>NC_031779.1:2898548-3239595 GCF_001522545.3 Parus major | reverse complement strand
GCAACAAAAGGAAGGACCCAATCCCCAATATAGGCAAATCCAGTTTTTGACAGAGTGGGTTTGCCTTTGACGATTTACATTGTCTTGCTCCTTCAAGAAAATATCAGATTGCTAAGTAAATACAATATCCTCTGCTTTTCCATCTCTGCATTGCTGTCTGCACAAATTCATTTTGTTATTGCTAGTCTGTTGGGTTATTTTTTCTTTTTTATATGAATTGGGTCACTTTCCAGTCTCCTTGCATTAGTGCATGGTAACAAAATCCAATGTGACAGTTCCCCAAATGTTTAAATGGTTTCAAGAGGGAGGTGTGAGGCAGCAAAGGAAGGCTCTGCCCTTGAAGCAATTTAATCTCTTGGAAAACACAGTCTCAAGTCCTTCCAGGCTCTTCACTGAATGACTTTCAGCAAACTGCTGAAAACCTAATTGGACTACGTTTTGATTGATAAAGAGATCTGGGAGGCAGTGCATAAGCCTCAGGGAGGTCTGAGATACACAGCAAGTTACTGTTGTCAGGAAAATTAATCCACAAACACCAGAGGTTCATGTCCAAAAAGGAGACAGAGGAGTCCTTTTACTTTATTTGAATAAAGGGAGAGGCCATGGGGCACTCCCTTGAGGTCTCTCGATTTTTGGAGGGCGCAGCCTCCTTTTTATCCTGATTTCCCAGCTGTATGTCCCTTCTCTCTTTCCTCATAGGCTAAGGTACTTCAGAGGTACAGACTTCCCGGAATGCCTGATACCTAAGATTCCCCTCTAATCTATAACCCTCCTCTTAATTCTTAACTCTTGTGGAATTTGTGGTGTTTCCCCAGTGTCCCTTTCATCTGTCACCTGCTCAGTGGAGTCCATCCCATTGTTTCTGTTATCTCTCAGTGCTGGTTTCATCTCATCAGCAGCCCCACAGCTTGTTTGTAAAGACAAACCTGTAATTTCTCTCACTTCGGAAAAGACCATCCTGCCAGGCTGATCTGAACTTTCTCAGACTGCTACATTGTGCAAGAAGAGAGGAAACAGCCCCTGTCTACTGCTTCTTTCTTTACCTGCTTCTCTCTGGTGATATCCAGCTAGTGCAAGCCATGTAAACCTCTTTGCTGAGGCAAGAGGAGATGAACTGGGCAGTATGGGCAGATACTGGGCTCCAGGGAACCAGAACTTCTCCACATTTAGTAGGAAGGTTGGAGAGAAAGGCAGCAGGGGAGCTCTCTGCTACCCATGATATTACTGCCTCTGGCTCTCCATGAACTGATAGTGCTGCATACGTGGTGGCTGGGGAACATATTTAGCACTTTTCCAGAGTTTCCTTCAGCCCTCTCTACTCTTTCACGTAATTACTTACAAAATATGAGAAATCCCGGTATTTCCTAGGGGATCCTGCCCTAATACAATCCAGTTAAGACAACAATTTTTTTTATATATCATGCCAAATTCCTTCCTTGAACAGCTGTAACCTTTCCTTTTTGGAGTGGCTATATTTTGTTTTCATCTCTGATGAAACCAGTCTCCATGTCCTGTGTTCTGAAACATTACCCATGTACTGAATTCTGATCAGATGTGTTTTAACCTGAGATTGCAGTGTATTCATGCTCAGAAAAATTATTGCTGTAGGCATAGTTCTTGTTGTTTAGGTGCATATTCTCTTGAAAAATTGTTATAATTAAAAATATTGATATGAGAAGTCCAGGAATGTGGAACTGGCATCCTGCTGTATCCTGTGTGAGGCTGTATGTGATAAAGGATTTATGTGGAGTGTAAATAAAGTCACACCACAATTCTTATTAAGCATTGCAGAAAAGAGAACTCTAAACATATGTCTGAAAATGAGAAGGAAGATCAAACTTGAGGATTCAGGATGAATCCAAGGACCCCACTCTAGTAGGTGACTGTAGATTTCTTCTGGAGATCTCTGTAAAGGTCAGTCCCCTTGGTGTTTCTGATTCCCCACTATTTCAAGGGAAACACATCCTGTGTGTAGATCTAGTTGTTCAGTTGTGTTTGTAGGTAGAAGTGACCTTGTAAAATGAGTGTAAAATTAATAACAGCTTGTAATTATCAAAGCATATTTGTTGAAATAAATCTCTTCTCTTACATATCTCCGAGTAATGTAATTTCCCCTTATAATTTCATTTGGAATCACTGTACTTGCTTCTGCCTTTTTTCATTAAGGCCTCACAACCAGCTGAAGTTAAAGCTAGCCAAAAAGAGCTCATTATCTTCCCTATGTCTTTCCCAGTCACTGAGAAAAACACAATAATTCAGTGTATTTCTCAGGTCTGTTTCTCAGACTTGGACATCATCTTTGACTTACCTCTTTCCTGTGTTTTTATCTGTCAGTCTCTAAAGCCTTCAGAGATTTTCCCCATAACATCTCTATGATAATGACAGGCACAGGGCTAAACTTTCATCCTGGGGCTTGAGTCTCTGCTGCTGTAATATTCTTCTGTCTTGATGATTTGTATTGTTCTATCCACAGTTTTCCTATCACAATTCTGACTCATCTACACAGACTCACTCGTTTTTGTAACTGGATCTTGCTAAGCGTAAGCTACTTGTCTTCACTCTCAAGCCTGTTCCTAGCTAAAAATGCTGGCCCTTTCATCATCTGGCACTCACTACAATGGGTTCTGCAATAATCTTGTAACAATGGGCTGGAGTCTGCTTCTCTTTTTCACATGCAACAGTACATTACTCCTGGAGCAGCGTCTTTGGTTTCACTGGGCACACTTGAGAGATTGCAGACAGCCCAGCCTCAGTCTGTTGGGTAGGAAGATCTGCTCTGAATTATTATTATTATTATTATATAATAAATTATCTCCAGATGAAGTAACTGGATCAATGTCAAAATCAGTGTCCTTTGAAACAGTCAAGTAACAAGAACAGATGTATCAGCATGTTAGCATGCATTAAAAATGAAGTAAATAGATGCCTGTGCATGAATGCCCAGACTGTTGTAACATCCATCAGCTCATGATTTGTGTTATAAATACATATTATAATATTGGCTTTTTGCAAGTATTGAGATAAATGCTATATGCATAATATTAAAATGGCTTTGCTGTAATAGTCGATATAGTATGTTTGAACTGTCTGCTTAGTCAGGATAACATTCAATGAACAGATGATGGGGACCCTGCTGATTATCAACACTCACCACCTGTGGAAAGAAGGAGCCAAAGCCCAAATTAGAAGATGATAAGAGAACAATTAAAACTGCAAGCAAAGAAATGCACATTCTCTAAAAAGGCAGATCCAAGGAGTGGCCATGCAAAATAGTTCCTAGAAGATGTAAACTAGTTAATGGCAAAGTTTGAATATGCATAAAGTCTATGAATATGCATCAAGTTGATGCAATAGAAATGGTATATAAAGGGTGTTTCCAAAACACCAGGTGTGCTCTTGGCAGAGAGACAAGCACTCAGCCATTTTAACTCTTTGCTTTATTGTCTTTGTCTCCTATTGTCTTTTTTATTAATCCTTTAAAAATATACCAGAACAGTAAACGTCATTTTTCAGTTTGTAGCAACCAGGGTAAGAAAACTGTAAATAATTAGCATAATTAAATAAACTCAAATGCAATTAGAACTATAATACTGCACCATTAGCAAGTTTACAAAGTTTTAAGAGACAGTTATAGACAGATTTAAAAGTGCCTTGCTCAACCAATAAGCTGATTTATTACTCTTTGATCTTTCAGTGCCCAGGACTACCCTCTCTGCAGTTAATAGCAGTCATTCTTGGTAATGATGAAATTGTTTTAGAATAAGCATTAATGAAGACTTAATTAAATATCATTAAATAAAATAGAAATAGCTCTTGCGGCCACAGAAAATCATACAGTCACGGAGAGATGATTTGATTTAACAGTTTCAGTGAACAAAACAGCTCCTTTCAAGTCCAAGATTTAGACTGTCCTAGAATAGCAATTGAGATTCATTGCCATGATGAAGAATAATACTCCTCTGTTTGGTTTGTCTATTTGTGTGGTGTGTTGAGGTCTTTCTTTCTGTATCACACTTTATCAGAAAGTCAGCACTTGACTGCTTTGGAGTGGATAATAACTAAAATCTTGGAGATAATATAGTTAATTTTTAAAATGTTGTAGGGTGAAAAACAATGTTTTATGTACACTCTGATGTAAAAAAGTATATCTAAAATTCTGAAAGTGGCATAAATAAGTAATTTCCTGCTTTTCTTTATCTTTTCCCTAAGAGTAGATTCCCCCATTTTCAATTGTATTAGAAGTATATTCTTATCAAGCCTTTCCAAGCATTTTGGAAAATACTCTTTGTGTATGAATGTGACATGCATTTAATGGACTTGATAGCAAATAGCTGAATTTTCATAATGTTCCAGATAAAACAGTGTGTTTTCCTAAAAGCTTGTGTAACAGTGAAATCACCAGATCACAGAATAGGTAAGGTTGGAAAGGGCTACAGTGGGTCATATGGTCCAATTTCCTTGCTCAAGCAGGGTCATTCTAGAGAATATTGTACAGGATTGCATTCAGTTGGATTTTGAATATCTCCAGTGAGGGACATCAATCAATCTCATAGATAAAGTTTCATTATTCTGTCTTGCACTGTTCTGCGTGTTAGGGAGAAATGGTGAGGAGTTGCTGTTTACAAAAGCATATATATGTGAAAGACATAAATTTGGGATGAAGTTCTTAGGTATCAGTACAGTGACATCCATTCTGGTATGAGTTAATATGACTGATCCAAGTAGTAGAGAAATAAAGATTTTCTAAAGCAGCAGATCATATTAGCATCTGCAGTGAAAGTCTGTGTTTCTGCCACATTCCTCATGCAGAGCTTTATGCCATAGGGGTTCCTCTGCAAGTGTGAAGTGCAGTAGTCTCATCTTTATTTTCTATTTTTGCCTGACCCAGAGGCTTATTCTGACACTGCACTTTCATGTAAAGATGGGGATATAACAAGGAGTTTAAAATTTTGATTTCCAATTTTTTTTCCTTACTAAATCCAACTCTGGCATCTCACTTTAAAGTGTGAGCTTGCTTTCATGCTGTTGCTGAAAATAGGCACCCTGGTGAGATATAGCTGGCAGAAAACCAAATCAATTTAAAGCAATGAGTTTAAAACTGAAGTAGGTGCAGCAGGGAGTCCTCCTGCAAGTCTGTGGCTTTGTTACTACTTATCTTATTTTTTTAGATGATTTTCTCTGTACTGTTTATTTGATAAAAATATAAAAGAGGATGTGGAACAACTGAATGCTGGGGCACTGCTACTGAGTGCTTATGCGTGACTGTAGTGAACATGCTTAGTCCTGGCTAAGATTTTCCCTCCCATGTCCAAACAGAAAGTAACCCTACAGGACAGAGATGCCTCCAGAGGGGATTTGAGCAAAGCACCAGAATTTACTGGAGACAACATTTCACGGAGTAAATAAGTTGGAAAGAATATCAGAATAATGTTCTCTCTCTGATTCTTTATATTTACAGGAATTTGCAAGAAAATGACAGCTATGATCTGTTTTCTTGGTTTGTGGCACCTCTAAATTTTATCAGGTTTATGTAAGCATAATACTCAGATAGGTAGTAATAAAGCATTAGATTCCTACAGTAGCATTCTTTGAAGTTGCAGACAAAGGGATGTGATTTTTCTTCATAATCTTCTGATAAGATTCTAAATATCAATTATTTCTTTTTGTCCCACAAATGAAACAATTAGCCTGGAGAAGATGCCAAAAACTTAAAAACTGTTTCAATATGTTGGCTTGTATGCCTGATGGGTTTGTGAAGCAAATGTTTCTAATACTCCCAGCATCTTTCTACACATGCACACGATGCTCTCCTCATATTCTCATCCACTATGACATTCCATGGTGTCTAGAGATCACAGTCCAGCACATCTATTCCAAAACAAGCAGTGGTATCATGAGTACATGACCTTCTCTTTTCTATTGTTGTCAGTGCCCAGGGCCAGGAAATGAAAGGTTTTAATCTATTCTGAAACCAGGGTTGTTGGTGTGCTGCTGCTGGGCTGCGACAAACAGAAGTAAACAGGCTTCTGGGTATAATAGTCACTATTATTTACATATATAAATATGTATATATATAATATAAATATAAAAATGTATATAAATATATAAGCATATATAAATATATAAACACACACATATAAATATATATAAACAATTATATAATAGTCACACTATTCACATTCTATTTTTGCTACACATTTAGAATCAGGACACCATGCTGTAGATCTTTTCCAGTTTACTGGTGGGTTTATTGTGAAGAGTTAAGATCTGTCCCAAAAAAAAAAAAAAGAATCAAGTTTTACAGATCCTGCAAGGTACTGCTGAGGGATTTTAGTTCTTGCTTCAGGATACATTGGGTACAACTTCAATTAGAATCCCACATAGGTAGTCAGCTGTCAGTTTATCTTTTCAGTGTATCATTTATCCTTCCTGCTTCCATCTCACTTTTCATTGCTACTGTAAGTCTGTTTTGTATTTAACATGGTGGCCCACCTACTCTTCTTGTCAGATGTAATTAATGTCACAGCATCCACAGGAAGGAATGACATTTTGGAGCTGACTGCACAGACTGCTTCTCTCATCAGGATCATACAATCTGGTCAAATACTTCACCTATTTTTTGCCTACCCTTTTCCAAGGTTGGGGACTCCATGTGAAAAGTGTGCCAGCTGAACTGGCGAGAGTAATTTCATATGTGGCAGGGAATAGCTTAAGCCATTAATATATTACATGTATTTGTGGGGTTTCTTCCTCCCCAAAGTGACTTGTGGTGGGCACACTGTATATAGCCAGTGTCACAGCCCTCACTGCATGTGAATATGGTGTAACTAGGTCTTTAGAACTGTCAGATAAAACAGAATTTGAAACCTTTAGCTAGCAGCAAACTATGCTGTCATAGTCATTAGTCTAAAAACATGGGAAGCACATTAGAGATTGTTGTGAAAGTATATTCTGTCTAATCACTGCTACAGGCAGTGTCTTTCTGAAGCAAGAAATAAATCATAAGAATGAAGGTCCTATTTAAGAGCAGAAAGTCAGGAGTTTATATGCTGTTTACCTTCAAAGGGATGGTGAACCTTTTTTTCATTATTATAATTGTTCTAATGAATGAAATGTTTCATTATTAAGTCCATGATGTTTAGCCCACCTTCCAAAGGTAAATACTGCTTCTAGAACTGGGACATCTCACAATCATAAGCAGCAAGGTTCTTTTGCAGGGAGGTTTGTTTTGTTTGAGGAGACCAGCAAACCTGTCACATGTGTAACACACTGCCAGAGATAATTGTAGTCAGTGTCACAATCTGTCCTTGTGTGCTGGGCTGGAGAGTGTGAGTTCATTGTGACTGAAACAAGGTGCTGAATCCTATCCAGTTCTTAGTTCCCTCCTTTGATCAAGGCTTCTGCTCCTCAGTTTCTCGCTTTGCAGGTACAGCTCCCATATGTGGCACTTGGAAGCAGAGGTATTTGGTATCCCATAGGCTGTTTAGGCATTCTGCCACCTGTGCCACACCTGTGCTACACCTATGCCACAGTCCACTGAAATCTGTAGTGGATCAAGTCCTTAGTGGACAGTGAGTTCAGATTCCTGGAGCACAAGAAGCTCCTAAATACAATTTAATTGCCTTGATATAATTCACTTTTCCTGCTGTTTTAGATCACAGACAGGCCTTCTAGTAAGCTTGCTTCTAATACTGAAACATACTCTTTGTTCACCAAAGTAGCCTCCATTACTCTTTAAGTTGGTCGGTCTGTCTTTTCATTACTAGCACCAGATCATGGAATTTTAGAAACAAATCCAAAAAAACATTAGAGAAATCCCATTCAAAGTCAGTGGTATTATGAGCAGAACCCCTCCTGTTCCAGAAAGAAAGATGCATTCATCTTAGTGGCTTTCTGTCATAGCTCATTAAGCAAAATCAAAATTAATCAATATACCACAATTTCTTCATTTCCAGCTGTGATAATCTGAAGTTGTGTCTCTGACATATGGGCTCCATTTCTCTTTAGAGATTCTGCTTAGGCTTGTAGCCTTCATTTTAGCAGAGATTTAACAGCTTGGGTCCCAGATATGGACATTGATTTGTTTCTACCAAGAAAATAGCATTCACCATTATTTATGAATGGAAAAATGTAGACAGAATTACAACTATAGCATATGACATAATGGGGACTTTAATTTTGGGAGGGCCTCTTAAATGCAACATTAGAGAACAGTGCATAGTTGAAAAAGATGTTGTCCGTGGTCATCAGCCCTTTTATGATTTAGGTCTGGTTGTTTACATGGAACTATTAATTTTTTTCCTTTAGTTGTAGACTGTTGCTTTTAAAATGTGCAAGTGCTGACGTTTCTGCTTTCATAAAGTATCTTCCCAGTCACAAACACTCGAAATGTTATGAAAAACAATGCCTTTCTTTTTGTCTTTTCTAAAGGGAGAATCTCTTGTATGGCTGGAAAGCCATAGCCATCTGACAGTCTGGTGGCAGAAATTGAGTTCAGATGAGAAGAGTGATCTTTACTCAGTGAACCACAGTACTTAATGGTAAGAAGGAAGTTTTTAACTTTTTGCTCTAAAAATTTGTGGTTTGGGATTGCTGTTTAGGTTTTTGGCAGGGAAAGATGTTGCTGTTCTTTGCAAAATAAACCAATACTACATTAAAATAAAACTTTTAATATCCCTGCAACTTCACTGTAGTCCCTTTTTCTGTCAGCTCTTCTGAAAAGTAAAGAGATTGCATCAGCACAACCAAGTGTAAAGTTTAGCAATTCCCCTTTAACAGTGTACCTTATGTAATGAACCTTCTATTTGTCAGCTTTTCTAGAAACACCCTCCTGGAATTCAGCTCTAGTATTTCACCTAGCCTTACTTTGAGAGCTCATGTCTCGAAATTACTTGCCATAACATCCTGTCCCTGTCCCATGTTTTTCCTGTTAACATTGTTGATGGGAGATGTTCAAGGTTGACTGCATCTGGGATACAGATGGAGGAGCTCCGTGGGCGCAGGGACGCGGAGCGTGCCCTGCACTAGGTGGTGCTGCTGGGAGGAACTGCAGCCTGCTCAGGGAACCAGTGCACTTACTGCCATCACCTTTGAAATAAGAGGGGTTCAAAGAGGTTTTAAAACGTAGAGAATTGATTCCCTAGATTGTCTTTAATGGCCTCTTGTGAGGGAGGGGCTCTTGGGAAAAGTGAGACAAATGCTGTACTAATGGGTTGCATGAACATAGTCTGCTGTTCCTGAGGGACTGAAGCCCATAGAAGTATGCCCCTGTATCTTGCCCAGAATTTCTGTTTTTCCAGGATGTATTATACAAGGATTTCGTGGATCCTTAACTCCAAACTTAGAAACCTAATTACAGAATCTTCTTTTGAGAAATTTGTTCCCATTTTCCAAATTTGATTGCTTTTGGCTATTAATCTAAGTATATAGTGAGGGATACAAGTAAAAATACTGCAATTCATAGGGGTGCTGAGTACCCTCTCTTTTGACTGACATTAGTTCAAATTATTATTAATTGTGAAGACTGAGGTTCTTTTATTTAGATGCCTCATGATATAGTTTGCTACAAATTTCATCATCCAAGTTTGAAAACTGTGGCCACAATCACTTAGGTCCCTAGAGATGACCCCTCAAATCTTAATTGGCGAGGAAGTGGCTTGAGTTATCTTGATGCTTTCCAGATAATGTTTAAACAAAGAATGTCTGCATTATTCTTTTTCAGTCTGAAATCTGCAGATCTGGTACTAGGGAGGAAGCCTGGAAAACAATGACCTCCTTGTCAGGGACTCTGGTTTCTGTTGGGAACGGTCACTTGGCCTGTTCAGTTAATAAGCCCCAGAAACCTTCTGAATTAAAAAGAGCAAAGGATGTTAGTTTAGAAGGTCAGAGGGTTAACAACAGAAGGAGCAGTTGTACTTGAGGTCATTTTCTGAGCAAAGTTTAACAGGACAAACAAAGCTGGGAGAAGAGTTGATAGGTGTTAGAACACCTCCTGTCATGGTGACACTGGTGGTTGGGTTCTTTTTCACAAGGACCAAGACTGACGAGAGAGAGGCTGTTTTCTCATGTTCGGGCTTAGCTGTTTATTCTTTCTTAATATTACATATATACAGACTACAAGGAGCTACGTACACTAAGATAGAAAGGTGCAAAATGGAGAGTGAAGAATCTCTCCAAGGTCTTTTATGTGTCTGTTTGTCTAATAATCAAATGCTAAGTAAGTTATTTTTCTTAGTGACCCAATGAACTGACACCTGTGTGCTGAGTTGCGGCATCTTCTATCCAATCACTTATTATTACCCAAAAGCCCTTAGAAGAAGATGAAGAAGGAAGAAGGAGAAAGGGACAATGCCCGAAATCCTCCATGTTGTCTCTTATTCACTAATATAGCTTAAACCCTAAACTCTAACTTTCTCACCCAGTGGCTTAAGAAATCTCTAACTTACACACTCACACTGTTCATTTCTTTACTTAGCTTTAAAAGCTGTCTCCATGGTTTTAGGCTAAACTCAGTGCTCTCTTGGGTGTCAGAGCCAGGCACCATAGATAAGGGCCTATTTTCTGTGCCTCTGAACCCAACAATCTACACCTTACTTATTTTTAGACCTCATCTTCTCATGGTATAAATTGTCATGTCTTCCTTAGAACTAGTAGAACTATAGCTGTTCGTATAGGTAAGAACTAGCTCAAATACTTAGACTTATTATTGCTTTGAAATAGACTGATGAAAAACCTTTCCAAGACATTTGGAATTTTAAGTTGAATTTATGGATAAGATCCCTATTTCCTGGTTCTAATTTATGTGGAATGCTAAATACTGTTTTGTTAGGAAAGGGAAAATGAAGTTTCTTCATCTTCTTTTTGTCTGACAGATGTAGTGGAAAGCTTTTGAATTTAGCACATACACAAAGGTCAGGGCATCAGAGTAAAACCCGCAGTTGTGCAAATGGCATGGCCTCTATAGCTTCAGGACATGGCCCTGTTGGGAGTTCAGTCCAGACCTAAATGAGAATATATTCCTTTGAATTCACTCATTCTTCTTCTGGACATTTGGAAAAAATACCATGGTCCTCTGTCCCTGGAGACGAAGGTCCTTTAAGAAGCTCTAATGACCAAACATCAGCTCGGTCCATCTGCCTGACTAAGTCAATCTTAATAGACCTGCATTGTCTTCAGAGAGCTGACACAGTTTGATTACTTTTCTATTGACAGCTGTGGCTTTATTAATGCTTTTTGTTCAAGAAAAGAGAAATTGCTGGATTTCTGAAAGCCTCTATGAAAATCCCTGGTTTTAAATGTCATGGTAACCCCTTAATGAAAAAGAAACAACTCTTCTGCACTAGTAATTTTATAGGGAGCATTTCCAATTTAACAACCAAACTTCAACAATGTCACAGCCATATTTGAAATAGCAAAGCAAGGCTGTGATACCCAGACCATCGCTCTCACTTTTCTGGCATTGTTCAGATTTTTGTAGTGACCACATGGGGAAACTACCAGACATAGCTCAAAGGAAAGGTTGGGTTTTAAGAGATGCTTTATCAACACCTCTACCTTTTGCCTGACTGAAGTACACATCTGGTGACATCTAATAAATACATCCTGTGAGCTATTTCCTTAAAAGTCTCTGATAGGAGAACAGGAACTTTGTTCCTGACTGTTGGACATACCTATGAAGGACTCTGTCTTGGAGCTGGCTTATCTCCCAGAGATTTGTGTAGACCAGTGTATCCCCACCTCAGGAGCCTAGGAAGCTCCTGCCTCAGATCCCCTACTCCCTTGGCTTAGTCCTTGTCTTAGATTGCCATTGAGCAAGTGCAGTAACTCAGCTGCTTCAAGAGATGTTCGTTATCTTGTCTGAAGTGAAGGTATTGTGCTGAAGGGAAACACCCTCAAAAATAGTCAAGTCAATCTGAATAGCTTCTTTCAGCTAAAGGAAAGGAAAACTGTGGAAAGCGAAAAGGATGCTAACATCTTATTTGCTAGTTTGTCAAAAACCTATTGGGACTTTCTGAAACCTTTTTCATTCAGACAGCCATCCTTGGCTAAGAGTTCCACAAAAAAATCTGTTAAAACATGTGTAATGCTCTTCACAGAGGATGACTTTCACCCCAGGCCATGGATTCTGAAATCAATAAAACCTTGGTTTAGTTTTTTCTTTCTGAAGTACATTGTGTTGCCCAATAAAACAGAAAGCTCTGTTTAATCATGTGAATAGATTTTTTCTTCCTTTTCATACAATACTGTATTTTAAAATTGGCAGATTGTTAATGCTGCTTCTAAGCTGTCACTTTCTGCCATGTTGCTTTGTCTGAACCAGAGGGGTTTGAGGATTGATGATTCCCTTTCAGCTGGCAAGCCACAGGCAGAATCTGACTTTCAGGAGGCAGGAACTGTTCAAGGCAGCTGGTGGTAACTGGGCAGTTTGGACAGAAGGTAATGTCACTTATGTTCCTCACACTCTCAGTCAATGCTCAAATTTGCTATGTTACAAATGCTGAAATGTATATTAAAAGGTCCAGCTACTGAAAAGCTATATTGGATGTTGATTATTCAGTGTGGCCCTTTTACAAAATTATTTAACAGTTTGTAAGTTGTTTTCCAAAACAGTGTTCTAAACTAATTTATATTACAGACAGAATATCAGTCTGAGGCAGAGTGATCTTGATTTTCCTCTTTCCTCATATTTGTGGCTTTATTCTGGTACTGGTCCAGGAAAACACACTCATGAGCACCTCTAGAGCACAGTTCATGGTGATTTTGTTACTACATTGCTACCACACATTGCTGGATCAGGATCAAATTGTTCAGCAGTCTGCAGAATTAATGTCCAAGGGAAAACAACAGTCAAATTCCCTTTGTTTTCAGAGTCAGATGAGAAAATTTTACTTTGGTTAAGGAAACAATTCTCAATTTTATTTTATCCTTGTAGCACATCAGAAGATGGAGCAGGTGGCCAGTTTAAGGCCTGATTGTGGGAAAGAACAGAGATCAATTAGCTCCCCATGAAAGGGAATATTACAGGGAAGGAATGAAGATAATCATATCTATTTTTCTTAATGAACATAAAACTGGCAAACACTTTATTGTTTGTCCCTAACAATGTAAGAATTAATTTGCTTTCCTATTAATTAGGTCTCAAAAACCAAAAGGGTAACTTGGCATTGGAAATCGCTCTAGCATTTCAGCTTGGGAATAGTCAGTATTCTTTCAACTTAAGACTGCAGTAGAATATACTGCAGAAATGCTGTTGATGTTGCACACATTCATATTACATTTCACCTATTGTCATGCTAGAGGCCCATTGTAAATTAATTTGGAAGATAATTTTACAATGGCACTTTGCCTTCCAGTTGTATAATTTATTCATCTCAGAAATAATTTATTATATTCTCCCTTAAACAAATCTTTTCCCTTTTTTTTTTTTTTTTCCTAGGGTACCACCTTAGTAAATAAAATCCATTGTTTACACTGAGCCATGTGTGACTTCACAGTGGTCAGTCACTAACCTCAAGGGGATAGTTTTGGCTGTATTACTGGTCACTTATTTGTATAGATGATGGAGTGCCTTGGTCCCATCTGTACATATATTACTTTCTTTTGTCTTAGAGGCACTGTTGGAAAGATTAATTAGGTCCATCTGTAGGAAAGGATCAGCCTTAGGGGATTCAGGTAAATAAAATAAATGCCAAGGGGAAAAGTGCTGAGGGACATTTTTGAAAATCAAACTGTTTTTCGTAACATTAATGGGGAAATTACATACAGAAGGAGATTTAAAGAAAAGTAGAATTGTCATTTAGTCTGGGTTATTTCAGCATGACCTGATAAACATGTCCTATTGCTTCTGTCATATGAAAAAGGATTTATGAAGAGGGTCCTTACTTACTATAAAGTCAAATCCATGAGCAACATTCTCAGCTAATACAAATCAGTATAACTTTCTGATCTTCACTTTAGAACAGTAGAGACTTGTGTCTGCCAGTGATGTTATTTCTGTCCTTCATTTGAGTGATCTGACATGCAGTAAATTGATCCTAATTCACATTGTCTTAATTTTTTATTATAATGGTGCTATATACCTTATGGGTCTTACATCACACCTGTGTTTTCCTTTCCTTTAAGCTTCTTTCCATATTTTCTTCCTTATCTTTCCTTCCCTTTCCTTCAAACAATTCAGTATGCAAATGAGTCTCATAGCATTGAGCTAACTGATATGATCACAGATTGTGAAATAGAAACTCAGCTTTTACTAACTTTTATATCATTTATTAGTTTATATGAAATTAATTGGTGTAACTAGTGCATAAACCATGTTAAATTTTTTGCCATTCAAGTTACATCTCACTCTGTTGCCTTATCAGCCTAAGTGGGCATTTGTGTTCCACCATGCAGTGGAATTACAGTCCACAATATTTTCATGAAACACCAAATGGAACAAAAAGACCATTTTTCTCACTGAGCTTTGGCTGTCTTAGGGACATAAATACTAGAGATGTTCTGCTTTTAAATTTTTGTTGGAGTGAAGTTGGGTTCCTTTTGAGTTTGGAGTTTTATGATGACTTCTAAAAGCCAGAGAAACACGAAGGCTTATTTTTGAGAAAAAGAGAAAAAACATAAATTATTTAAAAGAAATGAGAAACAGCATGCAGAAAGGATACAAAAAGAAGTGTAACTCAAAGGGTAAGGGGGGAATGACTGTTGGTGATCAGTTCAACTACTGTGTGTACGTGAAGAACTACGGGTGAGAGGGAAGCCACTGGCTCTGGAAATGCACATGCCTGTCTCTTGTCTGTGCTGGCAGCAGTGGACCCTCACTCCCTGAGGGAAGCAACTCCTTCTGGGGAACCTCGAGGTCTAATTCTGAATAGCTGCTAAGTCTGCATTGTGCAGTGCTGGAAGGAAACTGCCTCTCTGTATGAACAAGGTGTGAATCTGTACACATTGCCACAGAGAGGTAGTTAGACACTCCAAAGTGTAACCTGGTTTTTGTTTTAGGAGCTGTATTGTATAGGTGGAACATTGTCTCAATGGCATTTAGGTGAGATTATAACATAAATAAAAACGTAATTTAATATCTTTATATTTAGGATAAATAGTTCAATGTGTTACCATTGCAGAATAGAGCCTTTATTGACTGAAGACACTTCTTCCTTCCAGCTTGATGCACTTTCTTAGATGAAGGGTGTTTTGAAGGCTCCCTCTTGGTCCATGTGGAATAGGTCAATGGCCACAGGGCAACACTAGAACATACTTCCTACATCTTAAAGACAGTCTCTTAGGTGACATCTGCTGGAATAGTTCTTGTTTTTGTCAGTGGGTCAGCAAACAAAAGAACTTAAACGGTCCTTTAAAGAATAAATTGTCTTTCCTTATAATCTTCTGAGCCAGTTTATTTTCTCATGTAGAGATAGGAGTTCCCATCTGGTTTATGCTGCTCATACTCATTGTCATAGGGTGCTAAGGACCTTATCCTGCAAAGACTGAGCCATAACATTTCTGTTGGGCTCCAGGTGTACACATTCTGCAGGATTCTGGAAGCAAAGCTGGACCATGGTAGCATGTTTTCAGTAGTGCAGATGGAAAGTTGAAACTGAGGGTCTGAGCAGGGCTTTTTCTTCATTGTTTTATACTATATACAGGATTGGTATGTGTTTGTTGGGCCTACAGCCTTACATTTGAAAATCTTAAATCTACTTACAAGAGGAAATTATGTGTGTCTGTCTTTTTTTTCACAAGTGTTTTTCTCTGAGGCGATTTGAAATTTTAAACAAAGTATTTCAGATGGAGACTTACTTATTGTCATTTACTAAAACAACTGAAGGATGCTTCATGCTCTGGTTTTTGTTTCTGGTTTGTGTTGATCTGTTTCTCTTTTTAGAGAAACCCTGTTATTGAAACCAGATATTCCTCTCTGAAATGTTAATTTCCTGAAAAAAACCTAGATTTTTAATCAAAATATTTCAGTTAAAGAGCTATTCCAGGTCTCCAGAGTGTTCTTCTGAAAAGGCAGAAATAAAAACCAGTTGAAAAAGAGTGACATTCAACAGACAAATACTTGGTTCTGCACTGTGGTTCTTACTCAGGTGAAGTTCTTCCTGGAATAAAAAATGAGAGCAAATTTCAGCACATATAGAATCCTGCCTATACTAAAGTAACTCCCAGAACTATTCATTTTCCAGGAGAGAACATTTTATACATAACTCAAGTAACCTATGTGTTCATTTTACAGAATCTAACAAGTGAAGAATGGTTGTGAATGTACCATGAAGCTGGCTCAGCAAAGGCTTTCCTATAATTAAAATACATCTGGCTCTGTTCTGAGTGGGAAATCACAGATCTCTGAATGTTTTGAGTGTTTCCTTATGCACAACAGCAGCAGAAAAACTCCATATGCCTTAACCTGTCAAATTCTGTTCCACTTTATCATGTGGATAAATAGCTGCAATAAGGAGCTTTAATTTAGCATCTTGGATCTGAAACTGAGGGATTCAAAGCAAAGACAATGGAAATGGTCATGAAAGGTATGAAAGGCTCAGAACAGCACTTTTTAGCATACTGGTGTTAATTTAAGTGTGAAATAGCTTGCTGTCTTTCTCCATAAAAGCTTGTGACCTACACGGGCATTGTTCTTCCTGATGCCAGTTCTGCACCTACATCCTCCTGCTGCCAACGGTGCCACAGAGCACTGAGGTAATGTGTGGCTGAGGCCAGGGAATGCTTTAGGCATTCGGAATCTCTGTCCTTCACCCTTCTCCAAGGGGAGACTCAACTCAGGGCAGTGACAGCTCACTTAAAACAGTTTCCTGTCCTGGAAAGGGCTGTGCTCCCTGGCACCCCATGGACCTGCTGGCTGCTCCCAGTGAGCAGTGTTGAGGGCAGATTGGCAGAGCCGTGCGTGCGGGGGGCTCGGTGTAAGGGGTTGCTGTGCCTCGGCCTTGCCTTGGTGGGGTCAGCGCAGCGTGAGCCTGGAGAGACCGCGCCTGCTTGGATTGCCCTCTGCCTTTCCTGCTTGCCTCTGGGGCTTTTCATCAAGTCCTCACTGTCCACCTCATTTGTGGGACAAATGACATTCGGGCTCTCGTTCTTGAGCAGCCCCAGAAGGGGCAGCTGTGGAGCCTGCAAGGCAGGCGGCAAGCGGTGATCGATGGAGAGGGCAGGATGGATGGATGGATGGATGGATGGATGGCCATGACTGGGAGGGGGACGGCTGTCTGGCGGAGTGGTGCTGACCCGGGGGAAGGGGTGGAGGTGGGTGTGCCCGGCTCTCCCTGCCGCTGCCGCCGCGGTCCGCCCCACTCACAAGGTGCCTGAGCCGGAGAGCGAGCAGCAGCGCCGCGTCCCCGTCGCCCTCCGCAGCGCCCGCCCCGCCATGCCCAACTTCGCCGGCACTTGGAAGATGAGGAGCAGCGAGAATTTCGACGAGCTGCTCAAGGCGCTGGGTGAGGCGCGGGGGAACCGGGCAGAGGGCTGTGTCCCGCGGGAAGGGACACGGCGTGGCAGCTGCAGCCGCGCTCCGGTGCCCGGTGTCTCCCGGGAGAGCTCCGAGCGTCGGCCGCGGGCAGGAGAGGCTTCCGCCGGTGCGGGACACGGCTCATAGTCCTACCCGGGGAGGGGCGGTCGAGACACGGCACGGTTCCCACCCTACCTACGGGCTCCGACGGTCCTGCCTGGGGAGCTGGGCTGCCGCCGGCCCGGCGTTCCGCCGCGGGGATCTCTGCGAGAGCCCCGTGTGCCGGCCGTGCGGAGCCTGCCGGAGCGCCGCAGCTCCCGAGCTCCGCAGCTGTGCCGTGGGGCTGCGCGCTGTGCCCCGGCCTCTCGCCCCGCTCCCCGATCGGCGTGATGCTGGCCGAGGTCAGCCGAGGGCACGACTGGCGACTTCAAACTCTGCTTCCTCCCCGCTTCGCCCAGGTGTCAATGCCATGCTCAGGAAAGTGGCGGTGGCGGCCGCCTCCAAACCCCACGTAGAGATCCGCCAGGACGGGGACCAGTTCTACATCAAAACTTCCACCACTGTCCGCACCACTGAGATCAACTTCAAAATCGGGGAGAGCTTTGAGGAGGAGACGGTGGATGGACGAAAGTGCAGGGTAGGAGGAGACTGGGCACGTGCATGTGTGTGGGGGCTATGTGTGTTACCAAGTTCTTTCTAGTTGGGACAAGCACATCTGCTGCCCATGTCCCCGGACAGCGGCATTGCTGCCCTCCACCCTCTTCTTAAGAGAAGTTCTCTTGGAGGTTCTTGATGATCACCACTTCTCTTGTCCGTCTTTTGGGATAAAACTGAAATCTGATGACAGGTCCCAAAAGGAGAGTTCAGGTATCTGGTTTCCAGCTTGGCAGGGTTTAGTTCTGTTTTTGCTTCCCTCTCACCTGAAGACCTCAGCTGCAGTGAAAGCTCTCCCCAGCTTTTGTCCCTGACAGAAATATGGGAAATGGTGGAGCAAGAGAGACCTCAAGAGTCAGGATTTAGTGCATAAATCTGACCCAGCTTTTGTCCTAGATTGAATCAGGTGAGTTCTCAAGCAGGACCACAGACGGTTGGTGGTTTGCGTCTGAAATTGTCTTTCACACCCTTGCCAAGTGCATATGTCCAGTTTACTGATAGGCAGCTCTTTAAGTTTAAGACAGCTTTCAGCAGGTATTGAACCAGCCACAGTTACACCCTCTCCTTGAGCAGAAGTGCATTAGAGGGCATTCACTGGAGTGCTTTGGGCTTCATTCTGTGTGTGACACCCTGCTCCTGTACCTTTGTAACCACTTCTGTGGCCATAAAGGGGGATTTAAGTTGACAGCATCTGACAGCAGGTTCTTGCTGGTATAGATATGTGGGATCTGAGCTTTAGGGACCTGGGCAGTGGTCATAGCTGCCTTTTGAAAACTGTTATTGAAGGCATGGGTTAATTATGCTTTCTTTGAGCAGTTTACTCATAATTATAAAGAAATATATATAAACATATATAAAACTCTTATAAAAGAAATACAAATACAGGTTATTGGAATGTATTCTCAAATGAGGATCCAGTTTTAAAAGTATCCAGTGTTGGTGAAATAATCTACTTTCCAAAATATGATCTCTCCTAATTCTTGGGTTGTTTTTTAAGACCATTTTTATCGTTAAGAATTCAGAGCTTACAGTCTTCAGTGCAATTGCTGTCAACATAGATTTATGAAAAAGGAAGCAGATTCTGGGAATCAGTGAATATTTAGGACATCCACTTGCTCTCTAGGATGAGTTATCGTATATTTAACAGTTTGTCCAGGAAATGTTGCTGGCTTTGTTAATTTATCTTGTTTGGCAAAAGGGTATTCATACATAATGCATATATGATAAATGTGACCTGCTTTCTAGAGAAGGACTTATTTCTGCAGATGGAAAACCAATAATTATGGCTGTAAGCTATGAAAGTTGGAAAAAATTGAAAGAAATGGGTTTTGTGAAGTAGTAAATTTTTTCCATGTGTCATGAAATTATTTATAGTCCACTCTCAGGAATAAGTTGTACTGCTGTGTGTGTATATAACCAAGATGTGGCCACAGAGCAGAAACTGACAGATAATAAAATAATACCCCAGAATGTAGTTTGCAGTATCTGGCAAAACTGCTGACTGGTAATATATTTTCATATACTTTATGGGGTGGAGGGTTTTATGCTGCCAACTAATCCATTGTTTGTGCAAAGAGGGAATCATATGTGGTTGTACTTCAAGGCATAGCTTCTATAACTGCCATTTGAGATGGCTTGTTGGCTTATAAAATCTATTGTTTTGAAAAATATTTTAAAAATTTAAATTTTAAATCAAAGTAAAGGGTTTTTTCCCCTTGGAAAGTCTGAGAAGTGTTAACTTGAATTTAGGCATACATATGCACACACACAGACTAATAAATGCCTCCCCTGTGTAGTTATAAAGCAACTACTTGAACATTCTCTACAGGGTATCTTTATGCACAGCTGTTCCATTGCACTGTGGAGTAATAGTTCAATGCTCAAGTGAAAAGTAACAGGGCTTGCCTGTTTGTGAAAGGTAAACAAAATCGTGTAGTTTGGGGTTCTTTTGTTTTTCAGTGGTTTCATATTCATTATTCAAATTCAAATGCTTTGAAAAATGCCCAAGGGTATTTCAATCTCCAGAGTCACAACCTTAAAAAAGTAATGCCACAAACATTTGAATTCTAACAATGTTTCTTTAATTTAGCTGTGATTTATTCTAGTTTGTTAGCTCAATGTGTTTACAGTTAGCTTGGCACAGTGCCATAGAGCAGGAAAGATTTTAAGTGACAAATACTGCATTATTTATGACCACAACATGATATATATACAATTGTTTATGCTTTTAGGGGACTTTGTAGTGATAAATAACATGTCAGATCAAATCATATGTATATAAAGATGCTTGGAAATGCAGACACTACATTAGCATATTCCTAAATGACACTTTTCAACATCAAGCATTTGATGGAAACTGAGTGGCTTCACACTGAAAAGACATTTGCAATAACTTTGTTACTAATATATACCTCTTTCCAAAATTCCCCATCACACCTTAATTTTTTTTTCACCACTTTCCACTGATGATTTTTCCTTTGCCTTTACTTATCTATGTGTTGCTCATTTAGAGGAGCAATTATTCTCACTACTGCTCATTGTTGTCTCTGTCTTGTGCTGCTGGGGAATATAATTAATGTATTTCCTAATGGTTTTCTTGCCTGCAGAGTTTGGCAACTTGGGAGAATGAAAACAAGATCTATTGCAAACAAACTCTTATTGAGGGAGATGGTCCCAAAACGTACTGGACTCGAGAATTAGCTAATGATGAGCTGATTTTGGTAAGAACCTTGAATTCACTCCATACATGCACCACATTAGCAGGCTTCTTTGTTACCACATAGTACAAGTTACTGTTTTTCCTTACTTAAATCCAACTGGAAGATTACCATTTTCATAATCCTCTGCCTTACAATTAATATGTTGCTTTTTTTCCTTTCTTTTAATTTTCTGTTTAAAAACATATGGAGAAAAATGCATATTCTGACTTGCATTTGATTGTTAGAACATTCACCATACTTGAACTGATAGAATAATCACAAGTTGGCCACTTCTGCTCTGTAAATTTACAACATCATCAAAGAATTTGCTTGATTTATTGCAGATTTTCTCTGGTGAAAGTGAGATCAAGGCATTTGACCTAATTTCTGGAGAATCTTCTTTTTAGGCATGTGCATAATGTTGCTTCTTATCCAGGGTCACATGGTACATAGCAGGAAAGATATGCATGTTGTTAGCATGCTTTAATCCCTTCTGTTTATGAAAAATACGAAAAAAAATATTCTCCCATATCTCTGTCACCTTCCCCAATTCCCTGATCACCTCTGAGTCAGAATTGTCTTCATGAGTTTCTTAAAAATACAGAGATTTGTGCATTTGCTGTCAGCCAACACCCCCCCAGTGGTGTGTGAGCTTCCATCTGGCAGCAGGCTGACTGTGGGCATTCTGAGCAGCACCTCTGCAACCTCCTGGCTGTGCCTGCCCTCAATCATGCACAGTTTGTTTATTCAGATTATACTTCTGTTAGTTAGAGCTCTCTTCGCTGCATCTTTCCTCAGTGGTCACTCCACATTCATTTACCAGTATCCACACCTGAGTAAAGACACACCAGCACAGATCAGCTCGAGTTCAGAATCATTTTATTGCACATGTTCTTGCTAGTGAATTCTGGATAAATAGTTGATTAGATTGTTACACCTCATCAGTTTGGACGTGGAAGACAGGCTTCTGGAGTGGTGGGTAAGAAAACTCGAAGCAGGGAGGTTTTGTTTTGAACTGTCACACTAACTAAACCTCTGCACTTTAACAAACCAACAGCCTCCCCAGTGTTTCTCTAAAGCAGATGGAGTTCTGTTTTTAAGATTGCATCTGAAACAAAAACCCAAACCTAACCAAGTATAAACAAAAAGCTTCTAAGGTGTTAATATTATGGCAGACACCTTGGAACTGTTCACTCACCCCTTATGAGGATGTGTGCTGTTAGTGAAATCACACTGGTTTCTAATGAATGAATACTCCAATGCTGCATAATTTTTTTGACTCAAACACTGGAATTCTTTATATTATCACAAAACTTTAGGAGGCAAAGTACTTTGATCTCTGCTTTGCATCTTTAGGTGAAATGCAGTGGACAAAATATATTCTCAACTATAACTTTTTGAGCTTTCTAACAATACATTTCTGTAGTTTTTTATTTAAGCAACAAGCTGATGAGGCAGCTGTTAAATAAAGTGCACTGCTCCAAGCAAAGCAAGAAAGCTGCTCATAATACAATTGCCTCCTGCAAGCAGCAATGTGAACTTACCCTGCTGGGGAAGAATAATGAAGCTGGATAAGATACCAGAGGGATTCAAAGATTTAAAGCCACTAAACCTTTTTTCTTTTTTAATACAGTCTGTTGAATTTTTCTGAATTAATTATTTTTCCAGTTAGGATACAAATTACAACAACTTGCTTCTTATTAAAACATTTCCATTTATAGGAACTCAGAACTTTCAATAATTTGGTTTACTGGTAATTTCCTTGCCATTAAAATATATACATTTATTTTAATTTGTGTATGTGTAGATTCAGCTTCCAGCCATTACATATGGTGTCCAAAAGAACCTAAATAATGTGCCTAAAATTTGTTATTGCAAATAGTTCTCTTAACACCACTGATCAGGCCACCTCTTAGAAGAACTTTGAGATTGTGGAACTAAACCACTGGAAAACCTCGAGTCTTTTGATGTAAATACAGCTTTCATTGAATCATTATTTGAGTGCTTTTTTAGCCCTTTCCAATTTATCAATTTCCCTCCTAAATTAAGAAAACCAGAATAGCATGTACTGTTTTGTTAGCAATCTAGCACCTGATATTACGGTGATTTAATCTCCCTACTCTTACCTAAAATGATCCTGATTTATATGCAAAGGCTTTGTTAATTCTTTTCTGGTTTCCATTTCCTCTTCCTGTCTCTGGCAAGCTGGAATTACATTCATTGGTTGCAATGTGTGATTTTAATGTGGCCATTATGAAAATTTGGTATTTGTTTATTTGTTTCCAATGATCCAGATCATTCTTTCTGTGTTTTTTACTATTCAATATGATACACAGTTTCATTCTCCTACCTCTTTGAGCATAGTGGCCTCTTTTGCTTTATTAATTATAATGACAGTAATTGGTCCTCAGGACAAACATTTTCAAGCCCTCATGACATTTGGTGGGACTAAATGTATGGATCTTTTAAATACATGGGTTGATGTTCAAGGTCTGACAGTCCAAAGCTCAGCAATGAGGTGTTTCTGGGAGTAATGGTGGTGTGAGACCTCTGGTCCTTTGCAGAAGCTGAAATGGCCAAAATGAACCCTTCTGGGAGGCAACAAAAAATTCTACTGTTTAGAGACAGAAGAGGATTAGCTACTTTTCTCTTGTCTGTGATCCCTAATTTTAAAGCCCTAGAACATTCCTTCAGAGAACTGGGCTTTAGAAGCTAAACTATTTGAAGTGATTGGCTGAGGTGTGTACAGCAGCTATAAAAGGGAACAAGGTAGGAATAAGGACCCTTAGTGAGAAGACACTTTTGATCTCTTGTCTCTCCACTGTTTTTCATCACTACAGTGAACAAAGACTCAACATTAGATTATTTTATTTTATGCTTGGGAAATTTTTTTGGGTCTGAGTTTGGAAACCCCCACTTACATCTTACGTCTTCAAGACCACAATGAGAAGATGAGATCTCTGTCTTCTTTCTTCTTCTACCCTCAGAACTCTCTTAGGAATCTTTAGGACCTGAAATTCATTCTCGTTCAGTTTTACTGCACTTACTGCTTCAAATATTTAACAATTCCCATCTTCACACTTCTCAAATCTCCCTGCTTACCTAACAAATCTTTTCTGTTCCTTCACTCTCTCTGATGTGCTTCAGTAAGGCTCTGCTTCTGTTCCTCCATCCAAAGAAATCTTTCAAGAAGTCTTGAGACTTCCCATTCACTTATTAGATGCATTTGCAGAAGAAATCAAGAAAAGTCATACCCAGTTTGAAAGAAGCTGCAAGAAAGGATGAAAACTGTGTTAGACTGAGGCATGAATTGAAGAAAGGCTTGGGGTAGGAGGCAGGGGGTAAGGAATTAGTTTTATTCTGTTGGCTGCACAAATGTTGGTGCTTTGCCAAATAATTTTGATCTAAAATGCTGCATTGCTTAGGGGATCCATTTGATTATGGTATTTTCCTAGTGTAAGGATATCTTTTTCTCTCCAACATATCTTATTAAATAAAATTAATTTATTAGCCCATATAATAATAAAAAAAATCAATGTTTACTTGCCATGACTACCACAGAGCTAAAATAGAAACCATATTGCTTAATAATTTTTAATCTTTCTTGCATCCTGGCAGAAGAATTCCTTATGTTCTTCAAAGATATTTCCTTGGAGTAAAATGATGGTCTTCCAAGTCACATCATATTCTCTGGTACACAGATTCAGAGAATATATTATTTAGTTAGCAAAGGCTTTCTTTTCCTTCAGTTGCCTTCAGTTCTCCTTAGCTTCTTGAAGCATAGAGAATAAACTGCTTTTATTAGTAGATAAATAATATTTTTCTCATACAATGACAGATGTAGGCCCAAAGTCCTGTTAGAAAAAGAATTCTTTCAGCCAAGGAAGGGAAGGAGGGTCAGTTCTGCTTTATAAAAAAGATAGTCTGAAAATTTGAACATTGATCTAAAACTAGAACACTGCAACTTCTTTTGTCAGACAGAGCTGTTTATTCTAATCTTGCTGGGCTGCACTTGGTGGGATTTCAGCGCTGCATTTTTAGAATTATTGGACAATATAGATAAAAATTACATGGAATGTGCAAGCAAGGGAGGGTGGAAAGGGTAATTCCCCACCAAAGTCCACATTTATTTGTCTTGACTGTATCTTTATATTGTATTGTACTTTAGGATTGTAATGCATACACAGAGTCAGGATAGCTGTATTTACAACTCTACATTCATAAACTATATTTGGATTAGCATTTGAGCAATCAAGATGAGAATGTAACACGAAAATATGTATTTCTTTTATGTGTTTGAAATTTATGATCTAGAATTAAGTGCCTTTTCTTCTCTTTATTATACTCATAATGCTTTTGTTGTTGCAGTGTGTTTTTGTCAGGGACATTAATGAGCTATCAATCACTTATGTAAGTCAGAAGAACAAAAGGTCTCTCTTTGCAAAGTTAAAAGATGCTGCTTACAAATATTGTCTATTCAAATGAGACACATTTATATTCAAATTCGCTTTAGCTACATTGCTGCTTTCATGGCTGCTCATGCTTCTATAGATTTAAGTTTAATCTGTAGCACACAAACATTTTAAAGTGGATGATTACTGGAGGAGGGCTTTAAAAACAGCCTCTGAGCACATTTTACACAGTTCACCTATCACACAGGGGTTCTCAGAATCAATTGTAGCAAGGGTCAAAGAGCAGAACATTGGTGGGGGTTCAAGCATGGTTTCTATTCTACATTCCCTCCTCAGAAAAATCATGCCATAGCTGATTAAACCTGGTGAACTGTGGAGCCTAGATGAGTGAGTGAACATTTTAAAAATGATTTTGCTGGCTTCTGAAATTAAACAGTAGGTGAGAAGGGTCAATGCAGATTTGGAAAGAGATTTTGTAGCAGAATGCTGAAATGCATGATGTGCCTAAGTCTTGTATCAAACAGTGTCAAACTACCTAAGTGTTTAACTCTTCTATAACTTTTGGAGAATGATCTTATATAAAATCAATTATCAAAAGAAGGGTGGAGTCATATCAGGCTCAGATGGAGGGGGTTGCTGCTGTCTTCATTACAGCAGCCTTGACAGAAGTTCAGAAGCCTGTAATAATGCATGTGTGTGTTGCATGGACCTAATGCTTTAATTTACTCTTTGCCATGAGCAGATTTACAAGGGAGCTTAGGGATCTACAGCCCCTGCTCACTACTACAGCCTTGTCTGGATCACATCCCAAACAAAGAAAGAAGCCAAAGCCATTTGCATTTTGGCTGCACCCAATCCTGAATGCAGCCTTTTGTAATATCACTTGTAGCTTAGATGTCCTCTGTGCACTTGGCTTTCAGCTATAACAGAGAGATGCCATTGTCTCAGGTCTCTGCCATTCGTTTGCTGCTTGACTTGGAGGAAATTGTGTCATATAGCAGTGCTCAAACACAAATACTGACATTTAGGCTCCTTGAGAAATCACCTAATTTTGCATGGTGTTGTCAATTGATATCCTGAGGAGCATGAGGTTGTGTATTGGGTGATTTGCTATTAATAGCCAAGTTTGAAAGGGAGGCTGCATTTCAGTGACTATGGCCTTGCAAGGATCAACTTCTTTCCTAAAATATTATGGGAGTCGGGAGGAGAATGGAAATAGGCAACATGCCTTCGTTGTGAGGGTTTATATCTTTACTCTAGATAAATAGATGAAAATTTGCATGTGGACAAAGCCTTTTCTGAGGATTCATTTAAGTAATACCTTCTTTTCTCCATCAGATTGCTGATGGATTCTGTCTTCCTTTTGTAAGTTGCCTGTGCATTTTGATTAGTCATGAGCAGCTAAAGGGATTTTTGCATACACTGGAAGAAGTGATCTTTCCCAGGTGATTGTTTCAATGACACTCTTCCTCATTATACTGTGTGCTCCACTTACCACAAAGGCTCCTCAGCAAATGTTTATAAAGAAGGCCTTCAAAAAGCAGATTTGCTCCTACAGAAATATATTACTGCCCTGTAATTCTCTTTTAATCTCTCATGATGTCAGTGGTCATCAGATTTTGAGTGAACTGAGAGAGGTCAATTTATTGGATTATCCCCCTGCAAAGGGCTTTGTTTGCAGTGTGCCTTTGGACTCTTAGCTACAGATTATGACAAGCTAAGCGAAGAAAACAATTCTTTAATTTGCAGTCGTTGCACATTTAAAATCCTATTTTAGATTTAGATAGAAGCCTTGCCTTGTAGCATTTTATGAGATAAATGGGATCTTTCCAAGCCAATGAGAAGGTGGTGTTTGGAAATCCTGCATCTTTTCATTACATTTGAATTACATTTTGATAGTATTGCACCTTTTTGAATTGCTCTGATGGAACTTCACCACCAAATTGCTCATTCTCTTTTCATTTGTAAGTTCTACTGCTTTGGGTCATGGAAATCTTTAAAGTCTGATTATTGGAATAGGAACTATCACTTCTTTTGAGTCTAGAATTAGAACCACAGACACTAAACTGCTTTATCCTGTCACCGAATAGGATTTAAGTGTGAAGAACAGAGGAATAACACCCTTTGGATTTGGATCCTTCCCTTACCTAGGCCCCAGCTGTACATTAGACATTTCTGTGAGTTACCACAGGAAAAGAATGCAGCAAGTTTGAACATGTTCCTTCTTGCTTTCTTTAGTAACACTGAGTGGAGTTTTATAAACAAATGATAGTAAGTCACAGTAAGATAGGAACACACCTTTTGTTTAAGTCCACATTTAAACCTGTACATAACTGTGACAATAAAGCCCTTTATTTATGTGCTTCATTTACATTGTTAATCATCTGAATGTGTATTAGGTATGAAATCTAAGTGCTAAAAAAATGCAACTTATTCTTGAAACAAGACAGAAGCCACATGAAGGTGGGTCTTCAAGGAAAGGATGTCGGTTGTTTTAGAAGTGCCCAGTGGTTACATGGTGCTTCAGAATAATTGTAATTGTGCTTTGCTTGATTTCTATCTCTTTGCAGTCTAGATTTAAAGACATTATTGTGTTAAATAATAGTGGTTTTCCAGACTGTGAGACTGGTGTGTTGAGGAGTCCTTGTATGTAGCAATTGATTTTTTAAAATTTGGGTTCCCTGAATATGTCCATATTTTCTGCACATGATTTTTGTCCAGATTAATTTGAATGTAGTCCTTTGCCTGAAATTTTCAGTCCAGAAGTCTAGCTGGAGCTGGATGTTGGAAGTACAAAATGAGGATCCTGTGTCCTGTGTCACAAACACGCTGAGCTGTGACTCTGAGTGCACAGCAGTCGATCTGCGTGCTGCCACTCACCCATACTACTGAGCTTTCCCAGAAAGTCTTATGTCATTTTTCTTCCTCCACAAATGTTGATCTTTATTTCCACACTCCCTCCTGTGACTCTTCCAGGGAAGCTGCCAGTCAGACTACACTGATGCCTTAGGAGCAAGCTCTGCCCAGGAGCACAGTCTTAGAACCGGACACAGCAATTTCAAACACTCAGATCTACAGTGGCTCCCTTGCAGTATGAATCACATCTATTTCAATCTACTCTTCCCTGCAGTGTTCCTTCTCAACAGAACTGATCTGTTCTGAGAATAACTGCTGTTGCACAGCTTTAGAGGAAGGAGTTTCTTAACTTCCCTGGAAGAGCAGACATAAATTTGTCAGGGAGGTTTTATGAGTTTTGGCAAACTGCTGCTGCAGCCTTTCTCATTAGAACTGGCTGATGTGGCACCCACTCCCATCTCACGGGGTGGCTGCATGGCTGTGCAGCTCCAGACTGGGGCTGTGCCAGCTCTGGGAGAACATTACACAGGAACTGTTCTACTGCTGTTTATCATTTGTGTTGAAGTAGCAGCAGGGGACCCAAACCTCCCTGTGCTTAGCAGTGCCTGAATGTGAAAAACAATCACTGCTGCAAGGGTCTTACAGTCTCCACAGAAAACCTTGAGCCCTGGATGGTCTTGACTCTTACCTCCTCTCTCTGGCAAAGCTCCTGCTGAAATAATTTTGCCTTTGTGGATAATTTGGAAATTTTGAAGGAAGCCATATTAAGGGTATTTGCAGCTGGTGCTGTGGACATTAGAGAACTATCCATATCTTTAATGTTCATTTTCAGATGTATTCATGTATAATCTAAAAATATATATTAAGCACTGATATGATATTGATATGCATAAAAACAAAGTCTGTATCTCCAAAATACTAGCAGACTTGTGTCCCCAACAAAGTGAACAAAGTATAAGTTAGTTTTAAAGCTAAGTCTTTTCAAAGTATTGGCCAAAACATGTGTAGAAAGCATTAAAACAAATAGCCCAGCTGAATTTTCATAATGCACTGGGGTAGCTCTTAATGCATGCTTTTCAGTGAGACCTTGGCAGTGACTGCAGCCAAGACATCCCACCTCAGAGCTTGTTAGTGCTGAGCTCAAAACCTTCTGTCAGCATAGCTGAATGTGAAGTTTTTTGCAGTCTCTATTTCCTCACTCTTGCCCCTATTGTTTCCTTCATGCTTAATTGCTTAAATTTTAGCCTGCCAGACCTGAAATTGCATACAAACACTTTGGGATTCAGTTGGCTTTCTCAGGCAGTCCTACAATCACTGTCCTGCCTACATGTCCTGATAATCTGTAGGGCATTCCAGCTCCTTATCATGGATAACAAACTCACTGGTTAAGGGCACAGTGTCCTCCTGAAGGAAGGTTGTCAGTGACACTGCCCACTCTCCAGAAGAGAGTGTTTGGTGTCCCAGCATGGGCTGTCAGCTGCTTGCAGCAACATTATGTTTACAGGTGTACATTCTCCTGGTTTGCATCTTTCCTCCAGTGACTTCATTTGCCTGCTTGGATTTATATCTGCAAATATCAAAGAATACCTTTGGAACGTGCCATCTGAATTTCACCCTCAGCATTTCTAGTTCAAAGTGCTGCAACTGTTTCTAAGTATAACAACAGTACATTCCAAATTCTCTTTATTTTCTCATGTTTATTTTTCAATTCATGACAAGAAACTACAGAAAAAGAGAATTTATGTATAATTTATCATTCTGACGAAATCCATCCTGCCATGAAAAACAGGTCATTTACATTGCATTCCTCTTTCAAAATTACTTTTTTCTTTACTCTCATCTGTCAAAAGACTTAAGAAAAAGTATTTCTGCTATAGAACTAGTTACTTTAGTAAAAATAACACTTTGAAATTATGTTAAATGTTTGCTGGTTCTATGTCTTCTGATTGATTTTTATTTCTTTTCCAGACCTTTGGTGCTGATGATGTTGTGTGCACAAGAATTTATGTAAGAGAGTAAAAACATCAATTTACTTGTCATCTGGGATGAAGTGTGAAAACCCCCAGTATAAGGAGTATCTGTGTGTGCTATTACTAATGCGGTATTGTATGTGACCATGTGTGTTATATCTTGTGTGTTTTGCTTTCAGTTTTCATTTCAGACACTATCCCTTGCCACTTTGAATGCCATCAATTTTCATGTCTGCTTTGTATTTTGTAGTTGTCACTTGCTATGGTTTCCTCAGTTATTAAACTTATTGGGCATAACTCACAGCTGTTTGGGGGTGTTTTTAATTGAAAAGCCAGCAGTGCTTTGGTTAGGACTGAAACACTTTTTCCCCTCTGCTGAAGTCAGTGTGGAGTTTCCTTGCTGTTGGCAGATCCTGAACTGTCAGGGAACACCTCCTAGGGCAACACAAAGGGATGGAGAGCAAGTGGATGGCAAGGCCTTTCACAGAGCTGCAGGCTGCTCTCTTGATCCCAGAGCTCTGCTTCTTTCCTTCTTCCTGTCCTCTCTCCTTCTTTCTCCTCTCTCTCTCTTGTTCTCTCTTCCTCCCTGTTAAGGAATAATTAGTGTATACTGTGATTGCTGGGATCAGCTGAACCAGACAAAACAAGGTGAGATCTCTTCCCTTTCCTGCTGTGTCTCTGAAGAATGCCCAAACTCCCCCGTGGAGACACACAGTATCCAAATACAAAACCCAGCTGCATCTACAGGACAAAAAACATTGTGATCATGACTAACACTTGTTGTCATCACACCCAAGCACCTCAGGCCTGACCAGAGAGCCAGAAGAATCTGACAGACTTTACTTGTTTTGGCCACAAAAAAAATAAAGCTGAGAAATGCTGATTTTCTCCTACCTTCTCACCTGTGATGAGAATTTCCAATGGCTTCGCTCCCCCTCCCTGTAACAACTCTCACTTCTGGTGATTTGACCTTTCATTCTTTGAGCAACTAAGTGTTTCACAAACCAGGGCAATAGCTCAAAAATGAAAGAAACACTAAATTTAATGTATTTATTCTGGCTCAGAGTTCTGGCTGCAGCACTATCAAGTATGAGACTCAAGCTGAACAGTCATTCCACTAATGCACCAGATAGTCTTCAGTCCTTCAGCCTCAGAAGTGCCTGGAGATTGAGACTAGGAGCACTACTTATTTCACTTCAATATCCAGTCTTATCTGACCAGATTTTATCTTTGTAAGAATAATTTTTCTGCTTCATGTCACACAATAACGTAAGATTTTTAAGAAGTTCAGTGTTAGCAGAATATATGCCTTGTTCAGCAGATTTTGCTCACTACTCACAAAAGGAAAATAGGACCAAAATTTACTCTTCTTGAGACATCCATGACAAATTACTTTGTCTCTTCATCCCTCACATAGCTATGCAGAGAAATCCCCTTTGATAGGACTGCCAAACTGCCATGGAGAACTCAGCCAGCTGTTCTATTTACTGCAGTGTGGCCTACAGAGGCACAAGAGGAGAGAAACACACAGGGTTTGTAAGCTCTGACAGATCATGCTTACTTTCTCTGCCATCAGCACTCAAAATACCATATTGCAGCTGAAAAGAGGGTTCTTTTCTTCCACACTCTAACCTTAAGCCAAATCCTGCTTCCAAGACCTTGGTTCTGTTGGTATCAATTAAATAGAGTACATGCTGTCCCAGACTGAGGCAGGGGCTGAAATTAGTTCAGTGAGGCTTGGGTATAGCTGAAGCTAACCCCCACTAAGAACAAAACCAATAGGGAGGATGATAGGGATCTGTCTTTATTTTCTATCTTCTTTTAAGATTCAATTTAAAATAGTTTGGTGTTTTGTTATAAACAAGTTACACTTCAGAAGTATCTGGATCTGCTTGTGTACTCAGCTGTCCCAAAGGGACTCCACAAAAAAGTGCCAGGCTTTGAGCTCACTCAAAGCTGCTCAGGGATGCAGACAAAACTGTCTTGCCACATAAAGGCTGAGCAGTCAGTAACACTGTGTTGCAGGACTCATATCCCAGAGCACCAGGAGCCCAACAGCACCACAAAGGCTTTGCCTCCACCTCCAAGAAGCTGTGCAGTGAATGATGGCTGGTCCCAGCTGAAGAGGCAAGTAGTAGAGACAAAGCCAGTGAGTAGCAGGGCTGTTTTGCCATTCCAAGAAAACATGCCACTCTTAGCAATTACCTTTTCCACCAGTGTCTAAAACTTGTGAGGGTTCAGCCAGCTATTGGCATGAGCCTCACACTGTCTAAAGCCAGTGAGTGCATTTAATGGAAGCAGGGATTTCTGTGTTTCATTTCTAGGAAGGTTCAAGCTAAGCTGTTTTGCTGCTCAAGCAAATGTCCTTCAGAAAACTTTCCCATCAACTGGAAAATACCGAGTCAGGTTTCCGTCCAGTTGGCAGCTACTATCCAAGTAGTAAAGTGTGAGCTATGTAACGAGCTTGTAGGAGTTTTGATTAAAAACAGGCCCTGGAGATATGAGCTACCCTGAATAACTGGGAACTTTCTTCTTCCATGCTTGAAGCTGTTCCCCTAAATTTTGTTTGCAGTCTGGCATGACAGAAGTTCCTTTCTTTAATAATTTCAGTGTGGAAGCTTCACCATTTGATTTACTTTTGTGAAGTTACCATAAACTTACTGGTGCATGGGTAAATTCCTATGAACAGAGACAAGAACTGGTCCAGGGTGTTAGTTTTATGGCTCATTGTTGAAAGTGCAAAGGCCAAATTGCATTTTGTGAGTCCTCTTAGATTTAAAAGCCTTCAAATCTAGGCACTCAAGGATTTGGTGTGAATTTATTGGCCAAAAGCTTTGCAGTTGTCTCCTGCTTTTTTTTTAATTGCTGACATTTAGCTCCTTTGGGAACATGGAAGTTGACTAATGGCCAACAGAGAGAGCTTTATCCACTTTTTGTGTAAAAAGTCATGAATTCACACCCACACCCGCACCTCTAGATGAGGTGGCAGAAGCAGAGTAAAGTTACTGTAGCTTGCATCCACAAAAATGAAGTCTCATGATATCTGAGTGTTATATGGTTACTGAGCAGAACAGGATCCTGAAAGTTTTCAGCACACAGGAGGGAGGGACTTTTATAGGCAAAGGTGCCAGGACAATGGAACACCTAAGGGTTACATAAGTGGTTTGTTGATTATTTGATAGCATGTGGATGTCTGAAAAGGGCCCCAGGGATTTCACAGATATTGCCTTCCAGATTCAAGTCAGAGAGATGCTGTCTATGGCTCTAGGCAATCAGGGACAGAGCCCAGCTCACATTTACACATATCAGTAGGCAAGCAGAAACTTCCCTTCATACTGCTGTGCTCTAAGCAGCACTTTGTCACTTGTACTGGAAACACTCTGAGGTGTCAAGCACTGAGTGGTGACAAACATGGCCCACCTCTGTCAGGATGGCTGTGGATTGACCAGTGGATGCAATAGCACCATCCCCTCATCTGCTGTCTTGCACATGTCTGTGCCCTACAAGCCAGACTGCTGAGCTCTGCAGTGCTCCATGCTGATGGCCAAAGGACTTTCTGACCACAGAAACCAATGCATGAGGGAACCTTCCTTGTGGGTGTATTACACACTACTGTTTATTTTTGAGAGCATTTATCCACACAAAGGCAGAAGAATGCAGCCAGCTGAGGTGAGAAGTCTTCCTCCTTGAAGTTCAAAGGCTTTGAATGGATAAGCCTTTGAATGAAAGTCCTTGAATGGATACAGTACAAGTTAGTATTCGGTATTATGCCTAAACATAACTTTCAACAGCTATTTTAGACATCCTCTGTATCCAACACATCTGTACGAAGCAGAATCTTCAGGGGAGCTGTACCTATTTTTGGAAGGGCGTCAGCAGACCAGGGACAAAGCCTGAGTGCATCACAACTGGGGTGGCTGTGACTGAGCAAGTGACTGCCAGCATCTGTGCTTGCAGGCTTGGGACTGAGCACTTCACCTTTGATGCTGATAAGCAACTACTACAGTGAGACAGAGAGGGTTTTTTGGGTATCTGCAGCAACTAGGTACATGGGTAATGTTTCACAAGACTTGCTGACATGAGAGGAACAGTAGGATCCAGTGACCATGTTCTCTGCCCTAAAGAACAGAGTTAATTTCAGTCTTTTCTTTTGATTTTCCATCATTTATTCTTAAGCTGCTTTCATAAAACATGTATTGTTTTTCTTCAGGAAAAATAAACATCCTAACCAATAAACAGATCAGACAGTGAAGTTGGATTCAAAATAATCCACAGTGGGAAACTCAAAATATGAAAAAAAAATTCAGCCAGAAATGTGATACTGCATTGAATAGTTCAGTTCACAGATATCTGTCTCACCAGCTCTTTTTGTGTGGATCAGAGCTGTCCCACTGCATGCTGTATGCTCTGGAGACCTAGTGCTTCTTTAGCTCAAATGATCACTTCTTGCACACTGAGTGCAAACAACGTTTCTGCTAACAGGAAGCCCCAAATCCCACATGGCTGCATTATCCAAAGTCTTTGAATACTTTTAAAATACATGCTCTCTGAGCACTGCCATGTCAGAAGTGGAACCACCTGATGCTCTGCCAACATGATCTGTGACAGGCAGAATTCTTTGGCCATGTTCTCAGAACAAAGAGGAGCATGGCAGCTAAACTCTTTTACAAACTTGGGTAAGATTTGCTGTTAGAATTTGATGTATGGTCACTCACTGCAATGAAAGAAGAAGGTGGTGAGGCTTGAAATGGTTTCTGCAGCAGACAATACCAGAGTCTTCTGCCAGATATTGCTCTCTCTTGCACAAACCAGCTGCTCACGAGGAGAAGCAGTTCAGTTGCTCAAGCAGAAAGGATGTGACAGCCTAGGTGACTGTCTGAACTACAGATCTCTTAAAAGCCCTGCAGATATGTATCTCAAGGTTAATCTTCACAGGATGTTCATGTGGAGCTGGGGGACTGATTTCATCATAAGTCTGATGAGTTCACAGAAAGTTTTCAAAGGGATGGAGCTTTCATGTCTAAGTAGCTACTGGTGCTGAAAGATAAAGGTGCAATTGGAGTTTCAGTGTTCTTACAGAATTGCAGATAGGAATAGCTGTAGTGGGTCAGTGTAAAGGTCTCCTCCAGAATTCGGTGCCTAAGACTCTTCCCTGAGACTTCTGTGAGCCTGCGTATCAAAGTTACTCAGAAAGATCTTTTGAGCACTAATATATAGTCCATGTCAGTGACGAGATTCTGCTGCTTTTAAGATGCTGATGATTGCTGAAGTTATTGCTTTCCATTTCTCTTGCTGCAGTTGGGAGATTTTTAAAATGTTCCATATGTGGAAGTTTATGTACAACTGACACTGTGCCATAATGATGTGTAGTGAGCCTGGAACATCTAAATAATGATATTAATTTGCATGATCCTCCATAGGGTGTGCCAGGACATCAGCAATGACTGCAGTGAGAAAGCCTGTCTCTGAAGTAAGCACCTAATAACTCTTTCTGAAAGACTTTTTAACACTGAGTTTAGGCATGTGGCAAGGCTAGAGACTGAGAACATATTGCAGTTATTACAGAGCTTGAAGTCCAAGTTCCTTTTAAGACACATCACTAGTAATGTGTTTTAATCAGAAGTATTTTAGTGAAGTAAATTGGAAGCATATGGACCTGACTGGCATTATGTACTTTCAAGTGTGATTTACTCCATAATTCCTTTAATGAACTGGATATCAATACTATCTGATGAACAAGAAGAATAAACAGTAAGGATCTGTAATGCTTTCCATTAGTACAGGTTATACAGAAATGTTGCTGTTGTCAATTTTGTAGCAGCAATAAAAGAAATCTTCAAAACAGGTCACAGGGCAGCTATGGGAATTGTCAGAGTGCTGTAAAAGGACCATTTTCAGGGACAGAACTTTCTTCCCTGCTGTTGCTAAAGTAACAGGAGTATTAGTTAATCTACTGACTTACTGCCAGCATTTCATCCTGCTGGAAAAATATCTAAGAATATACTCCAGGACTTGGGATGGGGGACACCTTTCTCCTGACCTCACAGTCAGGGTCTCAAATGGTATGGACACAAAACTGTGTTTTCAAGAAAGGGAAGAAGGAGGCAAGAGAGGTGCAGTGTGTGTTTGTCTGTGTGTGAAATAGCCATCATGTCACAGGACCTGGTTATCACACAGCTCCAGTAGCCATAACTAAAGATGAACACAGTGCTCATTTTTCTTTCAGTTTATTGGAAAATGACCCATTTTGTTCAAGAGCTATTCACTTCTACCTGACTGAAAGACAGAGAGATGGCATGACTGAAAGACCTCCCACCAGTCTGGGGAAACGAGGCTGAAATACTATGACACATGTACAGGTGACACAGTTTTAGTGACAGAAGGAATACTGGACACTCCTGCAGGTAGGGTGACTGGTGCTATGAAATTAACCATTCCATTATTTTCCTGAAGTTTTTTGATTTTGCTGTGGGGGTTGACACTGTGGAACATGAGATTTTTAGTGTGAAATAGCTCTTTCCCCTCTCACCATAGCCAGTACTTAGTGTGTTAGTATGTCAGTGAGGAACACTCTGCATTGCATATCAAAGTCTAAAATATCACAAATATAATACTTGGAACCATAGAAGGATCTCAGGATAAAGCCCTGAATCTGTTCCAAGGTAGGGAGAAGGAGGAGAGAAAGGGAATTTCTAACTTTTTCTATAACTTTTTTCCTTCTTGATTTTGGCTGAGAAACAAAATTTAAGGAAAGGTTTGGATACTTTGCTATAATTAAAAGCCTGGGAAGAACTTCTTTGTAGGCTTTTTAACTTACATGCATTTGAACAAATTGCTGTATAGCTTCCTAAACTGTTTGACATTTGCTCTTGTTAGGGCAAATTATGGTTACATCTACTTCTGACCCGGATATTTTTTGAAAGAGTAAGTTGCTCTCTACTAAGTTTAAACAATTGCAGTGCTAAATGCTTGTAATAAGTGCAGTGGCCTGTTAAATTAAGCCTGAATTTATTCAGGATATGTTAATTTTTTGAATACTTTTGAATCAGTAATTATCATTTTGCCTGAAGCCTGTCATTTGGATGCTGAAATAATTAGGGTGCCCATTATCCAGATTTCATCATCTAATAACACAAAGTAAATACAGAGGGAAATTGAGGAGAAGAAGTTGGTATCTTGAAGAAGATATTTGGATAAAATATATTTCTCTATGAGCAAGACAGGAGTTAACTGTTAAGTTTCTAGAGCCAATTCAAGAGAGACACTGTGCCAGCGTTCCTCTGGCAGGCAGCAGCCGTCACAGCTGGGTGGCTGGAGGCAGAGGCAGCCTGTGGGGATGGCAGGGGGCCACCACTCTTTGTCCTGGGCACAGCACAAGCCTCTGATGGTAGCCCACTCACATCCAGCTGGTAAATAGAACAGTTCACATAGCTGGTCGTAAAAAGATGAGATCAGTCTCAAGGAAATGATGAGAACCAACAAACATCATGATGCTCACAGACTGGGAATGGTGTGAATTTCCCTCTCAGTTAACCAGTCCTGGAGGCACATAATCACCCTGTTATACTGCACTCCGGGCAGCAATTTTAAACTTACTCCTATGAAATTGCATTGTTGCTTTGCAAGGATTTTACTACCATAGTTACCTACATATATGTAAAGGTGCTTTTTAAAAGAAAGTTTTCTCTCTGTAGTTTGGACAAATGTTCCCAGTGGAGTCCACTGAGTTTCTGCACTGTCCAGAGGTTAGGATTGCTGCACAGAAGATGGAAGGAGCTAGCTGGCCTTGGAGGATTATCCATGGCAACAAAATGAGAAGAACTCATGGAACAACAGGGATGCAATACACAGAGCCAGTGCCATTCGGCAGCCCAAATCTTGCTTTTGGTCAAGGAAGCAGCTCTTGCTCCTCCTCTGCCCCTGCCTGAACAGAATCAAGATATGTATGTCTTTCTGGCTGAGTCTAGGAATAAGGCTCAGGAATGGAGGAAAGGACAGGAAGGTGAATGGTCAGGAATTGCAGCTGTGAACAGGCGTTTGTGTGGGATACACTTCTATCCCTTCCAAATAGATGCAAGGGTGTCCTTACATTTAAGGCATTTAAGAATGTCTTACACAGCTTGTTCACTCTACCTAGCTGAGGTTTCAGTCCTGCAAGCTGTGTTCAGTGCTGCTCACCTGACAGCAGGACAGTTCCTTGCTCAAAGCTGCTGAGGAGATGCTGTCCAAGCACACACACACCTCAGCACCAGGACATCTTGGGGCAAGGCTGCTCAGGGAAACTACTGCTGTAGGCATAAAGGATTTCTTTCAAAGTCTGTTTGGAGAGTTCCAGCTGCATTTCTAACTATGAAAATAGCAACAGTGCAGTCTGTATATATGACTTTAAGGCATAATTTGTCTTATATTGGTAAAATAAGTACTGTCTTCCCATGTGTAGTGTTGCAAGAATAGCCAGAAGACATTCAGCCTGCATGAGCCCTCACCAGAGATGTTTTCTCCACAACACATGGCAAAGGCCTCTGTTGTTCCTGGGAATCTTTGTAGCTTGAATGCATTATTCTGCTGTCTTGTCATCCATGTGCACGATAAACTGGGCATTCTTGACAATTGTTTCAGAGAACTGTGGCTAAGAAATTGAAATGGCCTTTTATTTTATTTAGGCAACAAAGTGATTTATGAAAAGACACATCCACTTCCCTGATGGGAAGTCCACGTGTGCTTTAAGCCCCGGAGCTGACTGGGCTGAGATCATGCTCTTGCCACAGTTGTTACCATTGGAATTATTGGAGTGCACTGGAGGACTGAGCCCCTCTGCTGCCCCCAACTCCACTGTGCTATGTGCTGAACAAAGATGGCTTGAGGCCCTCCCAAGCATCAGCCTTTGTAAACACCCTGAGACAATAGTCCCCATGGGGTTCAAATAATCCACACAGAGGTTGTCATCTCTTAAATTTCAATGGTGAGCTGGAGGTACAAGAGGGAGATTTAAGGGGCACAGAAAAGAAATAATTCACACAGCCTTGCTTCAGTGCCTCCCCTCTTACCTCTCCCCACAGCAAGGCCTTTCTCTGGAGCCACACGATTTTCACTTCACCAGGTTTTTGGCCTCAGTCTGTTTCTGAGAAACATTGCCCCATCTGTTGTGGGGTGTGTGTGTGTCAGGCAACTCTCACTTGCATGAAATGAAGCTGTGCTCAGCTTTATCAGCAGTTACAGCTGAGTGCATCCACTTTGGTTGGGCAGCCATTGGCTGAGGTTGGTTGAGCCTCTTGGATTCATCTGGTGAAAGGTAAATGACTGAAAGGATGAAAACAGGGTTTTTTAATTGCCAAGCCACTCGAATCAATAGGAAACTCTGCATGCTACTACGTGTGGTCTCCATGGACCCCATATGAAAGATGAAGGCAGCTGTGACCTCGCTTCATCACCCTTGCCTCAATCAATAACTACCAGCTTTTAGAGTCCCAAAAGGTGTGATTAAGTCTCTGCTGCATGAAGTTAGCGTTTCCTAGCATATAACCCATTGTCCTGACTGAAAGGACCTAAAAGCCCTTATTCTGTGAGGGTTAATGACCAGATGTCCCTGGAAGGAAGCCCATCAGCCCTGGGCCTCAGTGCCAGAAATTACTGCAGCTGATTTCATTCCCCATTGCATCCGTGTCACAGCTTTGGCAGCAGCATGAAGCATTTCACTTGGGTAAAGGAGCCTATGGGTGCAGGACAATCCCAGTGATGTCCTGGGAGGGGACTGGAAAGAGACTGCTGTTATTCTGTTCTGTTGCTCTTAGTCCATGACAGGATGCTTCAGAGGGATGCAAACTCAAACCCTTCCACACCTGAGAGTGGGTAGTGCATGGTTCAGGTCCATAAATGTAGTACTTTGTCTGCAGCAGTTCCTCTTATGGAGTGAGTGCTTGTGTAAATATGACAGCGCCAGCAAGGCCTAAATCAGACTATCCCCTTGTAATAGCAAGGCTTTAATAATGCCTGAACAGGAAATTGCACTGTCTGTGTGAAAGCAATAAGGACAAGTTTATGGTTTGCAGCAGTTGAGATGCTTCAGCACCTTTAGCAGGAAGGGAACGGGCAGTGTACTTTGGAGAAAAAGTTGCCTCATAGGGTACACGATATATTTAGGAGACTAATATTGAGACATTGTTTTCAAAGGACCATTTTAAGGTCACCACTTTCATGCAAAAATCTAACAGTACATTCTTTGACTTAAAAGAGCTCTCTGAGTAGCTGCCTTTTTTGTAATATTCTTTAGCTCTGTCTCATTGTTGATTCCAGAGCTCTGGAGGCCGTGAGGATGCCTCACTCTGAGGAAAACACTGACATTGGCATCCTGCTCTCCACATGGTGTATTATTGACAGCACAATTGGATAGGGAATTTGGTTAGCACAGTATAACCAGGGTATGTGGTAATTACTGGAGCATCATTATTAGTCTTATGGCATGTTTTTAAAGTTATTAATTAAAGCTTTTATCTTCCTTTGCACATTAGAATTTTGAAAAATGTTGGGTAGCATTAATAAATTTTTAGTCCCTGTAGTCAGCAGCAGCTTAGTTTTTGGAGAAAGAAAAACCCTGGAAGTCTTCCTTCCAGGCAGTTGTGAGCCTGTGTCTAAGGACAGATCATTAAGGATTTGCTGCTCTGGGATGGAGGGAGAAATAAACTTACATATGCAGAGAATATGGAGCACAGATTAATCCAGCCATGATTCAGTCTGAGTGCAAGATTCATTTCCTTTGAAATGCCATCAGAAAGCATTTGCTCACAATGTAGGTCACAGCAACAAAGGCTGTGGGAGGGATTGACTGAAGGCAAAAGGAGTGAAACTGAAATTATCTATGTTCAACAGCTGTCTAAGCCAGATGTTTGCAACATTAAAAACTCTGTGGCAACAGAAGTCTGTAGCCATGTAGACCCTGTAGTGGGAAGAAATGGAATTGTACATTTCTGTAAGTCCACACAATGACCTTGTAACTCTCTTACCCGTGCTATTGTTACAAATCTCTGCTTCTCTTCATGCTAAAAGTGTGCCAAACACTCATTTTCACAGCTAGATCATGCTATGATTTTTCTAGTGCCTCACTTCCTTGCCCTGAAATAATTGTTCTTTGAGCTCAGTACATGAACCAAACATTGAAGAAGATTAAGATGACCAGCAGATGATGGGAAACAAAATGCAGATAGACTCATTCCACATAAACAAATATTTTGAGGTGCACTGCTCATACAAACTGATTAGTTTGCCAGCTGTAGGCAGAGCTGCAGAGGAAATTAAAAAGGTGGAGCATGCTGAAAACCACAGAGGGAAAGAAACTGCAACAGGGTACACTGATTCATAATGCAGCAGGGAAAGAATGAGGTTTAGACATGGATCTGCTGGATTTAAGGATTCCTGCTTCTTTGAGAGACAGTCTGTCTGTGAGACACTTTCTATACTGTCACACCAGCAGTGGAGTAGAAACTTCTTTTTTTAACAGGCAGGAGGAGGGGGGGAAAGCCCTGTGTAAAGCCCAAGCTCCTGTAAGTGGAAAATATCATATGTACCCTTTCAAAATCCTTCAGGATGCAGCTGCAGATAATGAAGACAAATGATTCCTTCAAAATAAAGATAATAATGGAAACAGGCTATGCCTAGAATTCACCTCAGCTTTAGATTATTAGGGTAACAAAGGTAGTAGCATAAAGGAGCCTATTAATACAGTAAAAGGCAGAAATAGACAAAAACTGCAAGGATGGAGGGTTACTTAAAATCTCCAAGAGATGTGTACAAAAGAGGCTGAGGCAGGAAATCATCACTGAGATCATGAAAGCATGAACAGTCATAATGAACATCAGAAATACCTCATGACCCCTCTACCTTTATTTGCAGATAGAAGGAGTAGCGTCTCTGAAAAATGAAATATTTCAGCAAAGAGCATTAAGTTGAAAACAGTCAGGATGTTTTCAAAAATACACTTCTTTTTGTCAAGAGACATCAGTCAGGCCCCAAACTTCTCCTATCAGTCATGGAAGATTAACTATGAAAACTCAGTAGGTTTAGAGTAGAATTTTCTACAGAAAAAGTACTTGTAGAAAACATCCCAGTAATTTTTTGGCACTCAACAGTATTACAAGAGACATGGGAAAGTTTGTTTCAAGTTCCTCTTCCCGTTTAGATAATGCATGAGATTCCGTCAGATGATCTAGAAGATGCCTGCTTTTGGTAAGAGCTTTCTGGCAGCCTGGAGATTCTCCTAATCCCTGAAAGTGATGAAGAGATCTGAGAGACAGAAATCTAAACTATATGCACTTCTAAAACAGAATACTGGTCATCTTATCAGCTCACACTTAATGCTATCTGATAATACAGCAAGGCTGGAGTGTCTTTTCGTGTTACTTCCTTTGATTTTTAAGAAAATATGGGGCATAATTTAAATGAAACTGAATAGAAAAAAAACATATTTTGAGCCAGAGATGAAACTGAGAAAATTCAAGGATGGGGTAAACCATCTGGGGAAGTAGGAAGCCTGGTTCATTTCTGTCAAACTCCTCACAGCATTCCTGGATGATAACACAGGCACTGCCTGAGCCCTCATGAACCCGAGCAGCAGGGTAGGCCTGTTCTGTGTACAAAAAATACAAACTTATCACTAAGGTCTGCTAAGAACAAGGCTGTAGGTGTAAGGAACATGCACCATTGGAATAGCTGTACTTAGAGATCAGTGCTGCAAGAATAGCTGGAAGCCTATATTAATAAGGTTTAATCCATTGTCCAAGGAGAATGTACATATATCATGGGAGTCTGTGACCTCCCAGAGGGAGACTTCACCTGACTTCACTAGGATGGGTTGGAAATGAGGCCCTTCAAGGCCTCTCCTCTACTGATTAATCATTCCAAATACTTTTGAGAATCTATTTCACACCTGCCCTTCAAACCTCAGTCTGGTCCTTTTTAAATTTGCCCTGCTAGCTCTCTTAGACTTTCACACATTTCCAAAATTCCCCCAGAGCCACAATATCACCCATCTTCAGAAAACCTGCCCGTGACAAGCAGTCTCTGAGACACAGGGCAGTGCTGAGGGAGCAGAAGGACCATGCTACTGCTCCTGATGGTCACTGGTACTCTGAGCTCCCTGCCAGCCCTCAGATGCTGAGGCCATTGCAGCAGGAGCAGCCTCTGTTCCATGTGCATGGTCCATATGTGGACCACAGCAGGGTCTGGGACTGGAGGCAGCAGTGTATTTCTGCTAAACAGAAAAATACTGCTACTAAGAGAACAAAGACTTTCAACTGTGATTAACATTTTATTGCCTGGGTGGTAGGTATCAAAGGGCTTTTTGACTCTTCTGGAGACACTTTAGTCCATTTGGATTAAAATCAACACAGCTGCTCCCCAACTGATTTTAAGAATGCTTCCAGTAAATGCCACTTCCTGCTGTCCCTCCTTCTGAACACTGCATCATCCTGCTCAGCTTAGCTCAAATACTTGCTCCTCTACTCTCTCCTCATCCTCCTCTTCCTCTTTCTCCTCTTCTATGTGTATTTGCTTTAGACCTAACAATCTCAATTCCTACATCCCCTGTACTTCCCAGCAACAACCTTCTGCACAACACTGATGAGTGTGATGGTGGGGGCTATTAATAAGGAAATGGAATTGCCCATAAGAACAAGTGGGGCTGTGAGTGTGGGAGATGCCAGGTTACTCCTGCTCTGCTCTCCCCTCTACCTTGGCTTGGGCACCAGGGCTGGATGTTCTGCCTGGTTCTACAGGTGAGAGATGTTGCTCTACAGGTTGGAGCCAGCCAACCCCGTGTGCCAAGGGAGCTGCTCAGGACAGCTATTTCCTTGGACAGGCCACATGGAGGTGAAACTTTCAGAGGGTAAGGACTGTAAAACCAGCAATAACAAGTGTTTCTGTCTCTGCTGTGGATAAAGGGGTGCAGAAATCTCTAGTAGCAATGCAGGGATGAAGAGGGGCTGGAAGATTCTAATTGCACTTGGAAGTGAGTAACAGAGAGTGTAAATTTAAAAGAAAATAGTTCAGAGTGTCTGTGCAGAAGAAGCCAGGACAGCAGGACTGGAGCAGCCCCTCTTCATCTAAAGAGCTGCAGATGGGTGATCCCAGTGGGATGCTGAACAGAGTGACAGAATTAGGGTTCAGAGTTGTCAAAGTTCCTTTGACATCTCTCTAATGCACTGATGTGCTCTAGCCTAGATTTCACTCCATCCCTAGGATGCAGATGCCATCTGCAGGAGCCACTTGATCCAGCCTCCTGCAAGCTACAACAGCTGTGAAGGGAAGATCTAATTCTAGTAGTCAAAGAGGTGACAGAAGAGACACTCCATCTCTTGCAGCCTCCCTGCCTGCACCACAGGAAGGAAGCACAGCCCCTTTTTGTGGAGAGAGCTGCAGTGATGGGTGCCAGGAAAACTGCCTCTCTCAGCCAGGGTCCAGGGGTTGGGGGAGATTGGTTTGCTCAGGCACCCCTCCTATTTCAGGTTGCAAGATGAAGGTCTTTCCTTGTAGAGCTGGGGGCATCCCACCTCCAGTAGAAGTGTGTTTGACAATATTTAGGCAGAAAGATTGGAGCTGTCTGCTCCCATAGCAGATTTCTCTTCCAGTATGCCTCATATGCAGGTCTGTGGGACTCTTACCCAGTGCTGACTTGAGGACCATGTTCTCAGACAGAGGATACAATGCACTGTTGACAGTTTGTAGGAAGGAGGGGTATAGTTTTGAATGGTCATTAGCTTCAGGAGCTGGGGGTTATCTTGCTAAAAGCCTTAAACAATATATTAAAAAGCCTTATATTATAATTATATAATAAATATAATTATAAAAGCCTTAAGCAATATATTAAGAAGTCCTGAGTACACCTCCAACACTTCTCTGTCCTTTGGGTCACAGTGACTGAGCTCCAAGTACAACTTGCTGCAAGCCAACCCTGGGTCTCCAGAACACAAGCACAGGAAGTGGCTTGTCCTGCTGTGGAGGTTTCTGTGGATGACTGAGGGATGTCAGGTAGGGATGAGCTGTCATCATATTAGAAGCAGTTAATAGCAATCAGCAGTTAAAAGGACTTTTAACACCACACATACTTTCCCTATGCACCAGGGAATTGCAGTGCCTAGTGCTGGAGGGTGTTACTTCATGATTGTTCATGAATGCCCACTGTCACTTAAGCCCCAAATTTCTTTCCTGTGGATGTATGCAGTGTGTTCCCTGCTGCTGTTGCTCTCTGGGGGGATGGAGCTCTGGGCTCTGTGCAGCTGGAATGCACCCAGCAGTGGTGCTCAGCATTCCACCTCCCCATCACCTTCTTCCCTGCAGCTGTGAGAAATGCCCATAGTGGAACTTGCCAAATGAAGCTTTCTTCTGCAGTGAGTGAGGAAAGCAAGCAATTTGTGTCTCCAGAGCACATATGAGCAGAGGGCAGGTGAGCACTACCCTCCTGAGAAGGAAAACACTTGCTCCCAGAGGGCAGTAGTGTCTGAGCTTGCAAAAAATCCTGAGGTAAGAAAGCTGAACTGTACCTCCCCTCTCCCTTTCCAGCAGTGTTGAGGAAAGAAGGCAACAGATGCCATCCATTTAAAACAAGCATGTCAGTAATAACCACAGCCTGAACCAAACCAGATGTGAACTCCAGGGCTGTTAAGCCTGATACTTCACAGACTGCTCTAAAAGCTGGGCAGTGTAGCTTGAGGTTCCCCAGTCACTTGTTGAACTTCCTGAAATGAAGACCTCAGGCTCACAACTCAGAGTTCAGTTAATCTGCCATCAGCACAAAAGAGTCCTTCTTCTTCCTGACGTCTCTGGGAAAAGGCTTTGCACTCACTTAGACTCTGCTGAGTAACTAGAAAAGGAAATTTTTCAAGCTCCCTAATGGTACAGGAGGCCCAACAGTCCTGCAACCTGAAAATAGGTGCCTGGTTTCAGATTGGCAAAAGTTCATCATCCTATTCCTCTATTAGATGATGTAATTGGAAGTAAGCATGTTTACTGAATTTTGCTTTTGGTACTAATAAACTCTTCATAGCAAGGCTGTTCTCCCAAACAGTTTCTACATGATTCTGTACACAAGCACTTTCTCACAAATAAAAATCATCTTGAACACCTTTCCTTCACCTGGAGAATAAAATGTACTGAGCCCAAGAAATGAGTTCTGAAAAGCAGCTTCCAAGATACTTGAGTCTCTTCATTTACCCAATCTGAACCTTAGAACAGTTCATGCACTATCTCTAGATACTCACAAAGCAGCATTATCATCTGATTTACTAAGTTTCCTGAATGCTAGGGAGGGACTTTTAGAGGGGTGTTAAAGTTCTGTACTTCTGTTTAAGTAGAAGCTCTTGTAAGAATAGATTGAAATGGATTTTTTTTATTTCCTGAGTGCCTTTTAGAGGAAAAATTACGACAGCATCTTGAATTGCCAGCAGATCAATTAATAAACACCAGTCTGAGGTAACACATATTCCAGGTATGAGTGTTATCTCTTAGTGGAGCCTTAGCATGGGTAAGGAACTTGACTTTCAGTGTCTTTTGTGATACAGACTCACAGAGCACAGACTCATTGCCATACCCTTGTGTCAGGAAGAAATGCATTTTCCTCTGGCAGTTATGAATTTTCTTACTTTGACATAAGGGATTTTGTATAGTGATTATAAGCAATATACAATAAAAAGCAAAGCTTACATTCATATTCTTGAAGATGACATGGTAGCACTGAGGATACTGTATTACAAAAAAAATAATTTACAGAAGTAAAGATTGTATCTCAGACCATGTGGTGTCAAAATGAAATATTCAGTCATGTTCTTACTGAAGTATCCAGTCTGCCATGTTCTCAGTTTACAGCTCACTTAATTTCTGTAGCTTTGCTTCTGTGGCACAAGACATAGGAGAATGTAACCACTTGATTTTTCTTATTACAAATTGCCCAATCTGAATTTTACAAACTCTTTTTCCAGTTTGTTACTGAAATATAACAATGTTAAAATATCTTCACAATCTTTTTAATAAGCTGTCCCAACTAGCTCCAACTTTGACTATGCATAGATTACTGTGTGTCTTACCCACTCTGTACATCCACTTGTGGATTTTAGACTCAATTGAATGGACTGACCTAAATTTCTTAAGTAAATATTCTAAAGAGGTTTCCCATATTTTCTTTCTAAATCTCATGCATTCATTCAGTTGGAATAAAACCAGGTTGCTGTGTTACTTTACCCATCTCTAGGTAGTTATGAACAGTTTTACTCCCTTCCTCTAAAGATCTCTCACTTCCTTACAAGAACAGCGTAAGATTTGGTTCATCTGAGCTTCACATACAGCAGTCATATGGAAGCCAGGATTAGAATCAATTTGATTCAAAGGGCTATACTTCAAACTCCTGGATCAACCTGATTCTCCTGCAGACCAATGGATGGTGTGGGTGCCATCTGCTTGTCACTGCTATTGCCTTTCACCTGTCCTTATAGGGAAAATAGAGGAAGACAAAAAAAGGGCACAACCAGAAAAGGGTCTTGCACTGCACTGGATTCTCTCTGGCTTGCTGTGATCTCTTCTGTGTGACAGTGCTGTGGAACACAGACCTGAGGAGATTGCAGGGAGAGCAATATTTAGCTCAGCTTTCTCCACAGCAAAACTGCTTTTTCTGAAGGCTGAGATATGGTGAAGAGCAATATTGAAATTCTCTCTATGAGGTGTCTGCCTTTCACACAAGTAGCACAATGTAATTCCCTCTACTCATTCTCTTTTTCCCTAAGACTTCTGCTTAGCCTGCTTCTTTCAGCTCTAATTACAAACCAGCAGTACCCATCTCTGCTTTCTTCTGGATAAGCTCTCCCTTGAATTTGACTTATTTCAGGATGTTGGATGCCAGCTGGGAAATGGAAAATACATTCTGGAAACTGCAAAACCATCTTTCTTTCTAGACAGTTACACATTTTCTTAAGGGATTTAATTCTAAAAGAATCACATAAAAAAATAGTAAGCAGAACAGTTCAGTAGCTCAGGTGGTAATAAGCAAAAAGAAAGAAAATATTCAGTATAAATTGAAAGCCAAACATTGTGTTAAAACCAAATATATACACATTTTGCTTTCCAAGAATCTGTCTGGTATGTAGGAAGGGCACAAACCTCTAAACATTTGGGGTTAAAGGATTTTGCACCTGAGCAAGAACTACTCCATGCTGCCTAAAATTCCTTTCCCTGGATGTACCTGACACACCGAAGTTGACCTTCAGCCAACAGGGGGAGATAACCATCAGCCATTTATTCACTGGCATCCTGAGGACTGAGCCCTTCGAATCTGGAGTGCCTTTGGCAAAGGAAAACAGCCGGTGAGTGATGCTGCAGCACATCCCTGGGAGACCCTTCTTACTGGAATTTTTCAAGAGACAGAGCTCCAGCATTTGTCTGCCAACACTTCATTTGCTTGTCACCACAGCTGCCAGCGCTGAGCCCAGACACTCCTGCCTGGTTCCCGTGGAGCTCACGCGTGGCCAGCATGAGGGGCAGCCTCGTGTGCTGGGGCAAGGGACTGGGCTGGGCTCATGGGAAAGGACTGCACTGATCCAGCAAGGGTAAAAGCTACCCCTGAGATGTCACACATGAGTAATCTCTAAAGATGGACAGCTTTGGGCACCCTGAATGTACTTTACACAGCAGAATTTGGGGAGCCCCTCTAAACACATCTTGGCCACATTCTCCACTGCTTTTCCACCCATCTTGTTCCCTCTTCCTGCAGTCTGTCAGAGAAAGGCCAGACATCATTGCAACCTGGAACAGGAGAAAAGAAGCCAGACTTAGGGTTGCTCATACAGTTTTGAGCATAACTATTGCAATCAGTGTGTCAAGTCCCTCTGTTAGTGTTCAGAAAGGCAATAGCAGCACCAAAGAGATGCAGGCAAAAGAGAAAATGGATTGATTAGAGGCTGAGATGCAGACATCTTTTTGGTAATCTTTTCTGCTTGAACCTGGTGGTGAGTTCTGGCTGCATTAGTGTCTAACCCCAGGTGTTACCTATGTCTTAGATAAGGCTGGAGAAATGACTATTGCTTGACTTGTTCACCAGTGAGTGTGGCCTCATGTACTGCTACTGTTGCACTAAAGATGAAGACAAAAATAAAATCCCACCATCCAGCAAAGAAAAAAGCCTCTTATTTCAGAGGAAGAAAAGAAGAAAGATATGAAAAGGAAAGAGCCTTCTGAAGAAATCTCGCATCAGAGACTTGGAGCAAGAGCCAGCTGTAGGGCAGAACACTGAGCACACACCTTTCTGCTCAGTGTGGGCTGTGGTGATGTTCATGCCCTGCACTAGGACACAGCTCATGGAGACTTCTGATGGCCTGCCCTGGGACAAATTTTCTAGCACATGTTTATTTCCTTAAGGGCCACCTTTTGCCATCGGAGCAGTGGCAGGAGGGACCATGAGCTGTGTTGTGTGCCGGCCTGGACAGGGCTGGATCTGTGGGAGCAGCTCCTGAGGAGGCCACAGGGGCTCTGCTGTGAAGAAAGGCTGGGAAAGCTGGGGCCATCCAGCCTGGGAAAGAGAAGGCTGTGTGTGGGGAGCTCACAAGGCTCTGGAATGTTCAGGTTCCAGTACCTGAAAGGGTCCTACAGTGAAGATGGACAGGAACTATGGTGATAGGACAAGGGAGAACGGGTACAAAATGAAAGGGGAAAATTTACATGAGATATTAGGGAGACATTCTTTACTGTGAGAGTGGTGAGGAACTGGACCAGGCTGTCCAGGGAGGCTGTGTATGCCCCAACGTCAGGTGGGATGGAGCTTGAAATAGGAGCTCAAGATCTTTAGGGCCCATTGCACCCGTCAGCCTCGCACGCGTGGCCCCTGGCTGTGGAATGGGTCAAGAGGGGCCCCGGGAGCACCGCCCGGCCCGGCCCGGCCCCGGGAGCATCACCCGCCCGCGCGTGCGACCCCGCCAAGCCACCAGGCGGCGCCACCGCACAGCCCCGCGACCCCTCTCCTAGGCAGCCCCGCCCCGGCAGGCCCCGCCCCCAGCAGGCCCCGCCCCGGCAGATCCCGCCCCGTTATGGCTCCACCCCGTTATGGCTCCACCCCTCAGCACGCCCCCGGCGCGTGCTGACCGGCAGCTCTGCTCGCGCGCTCGTCATTGTTATCGCGAGAGCAGGGACTACCGGTCCTCGCTACTTCCGCCCTTTCTTCGAAGCCTCGCGCGATCTCGTGCCCTTACTTCCCGGGCGGCGTGCACAGTCTCGCGAGAGCAATGCGTCCTGTGGCAGCGGGGCGGGGCGCCGGGAGGAGTCTCGCGAGAGCGGAGCCCGGCGCGGGGGCGGAGCGCGGGGCGCAGTCTCGCGAGAGCTGCCGGCCCGCCGGCGCCCCCCGGCCCGCTTCCTCTCGCTGACATGGTCGCCGGCGATGGACCCTCCCAGGACAGGTCGGTCACTGCGGCGACGGGGCCGGGGCCGCGCCGCCCACCGGGACACCGCGGCCCGGGACAACGCCTCGCCCACAGCGCTGCCGAACGGCGCTGTGCCAGGCCGCGGGGATCTCTCGGGGGGGGGAAAGCGGCCCCGTCCCCGCCCCGCTGGCTGCTCGCTCCCGGAGGTTATTTTTTCCGAACACCTAATGGCTGCTGAGAGGTTTATTTTTGTGTCTGGTTCCCTTGACGTTGGCTTGGCAGTCAGTGCTTTGTGCTTCCTGCTGTATTAAAAGCCGTGTCTTTTATCGGCACTGCTGTGGTGTGTTATCCTGTGTGTAGATGGCAAACTGAGACAACAAAGGTCAGCTGTGTTCAGGCTGTGCTGGCGACCTGCACTGACCTGTACGGACCTACTGTTAGTGATGCTTTTCAAATTCTCCTTAGTCACACATCCACATCACGAGGAGTCTCAATCCATTTAGAAACCTTTCCATATTGCATATACTTACAGTTTAAATGAACGTTAGTTCTGGCAGAATCAGAAGTAAAATCTCGTTTTGTGAGTCCTCAGGCAGTGCTGTGACGACCCGTTTTATTGTGGCTGTAACTGTTTGTTTTGTCCCGCAGGAAGCCCTTACCAGCCCGCCATTGAAGCTTTGGAAGGACACCCAGAGAAGAAGTTTTACAACGTGTCGAAGCTCGGAGGTGCCAAGTATGGTACGGTGCTCTCTGGGGGTGATCAGGGTGGTTCCATCAGCAAACTGCACCACTGGTGCCCTGTGCTGGCAGGAGATGCAGCTGGGAATGCCTAATGGGTGTGTTTGGAAGCTGATCATATCCCAGTTTCTTAGTGCTTTATGGAGTTGGCAGGGATACTACTTGTAGTTTTTTTTTTTAGTAAGGGACACAGTACAGGTGTTTCTGCAATTTTCAACAGTATTTCAAATCAGAAGAATTACACTTTTAGAATAAAAGTGAAGCGATAAAAAACTCCTATTTAGTGCTTCAAGAATAAATACAGGTTTTACTCTGGTTTTGTACAGCTTCATGGTGTTCTGCTTTCTCCTCCCCAGCAGCCTCACATAGTGGGTGACTGCTAGAACATGGCTCCTGCTGCAGGGTGAGGTTTTGTGGTGCTGTTGCTTAATCTCAGCTTGTCATTAGTATGCAGTGGCTGTCTGTGCCAGAGAGACCTTCATTGGGTCTCTGTGTCCAAGTGCCTTTCAGAGTGTTGCACGTGTGGTGGGAGGGAGCTTTGCTTAGTGCCAGCTGGAGCAGGCTTTAGTCTTGCAGGTAATCAAAGCATGCTGGTGTTTTCCTCTCCCTTTGTCTTCATGTTAAACTGAAATACTTACATGGGCTACTTAGTAAAGGCTTTTGGGCTATTTTTCAGTTTTGCAAGGTCTGAATTCTTCAGTGTTCACAGAATTTGTGATATGCTTCTTGAATAAAAAACATATCAGTGGATATTTCACTTTAAAACCATATTTGACCACAGTTATTAACCCCATGTTGTTTAAAGAGGAGAGAGAGGGGGGCACAGTGTCTGCTGAAACTTTGTGCAACAGCTGTGTGCTCTTGCACATTTCCCCTGCTTGTAGTAACAAAATCTATCTTTCAGATAAGCACACATGGAGGAAACGGTACTTCTGCTGGTGGCTTGGTCCAGAGAGCAGCAGTGCTGTGTTAGTAACAAAACCAGGCAGTTCCCAGCAGTTTTGTGAAAAGCCTCATGACAGGAGTGGAAATAAAACGACAATATACAACTTTCTGTTAAAATGTACCATAAAGCTTGCAGCAGCAATGGGTATTCCTGAAGATATTCTCAGGAGTCTAAACAGACTGCACTAAGAGGGTCTTTATCTTCCAATAGAAACTTCTGTGCAGAAGTTGGAAGCCTCATATTAACTTCAAGGTAGCAAAATACTAAATAACATCTAGACACAGTGTGGGACAGCACTGGTAGCAAATCCAGCATCTGGAATTGCTCATTGCAGTTGTTGCTAGAACAGTTTGAGGTTTACCTGTTTGCCCTCTGCCCTGGGGCTTCTGGCTGTAATTTGGCACTAATTGCCAGTTAATATTAATCAGATTACTAATGTAAATGTTAATTGATTTAGTTGCCAGTTTTCTAGTGTTTTAAGACTTATGGGGAAAATGAGAAGGGTTCAAAAGGATTTAGGGCAGAGAGGACATGTGGAGATCTAGACCAGGCTCTTGCTGAGGCTGGAGCTGATATGGGGAACCTTCCATGGTTAAGCTGTGCTAGTCTGGGAGGACAGAGGTTCCATGTTCCTGTGCTTAACCGTGCTCCTTTGGGCTGCTTTTCCTTTGTGCCCAGTCCCAGTGTCCCTTCCTGCACCCTGGGACTCCTCCTGTGCTTTCATGGGCACCGCTGCTAAGTCAGGGCTCCCCTTGGCTGCAGTCCCTGGGAGGTGCTGGGCACTGCAGCCTGGTCACCAGCTCTCCCTGCAGCTCCTGTGTGCCAGGCACAGCAGTCCCAGAGCCTCCTAGAGGGCCCTGTGCTGGATGTGATCCCATTTCTGGAGCTGTCCTGTATCCTGGAAGCCCCAGACTGCACATGGTGTTGAAGAGAGGAACTGCTGGTGTCTCATGGAGAGAAGCAGCTGCTCCTCCAGAGCTGGTGCTGAGCTGTCCCTGGGACAGTGAGATTTGTAACCCACAAGAAAGCAAACAAGTTCTTCTCTGGGAACCTGGCTTTTAAATTGAGGGAGTGGTGGCATGAAGATACAGGAGACTTATGGGATGATATCTTTATACTCAAATTAACTCAAATCTGAAACTCAAAATAGTGACTTATCTAACTAGATAACAGTGGATGTTATCTCAGAAAGACTTGGTGAGAACAGAGTCAGCAAGTTCTGTATTAATAGTTTGTGAACAAACCACTGGATTAGGTTCAGACAGCCAAACTTTTTTTAATTAAGGCCTGAACTTAATTGTTTCACCTTCTGCCAGCTAACTTTTTTAGGATTTTTCATGTTCTTATGAAGATGTTTGCCTGCTTAAATGATGCTGAAAATAATGAGATTTGGGGAGAAATGACAATCAATCTTGATTTTTCTTTTCTTTAGTGGTTATTTTGTTTGCAGTGAATAGTGACATTGGGGTTTTTTTTCTCTTCCCTCTTATTTCATTCTCGTTTCCATTTCCCTTTTTTTTTTTTCTGCAAAGGAAAGTGCTGCTTGATTCATATCAGTAGCAAACTAACTCAAGTTTTATTTAATGAAATGTTCTTTATATTTTATGAAGTGTGTTAATCTTAAAAGGGGCACATGGCAGAATGGTTTCTGGTCTTTGTATCACTGCTTATTGAAAATAATATTTTGGCATTGGTTGCTTTGGCTTTGTCTCTTGAGTAATGGAATGGCAAAATTTACAGTTAAAATGGTTTTCAGTATTCCAGTAGTTGTTGCTTTTGACCTGCTCTGATCAATAATCCCAGGTCTATATTCCTTGCATTTCTCCCCTGTTCACATAATATACCTTATGTACTGTCAGAATGGTGTGGCCAAGGCATTGGGATCTCCCTTGAAAATCCCATAGGGTAATCCATCAATGTGTACATTGTGCAGTTCTCTGTTCCATGTTGTGTAGGGAAGATCAAACCCAAAGGCAACTGGAAAAACAGGCTCCTGAAGCTCTCATCCTTCCAAACCCTAGAAAAGTGGAATTCCTTAGAAATGTGAGATTGTAATTTTAAAATACTCTGTAAGCTGCAAGTGCTGCACTCATGGGGTCTGTTCCTTTCCTCACCTCAGACACTCTGCCTTACTCCATCCGAGTGTTGTTTGAGTCCAGTGTCCGGAACTGCGATGGCTTTTTAGTGAAAGAAACGGATGCTATGAACATCTTGGACTGGAAAACAAAACAGAACTATGTTGAAGTGCCCTTCTGTCCTGCCAGAGTTGTTCTTCAAGACTTCACGTAAGAGAGTGTGTGTGTGTCTGTCTGTGTGTGTGTGTGTGTGTGCAAAACCCCCAAAAAACCTGTGCAAACTCACCGACTTTGTGTTCCATTCTTTGGCATGAGAATAAATTACACCTCCCCTCTTGATACCCAGGTGGAAACCTGTGCACTGTCTCTGCTGTGCCATAGATTCCTCATGATAATTCCATATGATGTGAGGGTAGGAGTTGTTTCTGTAGGGTACTCTGGTTTGGGGCAAGTTGGCAAGGCTGAAACTGCTGGCCTTCAAAGAATACAGGATAAGAACCAGAATACAAGTGGAAGTGGTGATGTTTTGGCTGTAGCCAGACAGTTGAGAGTTCATACTGTCACTGATAGCTCTTCCTTGAGATAATTGAAGATGAGATATTGCTTACTCCACATTGAGTAATCCAGTCAAATCCATGAATAATACATATATTGAAAAAGCAGCCTCTTAGGATGTTAACTTCTTTGTGATTTGACTATGGCATAGCTAAAAGGGCAGCCCTTCATCAGTTTGCAAATACTCAATTTAAGCTGTCTTGCTGACTATATATTTATTAAGAAGTGAGATAATTAAAAAAAGGAATTATGATGATAATAAAAATGCAGTAACATTTGTTTAGCAGGCAAAGCCAATAAGATTTACATAGTACTGTGTTCTATAAACATTGCCTCTGTCTATTTTGTACAGCAATATGAATATTGTGAAATGCTACAAGCTTCAGAAATGGCTCTGTTAGACAAATGATGCATGCTAAGGTGTTAAATGTGTATAGCATGAGCTTTGCTTGCATAGCAAGATTCTGTTGTAAAGGTAAGGAGTATCTAAAGATCCCTTCTGTGCTGAAGTACCATCAGACTTGAGAAGTAAAGCAAGACACAAGAGAAGTGTGGTTATCTCTGAGATGGTCCCATGTTCTTGTTTGGTACTTTGCCTTCAGACAAGCTGTTGCTTGTTGAGAGGGGGTACCAACTCCAGTGACTTTAGAAATATAGAATAGCAGGTATATTTTCTGAAATAGGATACAGCTCCTTCTAGATTGAAATGAAATTAAAAAGAAGTTTGTGCATTTCAGTGAGTTAATGTCTCATGATGTTTTACTATTTTGTTTTTCCATCTGTCAGGGGAATTCCAGCAATGGTGGATTTTGCTGCCATGAGGGAAGCTGTGAGAAATGCTGGAGGAGATCCGGTGAAAGTCAATCCTGCCTGCCCAACTGATCTCACTGTTGACCATTCTCTGCAGATTGATTTCAGCAAATGGTAATGTACCTTTTTTATTTTATTTTTACAAGCCAAACATTGTTGTCTGACACTGAAGTGTGGATTCATTCAGGTCTAGTTACTGTCCCAACAAATCATTGGGAAGGTGTGGATCCCTAAAACAAGACATGGTGGTATCTGAAAAAGGGTTGGATAAAAATGGATAAGCACTTTTGAGGGAGAGAAGGAATGTTTGTGAGGCCTTATGGGTGAAGCTGTCTGATAATCGAAATTCTGGGCAAGATTTTGCTGAAATAATGGGATCTGGCATGGTTTCCAGAAAATAACATGTCTCAAGAGAATGAGAGAGAGAGCATTAGTTATTTTGCTTTCCTCTGATTTTATTGTTCAAGTTAAAGAGAACTTTGTTTCTCAACATGGTTGCCTTGTCACACACAACTCCAGGGAAGGGGCCTGCAATTCTACTGGACGTTTTGAAAGACTCTCATTGCAGCCTATGGCTTGTGACTGGTCTGGGATTTTGATGGGCTTTGATTTAACACCAGATAAATGAGGCTGTGGGTATTTTCAGAGAGAAGTGTACTTGGGAAAAGTCTGGAAAAGTAAGGGGACTGGAAAGCTACTAGCGTAGTTTTCCTTATCTGACAGACAGTGATGTGATGGATACAGCCTGGGGCTGCCTTTGCTAGAAACAGAAGACAAAAAACTTGGAGCTTTTGTAGAAGACAAAAAAACTTGAAGCTTTTGTTTAGTGTTTGCTGAAGTAAATACTAAATAATGTAGCTTCCCTTTACCTTCTCCCCTGCTTCTCAATTGTGGAGCCTTCCAAAACCCATGCATAATTGCATAAACTGCTCAGGCTCTTTGGAAATTAAAAGTTCATGGGGAAAAAGCCTGTGGTCAAAGGACATGGATGCATGAGTCATTTCTGTCAACCTTCCAAACGCTCACAGGATTTCAGTTTGCTGAGTGTTAGAAGAGCAAGAAGCTGCAGATGATCTGTTGTGCTGCATATGTGTCGTGTCTGTTGTGTGCTCTGTCCATGCCTGTGTCAGGAGGCACAGCTGATTCCTTTGCAATTAGGCCAGCCTAAAATTATCAGGCAGACCAGGTGTTGGCAAGGGGTCTCCACATGCTGCTTTGTGATGATAAATCTGGCCTCTGGAGCAGCCCCTTGGAAAGCTGTGGGGGCTCAGCAGCTGCTGGCCTGTGATAAGAAACCCTTCACTGCAGGGTGGTTTGTGCTGCTTTTATAGAGCTCCCATCTGTGGGTCACAGCCTAGTGGGTTGCAGTGGGATTTAGACAAGGTATCCTCTGAGGCCCTGCACTTGGATAACCAAGGATCTGGCTGTATTACTGAGGCAGAAGAAAGCAGTGGTTTTAATTGCAAATTTGTGATTTAATAATTATGGAGAGAGGTGAAAATCATTCATTTTTCACAATAAGCTTTCTTTGCTCTCCTACAGAGACTGAGTGCTACACAAATAGAGGGTAGTGTGCTATATGGACTTCATATTCAAAAAAAAGAAGTCTTTTCTCTCTTACTTCTGACTTGAATAGTGTCTATAATTTATCTGCACCTTTGAGAATTTGTATAAAAAGCCTAATTATGATCAAGTTATTTGATTATTTTTTTATTTCCTTGAGAAAGCTTTGCCAGCAGTCATTCCTCTGTGGTTTTAACAGAACATGTACAGCACTGTCTTAAAAAAAACAAGTTCAGTCTGCCATTTGGATGAGACTCTACCCACACCTTCCAAGTTTAAAACTCTGAGTTCAGCCTTTGCAATGATGTTTATAAAGATTTCTGGTCTGTTGTGAACAAATGGAAGGAGTTGTTTGGTGTTAATCTTTCAGAGAATCGAGTTCTGTTCACTTCTTAGCACACTACATTACTTAACCAAGCTTATGCAGCAGTAGTTTACTTTGCAACAGGGTTGGAATAAAGGAACTCTATTTTTTCAGATACTGCTTTATAATCTGTTGAAGGGATTGCAAAAAAACCCGGAGGTGGGGCGGGGGTGGGGATGGGGGGGACAGGGGGTGGGGACGGGGTGTGTGCACAAAGAAGCAGATCGCTGGTGTATCAATGAACGCTGTGTTTGATGTTGCAGTGCAATCCAGAACGCTCCCAACCCCGGTGGGGGTGAGCAGAAGCCGCTGGCCAGGCTGTCCCCGCTGAAGCCACCGCTGCGGAAGCCGCCCCCGTGCCGGGGCCACAGCGGCTGCCGGGGCTCGTGCGGGGCGGGGGAAGCCGGCCGCAGCTCAGGACCCTTCTCTGCGCAGATCGAGAACACCCCCATCCTCTGCCCCTTCCACCTGCAGCCGGTGCCTGAGTATGAAAGCTCCTTTGCTAAATTGTGTTGTACCTTTGTGTTGTGGAGCACTGCCTGTGACAGCTCAGGGAAATGTGTTTTTATTTTTTTTTTTAAACATCCATCTGTAGTTTTCAGCTATGCCATAGAAAAGTTGTTTCAGTATCTAGAAGTAGGTCAGATGTAGCAGGTAAGAATTAGTCTACAATAAATTTTTCTTTTTTACAAGAAGAGCTTTACTGAACACACTGCAGAGGCCACCTATTGGCTTATGGCTGTGGCTTTTAAATTAAATATTAGTCCTTCTCTTATTTCTTTACAACAACAACTAAGCATAGGAGTAATTCTCTGTCTCTTGCAAAGAAAGCCTGAGTGAATAACTCAATGAGGCATGAATTTATTTCTAAAAGCAACTCATAGATTTTTGTAATAACTTTTTGGATGTCTCTTGTTCTTAAAGAATACATCATCCCCCAACCTGTACAGGATCTCACAGTCCATCTGTAACGGAGTTAAAATTCAGTAAATACCCTGCCTGTGTAGTAGCCCAGCAGAGCCTCATGTCTGTGCCTCTCCCAGGTTTCTGTGTTATTAACAGGTCATTCTGCACTGTTCCATCTATGCCAATTATGCATAATCCTCCTCCTTCAGCTGCTGTCTCTGTCTGATGGACTGTTGAGATCCCTATCTGCCCATGCTGGTCAGATCTGTATCCCACAGTGATACTGTGTGGAGTGCTGTGGTAATGTTATGGATGTGGAAATGTTCCTGTTCAGTACAGGTGTAGGAATGCAGAATGAGTGATGTTTTCAGTAATATTGGTGTTCTGGCAGCACACCAGCAGTCGTACTTGTGAAGAATGACTGTCCCTCGGGGCTTGGTGAAGCAGCAGGAGAGCTGCTGACCCTGCTGCAGAGAGGAAAGGGAAGTATCCTGACTGTAAAATACACTTCTAAAAATTGAGGACTTCCTTCCTGGTACTAAGCAAGTGTGTTCCCTTCCTTGTTCAGCTCCTTAAGGCAGAGGTTATTCCTCTTAAATTATGGATTACTCTGTTACAACAAATATCAGTATCTTAATAAATAATATATACTAAGAAAGGATAGTTCATTTTATGAGGCTGTACTAATGAGTACTTGTGAAGAAAAACTTGTGGCTTGGAGGAAAATACAAAAATGGAGGATAGTTACAATTGAAATAGTGTACATCTTGGTTTTTTAACGTATGGAGTTTTGAGATATGCAGTGTGTGAATCGGCTGATGGGGGTAAAAATGCTTCTGTGTATTGCAGCACATGCTTGGAATAGATCTCTTAAAGTATTTTTGAGATCACACTTCAGGCAAACCATACCTAGAATAAGCAGGTTCTCAGACATGGCACATATGAAATCAGCTATGTCTCACTGTTTACAGAAAGCTTGCTGCAGGGAAGCAATTAACTTTGTTCTAATAAACCTCTTCAAAGAGTCCTGAAGGCTTAAATAAGTCTTTCATCAAACAAACTAAAATTACAACTTGTTCTTCTGTAATTTGAAATAAATTATGACAGTACTTGTAAACTTGTTTTCTTCCTAGGCCTGAAACAGTATTGAAAAATCAAGAAATGGAATTTGGCAGAAATAGAGAGAGGCTTCAATTTTTTAAGGTATGTCTCTGTACCTGCAGGCTTTGTGGTTTGGTCTTTTTAAAGAATAATTTGTCTATGAATATTCAGGTTTAGATGAAAAAATAAGTGTAATTATTTGGAAGTGTTAGATTTTAAACAAGAACAGAAAATTTGCTTTCTAACTTGAAAAAGTTTACTCTGATTTGGTTCTTCTCAGTGGGGATTTATGAAGCATTAGTGTTTTTAATGCCTGTCATGAGCTGAGTGCCTTAGGTCACAGTGAGTTTCTGGCTGAAAGGGCCCTTTATCCATAACTGGGTTAACAAAGGTTCCTGAAGGTGGAAGTGTTGAGTGGAGAAATGTGATCAGACATGGTTGCTCAAACTGGGCAGCTGAAGTCCTGTAGTGAACATCAGCTCCTCTGCTGCTGGGCAGGCTCTGCAGCATTCCTATTTGATCCTTATCCTCTGTTTTCACGTGGTTTAGGAATTCACTGCAATGATCTAAAACTCTTTTCATGGATGTAGACTAGAGGTTTCATTCTGAAAGCTGCAAATTAGCTTTTACATTATTAAAGAGAAAAGTGGCCAGGCTGAATCTTGTTACAGGTTTCCATGTCAGCTCTATTAAATGTGCCATCCTGAGTCTGCAAGCAATTTCACCCTGAAGTGTCAAACCCAAATTCAATTATGCTGTAAATTCTGTTATAGATACAAGTGCTTAGGTTCTGTTGTCTGAAATAGCAGTCTTAGGTGGGCTTGTAATCAGTTGTGTGAACTGAAAGACATTTCTGCAGCCTGGCTTTTGAAAGGTAGGCATGAATTACTGATTCAACCTTCAGAGGAACTGAGTGAAAGCTTTTGTTGATGATTAAGAACGTAGCCAAGGAAATCACACACCTCTGTTTGACAGAGGGACAAAAGCCACTTGCGTAAATAGCAAGGACTCTTATTGTGGCTTTGTTTTGTCTTTCTAGTTATGTTCTAAGAATTGAATATAGCTTTGAAAAAAATCCAACTCTTTTATTCTCCTTTTGGAAAAATTACAGTGGAGTTCAAAAGTTTTTGAGAATGTTTCCATAATTCCACCTGAGACTGGAATGGCGCACCAAGTGAACTTGGAATATTTGTCCCGAGTGGTTTTTGACGATGTGAAAGATTTCCTGCATCCCGATAGCGTGGTTGGCACAGACTCACACACAACCATGGTAAATGGCTTGGGTATCTTGGGCTGGGGTAAGTATGCTCAGAACTTCATTGCTCTTGGAAAGGCAACTAAAGCTTTGCTAAAAAATATTTCTTCCCACTGGATGTTTGTATCTCAAGCATAACAGACTGTCTTGAATTATTGTTCTGAATTTTTTTGTCTACAGGTAATCTTGAATAACATTTATCTCTCTTGAGAAACCACTCTTTGTAATTTAAAGAGAAGGCAACCAAAAACCAGCTGATTCTCAAATTTAATTGCTGTTTCCACAGCAGAAATTTGTGTGATTTATTTTCTCACAGAAAATCAGTTTTAGAGATAAAATATTTTCTAGTTGACTGTGATGTCTAACTTGAGCAATAGTCTTGCTTGATTTTCTTTTTGATGTGCAAATATTTAATTGAACTTTTATGTTTCTTGCTGTGTCTGTTGGAAATGGAGTGATGCCCTTCATTTGTGAGAGAAAAGCAGCAATATGTTTATTGTCATGAGTGTTTAGGCTTAGGTGTTTATTATGTTTTTGGGCCTGAACACGTGGAGTGTAGGTTGGTGAAGGTGTGACAAGCGTGTCCCATTCTCCCTGCAGGCGTCGGGGGCATTGAGACGGAAGCGGTGATGCTGGGAATGCCGCTCACCCTCACCCTGCCCGAGGTGGTGGGCTGTGAGCTGACAGGCACAGTCAGCCCCTTTGCCACATCTATAGATATTGTTCTCAGCATTACAAAGGTAAGAGTTCAGTGCCTTTTCAAACAAAATAGGGATTTGTGCAAGTACTGCCAGTGGTGTTTGAGAAATGAATTAAATTCAGTTTTTAGTATACCTTTAATCATGGCAGTGCAGAAAGGTACAAATAATCTCTAACCATTTTTGTTTGCTGGTTCTTTGAAGTAGTGGGGTTTTTTTCTTTCCCCTCTATAGTGCTTTGCTTATAGATCCTCTTCAACTAAAAATAATTCATAATATTTTTTTTTCAAACATAGGCCTTAGGGTTTCAACTTTTTATTTTAAATGCTCGTGACTTGTGAATTGTGACAAAAACTGCTTGCACTGTTTCCCTTCATATACCAGGTATTGTGTGTTCTTTCCAACAGCATCTTAGACAAGCTGATGTCGCTGGAAAATTTGTTGAGTTTTTTGGGAGTGGTGTTTCCCAACTGTCCATAGCAGACCGAACCACAATAGCAAATATGTGTCCTGAATATGGTGCTATTCTGAGTTTTTTCCCTGTTGATAATGTGACATTGAAGCACTTAAAGCATGCAGGTAAATATTAAAGTAAAGCAGGGATTCATTGTAATTGTGTTTTTCAGTTGTGGTAATACATGTATTTTGCTCTGCAGAAAAACCCAATGTAATCCAAAAATTATTGAGTTTTTGCTTAAAGCTCCTTAATTATTGTATGGTGCTTTTCTGCAGAGTTGTGATATGGATTTAACGTGTAATTAGACTTGTGCTTGAGGTTTGTGTCCAGTCTGGTCCATTTGTCTAATGCCTGATTTACAAACATGATACTGCTTTTCAACATCCAGAGTCCTGGTTTTTGGAAGCGTATGTAAGCCTATAAAAATATTAAGGAAGTTTTCACTCATTTTGAAATATATATGGAATGAAAGTCTTCTTGATCTAAAATCAATCCCATAACCACCTGGAGATTCTTTACTACATCAAAATTTAAAATGATTACTAGAAATAAGGGAAACTGCAGAACAAATCTGACCATGTCTCTGATTTTTCCAAGTGGTTTATGTTTCCCTTTGAAGTGAATGATTTCACTTGCATCTCAAGGTAAACAAGGAGGATGTCAATTCCTTATCGAGCTACTGCAAACAGAAAAACACAGGGTGACAGATGCCAAAAAAAGCTTATTCATGAATGAGACTTTCTGAGACTGAAATCCTTCACCTTCAAATAAGAGTTAAATGATTTCAATAGCAAACATTTTTGTCTGATGAGTTCAGAGCAGGTGAGTGGGAAGAGTAGCCATCAGTACTGCCTATTGTCAGCTAAGCACAGGGTCTGTATTAAACAAGGAAGCCCTAACAGACAAAAAAAAGCTTGATGGACTTCAGGGACACAACTGTCAATTTAGAGTTACCACTGCTAGAGCTGGAATAGCTTATTTTGTTCCTTGACATAAGAAGATAATTGAAGCTAATTTAGAAAAAATTGTAATAATTTATAAATGTTTTAATTTGTGTGTCATTGGGATATAGAAGTGGTGTACTTGAAAATAGTACTTTGAATGTTACACTTAAAAAACAATCAAAGTGTCTGAAAGTTGTGTGATTTGTTTTATTTATGTTTTTAATGTGACTTTTCTCATGTTTGAAATTATCTTCTTTAGGTTTTGATAAGGCCAAGCTTGAAGTCACTGAAGCATATCTTAAAGCTGTGAAGTTATTTAGAGATTATGAGAGTTCTTCCAGAGAGCCTGAGTATTCTCAGGTATGCTTGAAAGGAGTTGTTTGTTTGATTCTCATAAAATAACTTTGGATTATTTCACAGTCTCATCTCCCACTGTAATTTACATTGCTTTCAGCAAAGTTGTTTTTATTAACTCACAGTTTTGAGAGAGCAGAATTTGTAAAACAGAGGGGGTGGGGATAAAAAAGGGAAGCATGGTAACATTATGTCAATACAGATACTGAATTCCAGTCATCCCAAGGACTGTGAATGGTAGAAATGTTAGGGATAATGTCAAAACATTTAGAATAAGAGGAATAGTGAGTATAAATATAAATATTATAGTGAGTGGTGTTGAAAATGGAATCCCAGAGTTCTAAATGTCTGAGAACATTGAAATTTGGAACAAGAATTCTTGGGTGTCTCAGGAATACATTCCATGCACTGGAGGGCTGGGTTGGTAATGCCTGCACTTTCTGTTTTTTGGTTCCTTAGGTAGTGCAAGTTAGTCTAAGTTCTATAATTCCGTATGTCAGTGGCCCCAAGAGATCCCAAGATAGAGTGGCTGTTAATAACATGAAAAGTGACTTCCAAGCCTGCTTAAATGAAAAGGTTTGTATTGCTGATGGTCGCTTCAGAAGGTATTTCCTATCATTCACATGAATAAACGTTATATTACCTGTTCCTTGCATACCTGCTGAACCCTCCTTATTGCTACACAAGTGCTTGACCGTTCTTGCTTGACAGGCATCCCAAGAGTAAATCATTGGTGTGTTTGGCAGGAACATGATCTTCCCAAAGTCCTTCATTTCACAGTTTAGATTGCTAGGGAGAAAGAACTTTAGGTAGTCCGTAGTATGAGTTTAGCAAACATTTTCATTTCTTCAGGCTTTTTTTAGACAATTGTGCATTACTTAATTTCCAAAACAGAATTTACCCTTAGAAAACTCATCATACCTTAAAGGGGTTGAGGAAAGACTACCAAGATTTGTAGCTGAGTGTTCTGAGTTCTTGCATTAGCAAATGATTTTTGCTTACAGCTTAATTCACAGAGTGAATGTTTTTACTCAGAAGGTGCTGGTTTTGGTTAGGGATATCCACAGGTATCTGGAGAGTGCAGCTAATATAGGAATGTACCTTCCTTTTAATTTCATTTATTGTTCAGGTTCAAGACTGGCAGCAGTATTAGAAACAGCTTATAATGAGGCCTGTGGTACTGTGATTCAGTTGTGCTAGAGAGAGATTGTAGCTAATGGTGAAAGACAAAGGGTGAGGTTGATGGGAACCTCTGGAGGATGTTTGAGTGCTGAAGTGGAAAATGCCAATTGACCTACTCTGGTTTACTTACCCTCTTGCAATTAAAATCTTGGACATGCTTCTAATTCAGGAACAAGTGTTGTGTAGATTAGACATGTATTCTTAAGGGAATGTTCTTCCATGTATAAAGGAAGATAGTTGTGGAACAGCCACACACAGACTTTGTTCACAGTTGCTGCAAAATTAAAGCAGTTGTGAAGGAAGAAGGCTGAGACCAGTGTACAGACAGGGACATGAATTGAGGGCTGCTTTTAAAATCATGTAAGGGTTCCTAGTGGCACAGCTGAGTATTATTTCAAAGCCAGTGTTCACTTGGTCTTGCTGTAATGTCATCTTCTCTGTACTGTAACAGCTGCTAACATGTATTTTTGTCATCCAGTCTGGTGTTAAAGGCTTTCAGATTGCAGCTGAGAAGCAGAATGACGTTGTGCCTGTTCAATATGAAGGAAATGAATACAAGCTGTCCCATGGCTGCGTTGTCATTGCTGCAGTCATCAGCTGCACAAACAATTGCAATCCATCTGTCATGCTTGCTGCAGGTATGTTGGGACCAGACATCTCAATGGTGCTCCCATGCTTCATAGCCCTCACCTTCACCTTTGTAGGTTCTCTTCACCTAGGTTTGTAACCTAGTTGTGTAGGTTTGAAACTGCAGACTTGTAGCCTTAGCTTGTAGCTTCTGGATGTTATATAGGGAAAGTTGCTTTTCCATAATACGATCTAAGTTTGTCCCATAACACAGTACTAAGGAGAGTAATTACAAAATCTTTACATTTAGTAGTATGACAGAAGGTAAGCAGTTCTAGGGCTCCTGTCAGGTGGATGCACACAGTGGCACAGCTGATGCAGGAGGTGAGCCTTAGCTTCCAGCATGTCCTGGATGATGAGCTGTGATGCCACAGCCAGGACAGAAACTCTGTCTGCTGAGCAGTTATTCTGTCAGTGCTTCAGGGGTATCTGCCACACCTTCACAAGCTGCACATGGTTTTGCTGGAACAGCTCATCTGTCAGACTTTGCTTTGCTCTTTTTAACATCCTCTGTGGCCAAGATGAGCTTCCCCTTAGGGCTGTGTGGGCTGTCTCTGGAGACTGAATGGATTGGCACTGTGAGCTAGAACAAGGGAAAGAGATTTGTCATAGAGAAAGTAAAGTGGGTGTCCACATTCCAGGAATGGGAATAAAACCATGCATGCTATTGTTATGCATTAAGAAACTTGATTCAAGCCAGTGATTGCTTGAATAGTTTAATAAACTGAAAGTTGTCTAATCCTCTGGGTTTTCTTATGCTTGATTTAACTAAGGTAGAAGCATACAGATCTCCTATGAAGGGATATACAAATCATAATCTGTGTCCTTTTTTCTTTTTTTGTTTGGTAGGACTCCTGGCCAAAAAAGCTGTTGAGGCTGGCCTCATGGTGAAACCCTACATCAGAACAAGTTTATCACCTGGCAGTGGCATGGTTACACATTACCTCAGTTCCAGTGGAGTATTGCCATACCTCAGCAAGCTTGGGTAAGACCTGGCTCCCGGGGTGAGTTTGGGCAGGTTGTACAGGCTGATAAATAGGACTGCTGTTCACTTGGGGTTGGCTAATGCCTAATTTAATATATTGCCATTTTATTTACTTGTTGACTTAAAATTATTCTGCTTCATTGTATTCCCCATATCAAAATTTATGATGTGTAGCTCTAATACATCGGAACTGTTTTTCCAGTCACAAATTACTTAATTTTAAGTGACTTGCAGGACAGGATGTACTTGATGTATTTTAAAAGTGGAAACTGCAAATTTGTCAGGATAGTCTGTATTAGTCTTCTCATATCATTGCTGCTGTCAAGGGTTGTTTAGTGTGTTTTTGGATGCTCTGTAGCAGTAAGAGAATATGTTCAGTATTCTGTAACAGTCCCTAGCTGTTGTTTGCATCAGTGACATGTAGTATCTGCTGTTAATTTTCTAAAAAGTCTTAACTGTCAAGGGACAAAATATATTGTTAATAAAAGAAAAAGCAGTTATGTTAGCAAATTGCTTGTGACCATGTGTAACTTGATTGTTTTTCCCTTATAGGTTTGAGGTTGTTGGTTATGGATGTTCCACCTGTGTTGGGAACATGGCCCCTTTGCCAGAAGCCATCAGGAATGCAATCAAACAGGTAAAGCTCTGGCTGGCTTGTTGAACACAGAAATGTATTTCTCACCCAGTCAAGAAATCAAGAAATACAGTAATCCATGCAAAATACACTTCATTTTTGGTTTGGACTTAGCATGATGCTAACATCATGTTTGCTTGTTATGCTAACAGCGTATTTGCATGTTAGAATGAGACCGTGCCAGTTCATTGCTATGTAAAATAAATGTCATAAGTAGTATTTGTAGAATACAGTTAAAAATTATATGATAAATACATATGATCTAATCTTGCAGAGGCTGCAATGTGTAGATTTTGTATCATAAGTGAAGAGGAGGGTTTTAAAGACCTATGAGCTTGAATAATTTTAACCAGCTGTGTCTAACAACTACAGCTTTTTTCTCCTCTGAAGCAGAATTAAAATAAAAGAAATAAATGGCAGGAGAGGAGTTGACTGAAGTGACTGGAGAGCACATCAGAGGTTCAGAAGGGAAAATGTGAAGGGTAGTGAGAGAGAGCAAAATGTTTTTCACTTGTAGTGTTAAGAGTAAATACTTAAGTGGAACGCTAAAAGCACATTTCACTTAGTCAACAGAAATAGAATAAGCTGTTGAAAAACCCCAAACTACTGGACCAGTATGTCTGGGTCTGCCTTTCAGGGTGATATCATTGCCTGTGGGGTATTGTCTGGCACAAAGAACTTTGAGGGCCGCCTGTGTGACTGTGTTCGTGCCAACTACCTGGCGTCCCCTCCGCTGGTCGTGGCCTACGCCATCGCGGGCACTGTGCGGATAGATTTTGACATGGAGCCTTTGGGTGAGTGTTTTCCTACAGCTTCTGTTTCTGCAGCTGGTGCACATGGGCACAGATTTCTGCACTTGATTTCAGTGCCCAGAATCAATATATTTGAAGAGAAAGCAGAGCCATATTTGGTTTGCTCATGACTAAAGCAAAGCATTCACTTAACTGATCAAATTCTTTGCCTATCTGGTACCATCTCTGCAGGCCTGAATATATATACATCTATATTCTAATACAGATCTCAAGTCTAATACTTCATTCTTCCAAACTAATGTTGTGTTTAAAATCTTACTCAGGCACTGGCTTTAACGGCAAAAGTATTTACTTACGAGATATTTGGCCCACCCGACAAGAACTTCACACAGTGGAGGAAGAGTGTGTGATATCATCCATGTTTAAGGAATTGAAAGAAAAGATGGAGGTAAGAGTGGACTGTTCTACATAATTTAAAGGTTGCATTTCATTGTAGCTTTATAATATCTTGCAGTTGAATTTGATTGGTTTGCCATTTATTTCTGTTATTGTAATGGAGGGCTTAACTGAGATGGGTACTTGTATTTAAAAGTGATTCCTAAATAATACCCAGTGATGTAATATGTAATAGAAAATTATTTACTAAATAACAGTAATTAATAAAATCATCAGTATTTCTTCAGTTTTTGAGTGTAAAAATACAATAAATTAACTTCTGTTCTTTTTGATTAATTTTCTTCCTTGTAGAAAGGAAACAAACGATGGAATTTACTGGAAGCACCAGAGTCAACTTTATTTCCCTGGGATTTAAAATCTACTTATATTAGATGTCCTTCCTTTTTTGATAAACTTGTAAGTACAGTGGATCTATCCACTAGATTATATGCATTGCATTTAAGTAAATGAATAGCTATTACAGGAACGCTTCAATGTTGAACCAACAAATTTCATTATCACTAATATTTCTCAGTCTATTAAATATTGTTTGTGTCTCTGGAATGAGTGGGGCCTGCCCATCCAGGTGCCTTTCTATACTGCAGATATGTTTTATATCTCTAGATCATGGAAGAAAACGTTTAATGTTCCTTTTGTTCCTTTCTTTCTGTTGTTTCTGCCCCCGCCCTGTCAGGCCAAAGAAGCAGTTCCACCACAAGCAGTTGAGAATGCTCATGTGTTGCTGTTCCTGGGGGACTCTGTCACCACGGATCATATTTCCCCTGCTGGAAGCATTGCGAGGAGCAGTGCTGCTGCCAAGTACCTGACCAGCAAAGGGTGAGCTCTGCTGTGCCACAGGACTGCTCACCTGCTGAGAAATTCATCAGCACTGTCACCTTCCTCTAGAAATGCCTTTCTAATGCAGAAAGGGGAGACTACATGTGGAAAAGCAAAATAATTAATCCATGTTACTAGATAAGCTGGTAATGGTAAGAGGGATTAGTAAGGTGGGTTGTTTCTTAGAGCAGTCCAGTCTCCCCATAATTCTTCTGTAAGTACCACATTGCTTGCAGCACTTCATAACAAAACTGTAGAAAATTAATTTAAAATTGCAGCTTTCCTCATGAATAACCTAGCATGAACATGTTGTTCATGATTTATAATAATTACATTTGTTGGAGGTCTAGTTCTTTGCATCTTCCACTGAAGACTTAGATATGCTGCAATAATTATTAAAAAAAAATTGTAGCATCCTTTTAAATCACATCATCTTTAACAGATTTCTTTCAATTGGGTCTTTATTCCAGACTCACACCTCGTGAATTCAACTCTTATGGGGCTCGAAGAGGTAATGATGCTGTAATGACAAGAGGTACCTTTGCAAATATCAAGCTTCTGAATAAGTTCATTGGAAAGCCAGCTCCTAAAACAGTTCACTTCCCATCAGGACAAACGGTAGGAATAAATCTGTTTGCACAGCTACTCTGGAGTGGAGAGTGTAGATTTAGAACTCACTCAAAATGTGTCACTTTGTCATTCCACAGCTAGATGTGTTTGAAGCAGCGGAGCTGTACCAGAAGGAAGGCATTCCTGTAATAATTCTAGCAGGAAAGAAGTATGGACTGGGTAGCTCAAGAGACTGGGCTGCAAAAGGGCCTTTTTTACTGGTACTGCTGGTTTGTTTGGGTTTGGGAGTGGTTTTGTTTTTTTCTGAAAATACCTGAAAACACATTGTATAATTTCTTCATTAGAATATTCATGGGAGAGAATCACTAGTCAGGCTAGATCTGAACTTCCTCATTATGTAATTTACTGTCTTGGATACCAGACTTTGCAACAAATTAGGGATTTGTCTATGCTGATCTCTGTTTGAACTCCATGAGGTATTCCGTATCTCATTGTTGGTGACTAATTTCCACTAATATTGACAATATATTCCAAGTCTGCCATTGATTCATGTCCTGTTAACTACAGCATGGTCCCTGTCTATAATAAACTCCATTTCACACTGCAGGGGCCTGCTCTGGCTTGTTTGCTTCCATCTAGTTGGGAAGCTAAAAGATGTTACCAGGGTACTTAAAGGACTCTGTGCAAAGCACTCTCTCTACTCTTGAGTTTGAATTACAAGATGTTAGACATAATTGTGTTTGAAGGTTACTTCTGTGTTACTTCTGTGTTACTTCTGTGTTACACTCTGCTTGTATTTTTTCAGGGTGTTAAAGCTGTCCTAGCTGAGAGCTATGAGAAGGTTCATAGGAGTCAGCTGATTGGAATTGGCATCGCTCCACTTCAGTTTCGTCCTGGGGAAAATCCAAGTACTTTGGGACTCACTGGCAGAGAGCAGTTTTCTATATTGTTCCCTCCAGACCTGTCACCCAGAATGACTTTGGATATTAAGGTATCTTTGCAGTATTTTTCATTTCTCTGTTGGATGTTCTGATGCAGAGGAAAAAAAAAACAATTCTGTTGATAGGAAGCAAAGCCAGAAAAGACAAAACTTAATTCTCTTGGAAGGTTATAGTTTATAGTCCTGCCTGAAGTTTGTCATGGCTGTTGGGGCTTTCCCAAAGTACATATACACATGTTCTTTGTACACAACTTTGTATGCAGCCTGATGTTCTTGATCATTCTGAGTAGTATTTTGCCCCTTCTGGGCTCAGTCTTAGGATAGAAATGAGTTTGTCTCACATAGGTGTGAGGATTTGAGAGAGGCTTCAGCTCTCCATGCTCTGTAAACAAGCCCATAACACAGTCAGTGCCATCTTAGGGATGTGGTCGGTTGCCTATAGGCCCCTAGTGTGCTCCCAGCTGCATTTGAGCTGTGCTACAACAAGCCTGCCTTCCATCTGGCCCCAGCAGGCTTGGGGCTGTACAGACATGTCAGAGGGTTGAATTCACTTGTATTCAACAAAACTGGGGTTAGAATGTTGACTGAGAAATAAGCAAGGGGAAGTGAAAGCAAAGCTTAATTGGTTTCTCTTTTTTGCTTTTCTTTTGAAGACAAGCACTGGAAAAGTATTCAGCGTGATTGCCTTGTTTGAAAACAATATGGAGATAACTTTATACAAGAATGGTGGAAGTCTAAACTTTGTAGCTCGAAGATTCTTATAGTAGCTACTGACTCTCTGGGTACCCTGCATAACTGCTAACTCAGCAAATGCCTTGTGTGAGCCCAGGAATCTGTACTGTGGAACTGCAAACAGTCCTAGTGTGCTCAAAGTTACTTCGTCCATGGATGTAAAAGATTGTGAATCATTGTAACTGCAACAAGATCCTTTCTGATTTTAAATAATATTCTAATGGTGCTATTAAACATTGCTAAAATCAACATGTGTATTGTGACAAGAGAGCTGTAAGTATGGAGGGGATGTTTTATCAGACCATTTTGTAAATAAACTATGCGAAATTGAAACTGATTGTGCTGAAGATTATTACGTAAGAAGATTTTCTGCAGTTGTTTCCACTCAGTTTTTGGACCTGTAAATCTGTGTACTGCTGTTTGTTGGTTTAAGAGTAGCAGATGGCATGGGATCTTAAAGGCCATACAGCTTTTTTTCTTTTTTTTTTTTTCCTCATCCAGAGCTTAGAAAAGATACTGAGTTCAATTTCTTTGGGTTATGGGTTGAATAAAATGCAGTCCACATGAGGCCCATGGTATCCTGTATCACAGATGATGATTTCCTTACCTTTATGGGATTATATTTCATCTGGATCCAGATTTAAACTGCTCAAACCGTTTAATATGTGAAATACTGTGTTCTTAGAAATATGGGAAACATTTCTGCATTTAAAAACATATCTCCCAGTTTCATTCATGCAGGCTAAGCCATGTTTCTTCATACCCTTCAGTTGAAGTTTGTCACTTCTGCTTCAAGGGATGCACTTTGTCGTTTGTGACATCTGTTTTTATTGTGCTCTCTGCAATATCATCAGATAAAGTACCTCCTAAAATTGTTTTAACCTTTAAAAACCTTTTAAAACATTTGCTAGGGCTGTTTAAATTCCTCTGCTTTAAATACAACCTATGTCTAATACGTTACACCTGTCAGATGTTGAAGAGCCAGGAGGCCACATTGCCTTTGAGTGCTTTCTTACCTGCTGGCAGCTCCCAGCTCTTACAGAGTGTCCCCTTCTGAGAAGGAGCCCAGAGCACTGGACAAACCTGTCTCACCACACTGCAGTAGCTGTGGCTGGAATTGTCAGCCCACTGAGGGTAAAGCCCAAGTTCCATAGCTCATATTGGCAGGAGATGCAGAGTTGCTGCAGCTTGTGTTCCCACTTCACAGAGCTTTGGTTGTGTCTGAGCCATGCGAATGAGTCTGCAGCTCTAGCAGGCTCTACCTGTGCTCTCCTGTGTCTTGAAAAGCTTTGTAACTCCACTTAGTTTGTGTAGAGATTGATTTCTGCTGGAGAGCAAAACTGCAGAACTTGCCTATAAATTGTCAGGATTTTGCTTTAAGGTTTTTTGTTGTTGACAAATGTTGTCTTAAATATCAAACCATTAAAGAGGACTATATTGGCTTTATTTACATGTGCTTTTAATTTATAATCAGACACTGAGATAGTTGACTTGTGAACTAACAGATGCAGTGTTCAAATCTTCAAATAGTATGTTTGACATTCCTTTAAAAAGCCCCCAAACCAAAATACCCCAAGCCTCTTGAATAATTATATCAATATAATGTATTCATTTTTGACAGTTCAAAGGCCAAACTAATTTGATTGACATAAATTTGATACATATTTTCCTATTTTGTTAGAGTTCACTGAAATTTGAAGCTCTGTATAATCTGTTTTTATATTTCACTAGTTTGATATGATTTTCTTCTAGGTGAGATGAAAATCATTCCACTGACTCCTACCACTTCTAAGGGGGATAAATCAATGCAGTTTTAAATATTGTATTCAACTGAATGCTGAACGAGTTCCTGTTCTGTGGTACACTTCCATTAATTTTATCCAGAGTGACTGGGCTGATATTACTTCTTGTACAGCAGTGTCTAATACTGTTTTATCCCAGCTCGAAGGTATATTCTTGCTTTAGTTCAAGAAAATGTTATTGCAGAGAAAATGGGAGTTTAGTGCTGGTTCATACGATGCCTCATGCAGATGATACAACTGCACCTCCATGCCTATTTACAGCTTATGTAACTAATGCTTGAAGGAAACACAGCCCCCTGCCCTCTCTCCTTGTTTCAGGAGACAGGGATCCAAGCCATATCAGACTGATAAGGTGAAGTGCAATTTCAAGGCATGTGATTTACCTGCAAGCTGTCAGCAGTAAAGCAAGTCAGCTCTTTTTAGAGACATGGGGCTTCATTACCTTGGCAGCTGCTTTAATTCTGCTGCACTACTGTGTCTTGTAGTCCACAAGAGAGAGGTTCTGTGGTGTGCTTGGGCACAGGGACTGCTCTGCTGGTGGCTCCTATTGCTGCTGCAGCTGGTCCAGCTCTAAACAAGCCCAAGTCAGTGGCATCTCTGAGGTGTGCAGGCTGACTCCTACCCTTGGACCCGGACCCTGTGGTGTGGCGGTGCTGTGTGGGACAGCACTGCCTATGTACCACTTGCTCAGTGGTGGGGAACTGCCTGTGCAGGGAACACCAGGCTTGTGACCCGTGGGAACAGCCCTGTTCCCTTTCCCTTTTGCAGAGTGCAGCTCAGGAGCCCAGCAGCCATTGAAGACATTTAACTTTGGACACACTGCTGGGACCCTGAGGGCCATAGGTGGGCAGGTGTGGCAGGAGCCCTCTGGCAGAGCCCGGGACAGTCAGGATTGCTGTGCTCACACATGAAACACTCAATTAGACCTCTCTTTAGTATCCTAAAGCATAGGAGGACATGTTCCTGTTTGACAAGTGACTCAGTGTGTTAGATGTATTTAACCTAGACTTTTCTCCATTTGGATTTGGGGAGAGAATTTTGTTGAAGTTTTTGTAAATGTTTCCTCTTCTTGCTTCCCTCTTCCTCCCTATCCCAAACTACAAAGCTCTGGGATAGCGTTGATGTTTATACATTTTACACCTAAGTATAAGGACAAGAAGCTATGTATATTAATCCTATTTAAGCAACTGCAAATCATTGTCTGCTGTTTAAAGCCAACGGAACAGTGTAAGTTTTAAGTTCAGTAAGTATTGTATAGATATATCTTAAGTTCAGTTGATGAAAATTGTGCATAAAATGTTACCAATGCTGTAAATTATTTTTAATAAAGTAAATTGTACCACAGTTCTTGTATGCTACCGTCTACTTTGAATAGATAGTATGGAATACACTTAAAATGGTACTGTGTGTGAAGGGACAGGTGAATAAAGAAAGGGGGTAATATTATGTAATTATATAATGATGCATGTTCCATTTACTTGTTCAGAGTGAGTTTGGGCTCACAAAGCACAGAGTATGCTTAGCTGGTGTAGTCTGTTCTCTGGGTTAGCTGTGCTCCAGACACCACTCTGCATACTATATCAAATGCTTTTCCAATAATTTTTTCTTTCCCTTTTGAAAAATTCCCATTTCAGAAAAATGTCTAATTTAGAATTGAGATTAAATCCTGTATTAAAGCAAACTGTTGGCCAAGATTACAACTCTGACAAGATCCTCAGAAGTGATTTGGGGATGTCCAGCACTAACCTACTTCAGCCCTCACTTTCAGCACAAGCATTAGACTGGAGTTCAACTCACAAATGCTAAATTGTTCAAGTCTGTCTTTCTACAGATAATAAGACAGGGCAAAGTACAACCTTCAAACTCTGCCTTGCCTCACAACCACAGTGAGCTTCCCTCAGAGTACCAGGCAGGCAGGAGAAACAGAAGTTTATAGGTCTTTGGTTTTGGCACTCCAGTGTGGCAACTGAAGCAAGAGTAAGGAGTACAGATCTGCAAAATGTGTTGTCATCTTGCTTGCAGAGAGCAGGAGGACATTTCTGTAATCAGCTATGTTAAACCACAGCAAGAATGCTTTCCCACTGTATTGATTTTATTCTAATGAGCTAAAGCTTCAGCACCTCAGAAATCGGGAGAGGGAACTCTAAGTATTTCACAGAGCTCTTTTCTTTTTTGAAAAAAAGCCTCGATTTTGTGATTTCTAGTGAGAAGAGTTTGTCAATTCCTTTTATTAACATCTGTTCTGAAATTGGAGAGGAAAAAATTGTTTCTTGGGGAAATAGTTTCCCTTTTCTAAATTCCCTATTTGATTAAAATAGACATTTGATTAAGATAATGTTTTCATTTTTGTGTCCTTAATATTACAAACAATACTGAAATTTTGCGATAGAGGATTTTTTACTGATTTACTTAAAGTCAAGATGCTTTAGTTGTTGATGTTTGGGTTGGGGGAGGGGGTTTGTTGGGTTTTTTTTCTGCATGCCTTTCCTAAATTCCTTTTTCTTCAGGTTCCTAATTCTGTCATAGCAGGATGTCAACCATGGCAGATTACTTTTTTCCATTAGGAGTTTCAGAAGATATTTCTATATTAATCTTGAGTAATTTTATTATATATTTTATATTATATTTATTATAATAAATATATATTATTATAATATCTATTTATATATAATATATATTATATTTATTATTTATATTATAGTTATATTTTTAAGAGCTTATTATAATTTTATATATATTTTTAATCTATATTAAAATTGAGTAATTTTGGCATTACTTTCATTAAGGGCAAAATATTCTAGGACTGGACCCATTGTCCCAGTAAAAAATTTCACTGGAACAGTCTAAAGAACATTCTGAGCAAGATGCCTCAGGTTTGTTATATATATTTTATGCGGTCTTCAACCTAAGCATTTGGCAGAGATTTTGATGTGGTGTGCTGATAAAAGGGTTTTAAGCAAAAATATAAAACGGACGTCTTCCCTCCTGCCCGCTGTGGGCGCAAGGTTTTTTAAGAGTTCTGCCTTTGTGACAGGAAGTCGTAGTTTTCCTCCCCTCTCGTGCTGTTGGAAATCAAGGCCCACGGCCTGGGGCAGCGCTCCTGCGCCGCGGGAAGGCTCCGGCGCCGCTGCCCGCGGCCGGGAGGTGCGGCCGGGCCCGGCTGCAGCGCGGGGCCCCCGGGCGCAGCCCCGCGTTCCGCTGAGCACGGCCCGCTCCGGCTCCGAACCGGCCAGGCGGGGGCTGGGCTGGCCGGGCCCCCGGCTGACCGCACCTTCTGCAGCCTCCTCGGGCTGGGCAAAGGTTGGCGCGGCTCCCGCCGAGTCCAAGGGTTGCGTTCGTCTGGGGAAACTCGAGATTCCTGCAGCTGGGCAGGTGAGAGACGAGCGAGCGTCTGTAGGTTTGGGCTGCCTTTCTTAGCACAGGAATTTGGAAGGCTGTGACCAAGCGAAAAGATTTAATTTACTTTAACGTTATAATTTACTAAAATACTTCTTGCCTTTTGCAGGCACGAATTGAAGATCTCCTGATCAGGGATTCAGCAACTCCGTTCCTCAGGGAGTCATTTCCACCTATCAAAAATACCAGGTTAGGCTGCTGCTAGAAGTGAGCTAATAAAAGCTTGGTTAATAAGCTCTTCATGTCTGCTGTTCTGAAGAGATTGAGTGCATCTGTCTAGCAGTCTTTCTTTGGAGGGGCTGCAGCCCAAGTATTTGATAAGCTGTGATGTAAGAAACACAAGGTGGCATGGGGGGTTGGTTTGTTTTTTTCTTGCTTAATTAATGTAGGAAACTCTTCTCCAGTAGCTGAATGAATTGTTGCAGTAATTACTGCTTCTGGTGTCAGAATACAGATTAGATCCAGCTTTTCTTTTTCTCCTATAGACACAATGTCTTCTGGGAATTACTGTCAACCCCAGACCTTGACCAAACCAGCACTTGGTGAGAGGGAGGCAGCTGAATTGGTTGACAGGGTGTTTGGATTGAAGGTGTCTTGGATCAGGTCACTCCCCAGCTATGATGACCAGAACTTCCACGTGCGTGTCTCAGCTGAAGGTGCTGATGAGTATGTCCTCAAAATCACCAATTCAGAAGACAGCCAGCAGCCTGACCTCATTGAAGTGCAGACCCAGGCCATGATGTTTCTCAGTGCTGAAGGCTTCCCTTCAGCTACTCCTTATCTGACAAAAGCTGGTAACATAATGTCTCTGGAGTCAGGAGGTGAGCCGCTGTGAGTCTCCACTGCCCCGCTCTCACCCTTAGCTCCACAGTAGCTTGCTGTATGGCATACCGTGTGTATGCTAAAGGAAAACTCTAGGCTTGTACTTGAATAGTAGGGATATGCATCATGTAACCTGTATTCCAGCCATAATAGTCCAAACGTAAAATACCAGAAACAAAACAACTCGGAGAGAGTAATAATTACCTTGGAAAACACTTCAGCTTAAGGAATTGGAGAAAACATTTACCTGACATTTGCGTCTATGTACAGGAAAAGTTAAAAATGCCTCATTGACTACATGGTGCTTGAAATTATTTGCTTTCACCGTGGTGTAAAATACAGTTCTAGCCCATCTCTGATGCCAGAATAAATTGCTTTAACAGTGTTTGGAAGAAAAACTGTGTTGGCATTTAGCTTTTACTGTCACTGTAATTTCCATACAATATTTGGGATTCCTGAGACCTGTTCTGCTGAAAAACTTTATGTGGGTGTGTGTGGGCACTGGAGGAACCCTGCTTGGTGCTGAGTTGGGTCCAAACACAAGGACTAAAAATCCAGCATAGATTTTCTCAGTGTATTAAGGTTTGTACATTATTATACAACATTCTGGTAAATCAAATCTTGGCATGAAATCTGTTTTGTGAGCTACATCTGTCAACTTCTACCCTGGGATACACCTTTTTTACCTTTTGCATTAACTAATACTCAGTAGTACATAGCAGAGTGACTGACTGCATCTCTCCTTGTCAGGTACAGGACCTGGGAGCAAGAAATACATAGTCAGACTGCTGACTTACCTGCCAGGTACTCCAGTGGCAAAAATCACTACCAATGCTCAGATTCTGTATGAGATTGGGAGGCTTGCTGCCAGCATGGATAAAGTGCTCTCAGAGGTGAGTTCTCATGCTTCAGCCTCAGACTTCTCTCTTAATCAATGTCTCTTCAGCATTTGCTCACATGCTTGCTGCCTGCTTTTCTGACCTGCAAAATGCAAGTTGGTGACTGCAGATGTGAATTTGACTCATGGCTCAGCTGCAGCCTCCAAGCTGGCTGCTACTAAAGCCTTTCATGACAAGTACATGACAAGTGACAGGGTACTGGTGATCCTTCTGCAATGCATTTTTGTACCATGAATAGGGAAATAAGGAGTTCTTTTTACTTATGCAAAGCTCACCTGTTAGTGTTTCAAACCTGACAAATAATGGAGAATCAACCCTAGGGTGATCAAATTAGAAGAATGCCAAGCTCGTTTTAAAGGATTTTTGTGTAGTGCACAGCTGGCTGATCTATTATTTTGAATTCCTTTTGACTTACTGACTTTCTTCTTGTCATTAGCACTGTGACAGTGCTCACAGACCATGGCACAGTGGTACCCTCCCTACAGTGCCAGCTGTGCCAGCAAACAAAGATCTGTGACACTTTTCATTTGCATCACTTCCATTCAGTCTTAATGCAAAGTAAGTTCTGTCTGTACTCTGTAGTTACACAGGATAATAAAGCTGATCAATCAGCCAGTAAGTAAGTTTGATGTATGAAAGACCTCACATTATTTATTAACCTTTCATTAACCTTTCCTTCTCATGTTCTGGCTACCAGTTTCAGACAGTTATGAGATGTGAATTCCCAGTTTTACTAGGCACATTCTTAAATGATATATAAATTATATATATATGTGAAAGATAACTTACTGTTGCCTTCTGACACACTGATCACACTCTTATTGATTAAAATAAGCTAGTCTCAAAATATGCCTGTGACTGATCCTACTAAGGAGGAAGCAGTTCTGATGGAAAAGGTTCTTTATTCCCTTAACATATGGATTATCATCCATCAAGGTGGTTTAGGGTCGATCTGGCTCTTTACTTGTTCATACACTGTCCACTTTTGATTATCATTTAGTGATCTTTAGGAGCCTAAATTACAAGCATAGTTCTTCTTAAAAGGAAGCCAGATATTCTTGTGGGAAGTTTGTTGTTTTGTTTTTTTTTAAATTTGCCCTATGCATTGATTCAATTTGGCCCAGAGGTCACCTTAATAAGCATCTGAGGAGTCTAAGATGAGCATGGGGTGTGCAGTGGGAGAGATGCTTTTCCTCTCTGAATGTCACTTTCCAAACCATCCTGTCCACTTGCTAGTGAGAGAGGGGTTAAGGACCTTGTATGTTTAAAGTAGTGAGGTCTGGATGTACAAAGACAAATTTTCATAAGCATAAAACCATGGTCAGTGTCTCCATAAACCACTGTGCTCAGGATTTTTCACACACCAGCTTTTCCTCGGCTTGTCCCCCAAAGGTTCCACCTTTAAAAGCACAGTGTGCCTGCTCACAGCATGCTGTCAGGTTTTGTGTCTGGTGCTCCCACAACTTTCTGCAGCATCAGCTGTGCAGGCTGAGCTCTGCCAGAGCAGGACTCTGGCCTTGGCAGAGGTTCAAAGTTTCTACATAATGTTACCCTATGGACAGTCAACAGCAATTTTACACTATCAAACTGACAAATTACTTAAGGTAATCTTTGTACCTAAAACATGGAGGAAAACCATTCAGGTTGTATGTAGACACTTAGATGCTTGCCTTAATCATTCTTTGGGTTATTCTTTTACTTGATATAAAACAACAGTCCAAAACTCATGGTGTTTTTCAGTGATATTATTAGAAACCTGTTAAAATTAATAGGAGTTTTGAATCAAGCTCTTTAATCAAAAAGTCTGCAATTTTTCTTATGCCTGTATTATTGTGTGCTTTTTCCAAAGAAATTCCAGCATCCATCAGTAAAAAGTCTGCATCGAGATCAGTTCATTTGGAACCTGGCAAATGTTCCTCTTCTAGATCAGTATATTTATGCTTTGGGTCAGAACAAATACCGTGTAGTGGTGGAGCAAGTTATTGAACAGTTTAAAGGCAAAGTAATACCCAAGCTAAGCAGTTTCCGAGCCTGTGAGTATTTTATTCTCATTGTAATTATTTTGAACTGAGACACAGAAATTTCTTACAGGAGGTTTGTCTCCATAGAGAAGGAAAACAAAAATAGTGAAAAAAGTAAATCTCTTTTCCCTAGCCTAGACATGGACAAACACTGTGCTGAATGTGCGCAGTACAGAGTAAGCCAAGAGAAGTGTTCTGTCCAGTCAGGGTCAGTTCTTTATCTTTCTGATGAGTTTACTTCCAGTTAAGTTTATGATTTTCATGCTGGTTTATCAGCTTACTAAATATATATGGAGAACAGTACTTAATGCAAACAAGTACTTAATCCAATTTTTGGAATTCAGTTGACATTGGTGATAATGTGACAGTTCTGTAATTAGAAGCTACTGTTGTGCGTTTGTAAACACAGAGTGTATCACAGCAGGCTGGAGCATGATCCTGTAATGCTTCCTCTTCTCCACTGCTGTTGGTCATCTGGCAATGCAATGGAGCTTCATGGGAAGCAGTAAAGGTGTGAAAGGCAGCACTTGATGCTGCAGGGGTCTAGGGTGGTTTTGTAGCTGAGTGTTAGTTTGACATGCATCTTCCCAAAGCTGTTTCAGGTGTTTAATAATTATTAAATTCTGTTTCTATTTCTTCTGTGTTTAGGTATCAATCATGGAGACCTTAATGACCACAACATTCTAGTAGATTCCAGTTCTGCTTCCCTGGAGAATCCCCAGTACAGAGTGTCTGGCATCCTGGACTTTAGCGACATGAGTTATGGGTATTACGTGTTTGAGGTTGCGATAGCCATTATGTACATGATGATTGAGAGTCCAGACCCTCTGAGTGTTGGGGGACACGTTCTTGCAGGATTTGAGAGCATCCTGCCACTCACGGCCGAGGAGAGAGGTGCCCTCTTTCTCCTTGTGACTGGGAGGTTTGCACAGTCCCTTGTCATTGCCGCCCACACGGCTCTGCTGTACCCAGAGAACAAGGAGTACCTCACAGTCACGGCCAAAACTGGCTGGAAACACTTAATGACAATGTTTGAGGTGGGCCAGGAAGCTGTGGAGAAGATGTGGTTTGAGACTGCCCAGGCGTACACGCACCATGCACCTGCCCCGTAGGTCCGCGGCTGCTGATGTACTGGGGGTGACACCGGACTGAATAAATCGGTAAAGGCAACGCTTCCTGGGCTGGATGGGCCGCGTTCGCCGCGCTGTGTCCGCGGGCAGGGGCGGGACCAGGCTCATCTCCCCGAGAGAGAAAACCATTACCGCCCTCACGACGGGCACAGGGGTGTGGCCATTACCACCTTCACAGCGGGGGGAGTGTATGTGGCCATTATGCACCCTCATGGCAGGAGCCGCGCCTTTTTCCGCCCTCACGCCGGGGGTGCGCTGGGACCATTACTTGCCTTCACACGGCACAAGTGTGGTGTGACCATTACCGGCCCTCACACGGCGGGCGGGACAAGGCCTGTTACTCGCCCTCACGGCAGGGGTGTGGCGTGACCATTACCCGCCCTCAAGGCAGGGGTGTGGCGTGACCATTACTTACCTTCACACCGCGGGCAGGACAAGGGCCGTTACTTGCCCTCACATTGCAGGTGTGTGGTGTCACCATTATTTACCCTCACACGGCAGGCGGGACAAGGGCCGTTACTCGCCCTCACACGGCAGGGGTGTGGTGTCACCATTACTCTCCCTCACACGGCAGGCGGGACAAGGGCCGTTACTCGCCCTCACACGGTAGGGATGTGGTGTCACCATTACTCTCCCTCACACGGCAGACGGGGCCGTTTCCCGCCCCTTTCGGCGGAGCGCGAGCACGCGCACGTGACCCTCCGGGCCGCGCGCGCCAGCCCCGCCCCGTGGCGACAGGAAAGGGCGCAGGCCCCGCCCCAGGCTGGCACGCGGCACCGCGCAGGCTCGGCGGCCATTTCCGACGCGGCGGTGAAGGTTCGGGCGCGGCCGCAGCGCCCGGTTCTTGCCCGCCGGCCGGGCTTCGCCGCCCCCCGCCCGGCCCAGCGGTTCCCTCCGGCCTGCCGTGAGTGAGGACGGGCGGCGGGTGGGCGGTGGAGCGCGGGACGCGTCTCTGCGCGGCGCGGGAGGCGGCGCGGCCCTCGCGTTCTGCTGCGCTGAGGATGACTGTGCAGTGCGGGCTTGGGCTGCAGCGCCCCCTGGGGCTGTGCCGGGGTGCGCTCGGTGCCGGTTCCCGGGGTGCCCGGTTCACGTGCCCTGTGCTCTATTGCAGGCCCGGTGCAGGTTCCCGTGCCCTGTGCTCTCCTGCCGGCCCGCTGTCCCCGGCACCATGGTGAGTGACCCGCCCTCCCTGGAGCTTTGATGAGCCGCGGGTCCTGCCGAGTCACGGCCCGGGGGGGGGCGGCGGTCGCCAGTGGCCAGCCCGAGGTCACCGAGTGTCTGGGTCTATTATACAGGGGCTTTAGGGCGTTGGTACACAAGAGATTGGTGATACTTACTGAGCTATTCCTTTTACAGTCTCGAAGATATGACTCCAGAACTACTATATTTTCTCCGGAAGGTATTTTTTAACCCGACACTTTCAAGTAAACTCTGACTGTTCTGTCTTCTCAAAGCTATAAAAACACTTACACAAAAGGTGGTTGTTAGTATAGCATGTTTTTGTCTGAATATAAGTTAAAGAAATCATATTTACCCACACCCAGTTCTGTAGGGACAGCAAGGGTCCGAAGCGGACACTTTCAAATTCATTCTAATTGAAGCAATAATGGGACTGAGTCCCAACAGTGAGTAATATCACTGCCATGTTTTTGAAGTAACCATTTATCACTTGTTTGAGTATGGTTAGATTTTGTCACTATCCTCTGAGAACGAATAATATCCTGCTGGTGCAGTCACACCTCTTCTTGTTATTCTTGTACGTGCTGAAACGTGTACAAAGCATGTTTTCTTACTTCTTGGATGGAATGAACCCAAGAAATCCAGTACAAAATATTTTCTTTGTTTATTGAAAATTTGTCTTAGCTTAACTGCAGCAGAGAGTTCTTTAAATTTTTATTTATTTTTTTTTTAATAAAAGGGATTTTTTTCCCCCAGTGGCCATGTCCAGTATTATCTTATTTTCTTTCTCTGACTTCTTCCTCCTTTTCAGCCAATTAATTTACAATTGACTGGTAAGAGACTGAAGAAGTAGATGGGATAATGAGCCCTTGTCAGATTCTTGTAACTTTAAGTCACCTTGTGTAGTTGGTCTGGTTCAGTGTCATTTTTTGATGGTAGGAATTCCAATCTTTCCCAGGTCGCCTGTACCAGGTTGAGTATGCAATGGAGGCCATCGGGCATGCAGGCACTTGCCTGGGAATTCTAGCAAACGATGGAGTTCTGCTGGCAGCAGAGCGGCGCAACATTCACAAGCTTCTTGATGAAGTGTTTTTCTCTGAGAAAATATACAAACTTAATGAGTAAGTTGAAATGGTGATTAAATGTCCAATGATGTTATTAACAACAAAGCCGTGATTAGCACATAACCTGGGTTTATTTTATTTGAAGTGTTAATAATCTTTTTGTTTGGTGTTTTGGATAAGTATGACTATTCTGTCATTGTTCACTTTAGTAGTTCCCCTTCTAAAGTAGAAGTATTGCTGTATTGGTTTTTTTTATCTCTAGGAGATTTTTGTAGGTGGAATAGCCTATTGTTGGTACTAGGTCATACACGGTAATAGTATTGCAGCAGTTAAGAGAACTGGGAAATCTCAGTTTTACAAAACACCATAAAGAATGCACACAAACATTACCATGCTATTTCAGCTCCCCTTCCTTCCCTTCTCTGTTTCTCTTTGGTGGCTTGAAAAGTATGAGATAACTGGGTAAAATGTGCCTTAGGCTTCTTTGCCACAATTGTAGCAGAGATGAAAAGTCTTTCTATAACCTTTTTCATTCTAACCTTTGGCAGTTAAATTTGTTATGTCAGAGCAAAGAGTCTTATGGATTATGCTTTCATGTTGCAAGGGAAGTAGAGCTTCATCCTTGACAGAAGTTGCACAAATAGTCTTCCATCCTGTCTGCCTCCCCTTTCATATTGATCTTGAAAGCACCTGAATGGTAGGAAGTACTGGATTTTCAAGGAGGCAGTGAAACAGCATACTGGAGTAGTCACCTAGAACAGCCCTTCCATCTTTTGGAAAATTCCTAATTTCACAAATTTTTTTTGTGTAGGAAAAGGTTTGTAGCATATCAGATTGAGCTAGAGACACTAAATTAAGATCCAACAAAACAATCAAGGATGGAAGTGCCTATTTTTCTTAGATGCCTATCAAGACCATGAAGTTCCAGTTACACAGATGCCATGTATCAGCCAGCAACTCCCACTGAAGGCCTGTCACATCTGTGTGGCTCCTTCAGTATTGGGGTGTGCTGTGTCAGGTGGCCTCCTGAGAGACACCTGTATGTATGTGCCTAATGGTTCTTGTGAAACTACTCAGAACTTAATCATCCTTGGCATGACCCTCTTCTCAGAACTGTATGTGTACTAACATACTGACGTACTGACTTTGGCTGTCCACCTTTGCTCTTAGCAAATGGTTACTGATATTTTTGGTGCACCCTAAAGGCAGGAGCTGATGAACCCATTTTGTGTGGCAGCTGTGTAGTTTTGATCAGAAAAGCCTGACTGCAGGTGCTCTGCTTGTACCCCTTTGTGAAGATGTGTGTTGGTTGGAGATTGACAGGAATTCAGTTAATTTGTATGCTTTTCTTGTAGGGATATGGCGTGCAGTGTTGCAGGAATAACTTCAGATGCCAATGTTCTAACAAATGAGCTGAGACTGATTGCACAGAGGTAGGTCTGCTGTCAGCTAACATGGTTTTTACTTGCCTGTGCTGTTTAACTCTCTATGCATTAGATCAGAATAAACATGTATTCAGTAGATCAGAAGTAGGTTGAAATGGAACAATAAGATCACAGAGGCTCTAATTTGGGAACTTGTCTGCTCTCAAATGTTGTGCAGGATATGGCCAGCAAAATAAGTTTTGAAAACTGTTTTTTTTCCTCTTTGATATTAGGTACTTGTTACAGTATCAAGAGCCCATTCCTTGTGAACAACTAGTAACAGCATTATGTGATATCAAGCAGGCTTATACACAGTTTGGAGGTAATGAAGTGTGATGAATCATTGTGTTACTAAATGTCTCAAGAACAATTCTCTTACATAATATGAAGGATCTAAGTCTGTGGACAGTTCTGCTGAATTCTCTTTAAAAGTTATACTTAAGAAAAAAATAGCCTAATTTCAGAGGGGAGTGGGTAGTCATGGTTACTGGTTTTTGCTGCTGAGGCTTTTTTACTTTTTATGGCTTGGGAAATTGATGGCTGAGATGCTGGCCCATTGTATAGAGTGCTTTGAGTGCTCTTGCATTTAATGAATGCCTTCAAAAGTCCAGCAGAGAATTGCTTAGGCAACCTTTTGGGCTCATCCAGCATAATGGCACCATGAATCAAAACCAAGGCTGTATGTGTGGGTATCCATATTCTAACACTTGAAAAAAGTACTGTTTATATGGATCAAGCAACATGTTAGAAAATGATACTGTAAGTTGTGTTCCTCAGTATGTGAACTGATGATTCTGGTGTTTTACATATATGTAGCAGGAGAGAATTACCTTTTAAACTACCTGACTTTTGACACTGCTAAGTTAAATGCTTTAACAGCTAATACTTGAAATATTAAATTTTGATTTAAAGTCCTGAGATGATAAATTACAATCTGTGGAGAGAAAAATGAACCGCTCTTAAGGTTAAATGGAATAGACCTCTGCTGCCTCCCACCCCATCACTTAAAAGGAAATGCTGGTGTGCTTATCTCAAGCAACAGAAGTGCACAACTGTCTGCTAAATCCTAGTTCACAGGAATAGATTGAAAAACAAAATCAAAGAAAATAATTGTCACTCATGACCAATTTTGTTACTAAATTTAGGTTGCTAATAGCCTTCTTTTCAACAGGAAAACGTCCTTTTGGTGTTTCATTGCTCTATATTGGCTGGGATAAGCATTATGGATTTCAGCTGTATCAAAGTGATCCTAGTGGAAATTATGGAGGGTGGAAAGCCACATGCATTGGGAATAATAGCGCTGTAAGTTCTGGGTTTTTTCTTCACAAAAAGAGGAGTTAAAAAGTGTAAATTGTACTGTATTAGTTAAGCTGAATTGTTCATTATTAGTGCAGGAGAGATTTACATATAATTGTAGAAATCCTGCTGTTAACTCATGTGTTGGTATTATCTGGCAAAACCCCAGCTGTGTGGTTGATTGCACAAAGACACCATTTTAATTTCTGTGAAATTTACAGGCAGCTGTGTCAATGCTGAAGCAAGACTACAAAGAGGGGGAAATGACCTTAAAGACTGCCCTGGCATTGGCCATTAAGGTTCTAAACAAAACCATGGATGTCAGCAAGCTCTCTGCTGAGAAAGGTGAGTGTTTGCTGACACGGGACAGCACCTCGCTTAAACAAAGGGAGAAGTGAGTGCACATATTCCAGATGTGGCTCACTGGAGTGTCAGGTGTCACAAAAAAATGTTTTCAGAAGATGCAGGAGTTCTCAGCCTTAGCCTAAGAGGCTTAGTCCAGATAGCTTAGTGCAGACTGATCCCTGCTGGCCAGCTCCAGAGGTGAGGCTGCAGTTTGGGGATTGAAATGCCTGCGTGTCTGGGAGCAGAACCCTGAGAGGAGCTCCCCTGCTGCTGTGCTCTGCTGCAGGGAGGGGACTGCGGGGGGCTGCCTCCAGCCAGGCTGTGTGGCACAGGGAGCACTGGAGCCTTCTGCCTCACTGTCACTTGTAATCTCAAACCTTGCCCTGCTGATGATTGCTCTGCCTAAACACTGCTGTCTGTTCCATGTGTTTCAGTTGAAATTGCAACACTGACAAGAGAGAACGGAAAGACAGTAATAAGGGTTCTGAAGCAAAAGGAGGTGGAACAATTGATAAAACAACATGAGGAGGAGGAAGCAAAAGCTGAACGTGAAAAGAAGGAGAAAGAACAAAAAGAGAAGGATAAATAGAATATGAAATCAAGTGTTCTCTAGATAATAAAGGACCTGCTTCAGCAAAAGATAATCTGGATTTCTATGCTGTGGAAGCCTACAGCTATGCCATGTAGGACCCAGAGTACTTTTGATGAACCAGGACCTTAGTCATCATTTAGATAATTAGTTTACTGCTCCTTACATTGACCAATAATTGCTTTAATTCTTGAACACTCTTTCTTTCATCTTTTTTATTATGGAATAAAATTTAAGAAGAATAGTGATGGGTGTCTTTATTTCCTCAGTAATGCGTGGATATGCACAATCTTGAGGAATTTAATTGCTTTAAACCATTAAAACAAGGTATTTGCTAGTTGGTAAAGAACAAATACGGTGTTAGAATTGTTAGAATTTTGTGTGTATCTGTGGGTTTTCCTTTTAAGGTAGTGAAAAGAGCTCCTAAGTTTGAAAAGTCATTTCACAAATACAGAATTAAAGTGTGCTGGCATGCCAAGTTTTAGTTTTGGGCTATTTTGTTCTATAGCAGGCTCTGTCAAACTGATGGTCTTGCAAGCAGTAGTGTTTAAAAAATGCCCTGTAGCAAATGTGTTCCTTTTATCATAGCCTTCACAAGTGCATGTGTTTTCTAAGGAATTAATCATATAACACTAGTTATATTCACACAAACTAGAAAGACATTTTACAAAGGCCACGTGAAAATGCTTTTATCTTGTCAAAGTACAAATAGGTAAGTAAAATAGTGCATGATTTTTAGGCCATGTTGACTATTTCACATTTTATCCTGAAAGGAAATTGAGATGTTTTATGTTTAGTTTAGAGTTGCTGATAGTTCCCCAGTGAATTTAGCTCCTTTTTCTGACACACCAGTCAAGAAAACTAACCAGTTAACCACCAAGAAATCATAATTGTGCATTAATTAGGAATCATAGTCATTTTTGTCCAGCTTGCCCCTATTCTGAATGCAAAAAAACGTATGATTGTCAGATTAGCAAAAATCTCTTCTACTTGTGAAAAAAAAGTGATCTGGAGTGAACAAAGGAAACAAAAACAAAGTTATTAAAAATTAATGTGCACCCATTCAGATATGAACAGCAAAGTGAAAAGCCTGAGTGCCATGCTTAAAAGTAAGGCCTTGCTGAATTTCAAACTATGACAGTGGCCATCCAGCCCATTTGTGCCCACCCTGAATTGTACTCATCCTGAAGGTTGGTTTGGTTTGGTTTTCTTACCTCAAAGGATATCTGATGTATTTAGGACTCTTATATACGTGATGTATATATGACCATTTAAAGGAGCTGAGTGCATCCATACAGTGTTTTGTTGGTTTTAATCCATCTCAGACATTTTTGACTAAAATGTACTTTGTCAACATGGCCAGAAGTGACCCTTCCTCTCGACTAAACCCATTTTTGAGCTCACTGCTGTAAGAGTCACTGTTGAGAACAAAGGGAAGGAATCTGACTCAAGATGTCTGTGCTTCAGCTTGTGTACTTGTCCTGCACTCACTCTGGCAGCCTCTGTACAGAGAAGGGGGAGGCTGTGGGTTTTCTGCAGGACCTGCTTGGTCATTCTATAAGTCTTGGTGCTTTAGTCTTTAGCACCAGACTTAGATAGCACTTTGTCAATACTCAAATTTTATAGCTAATGAAAGTTCAACTGACTTTTATTTACACCTTGTGCAACAGTAGGTCTTCCAAATAACAACACAGGAGTGGTATTTCATGTAACAAGTCCTGAATAGTTGCAGACAACATGCAATGGGCAATATTTAATCTCCATTACAAAGGATTGTATAAATACCTCAAGTTCCATTTTATGTAGAAATTCAGTGCTCAATCTTTATATTTTTTGATACCATGAATGCAATATATCAGCATCTTTTGCAGATTTCTGGATCACTGATGATGGTTATACAAGTGCTTGGAATATGCTCTAAAAGCAGCAATGCCAAAATGGAGTTTTTTCTCACATCTCAAAGATTACTTGCAACAATGCGTGATAGATTCCAGCAATGCTTTCTGTTGTCTAGGAAATTGTTAAAGCATCTGAGCTTGTGTTCATCAATGTATATAGTTCATAAAAGGCAGTTTGTTTAGTGTATTATCAGATAGCTTAGAATATAGACTTACTAAAATATTTTTCTTAGAAGCATCTTTTTCTAAAATAATGGGGATAACTCATATATGCATATCTTGGTTTAAGGAATTACCAATACCATTTCTTTGCCAAAAATGGCATCATTTGGTGGTAAAGGAGAACTTTTTAGATACTGTAATAATAAGTTGGAATGACTTTAATAAACATATTGAAGCATCATGTGTGATAAGTTTTAAAAAATCTGTTTATTTAAAAGTTTTGTTTGCACAAAGTGGTAGAAGTATTGTCTAATACTTTCGAGTATGATCTTTGAACAGTAATTACCGATATAATTTAAAGAACATCATCTCTCCTGAGTGCCATTATTAGCTGATTGTGAGCTGAGCCTCAGTACTGCCTTGGAATAGGAAAGTAACTGTAGCTGGCAGTCATGTCCAATATGTACAGCCAAGTTCTCCTAACCAAAATTTAATTTGTGATTCTTTTCTTCATTTGAGCCTTGGGCAGTAAGCAGATGCTGGAGATCTTTCATGATTAAAATCTTCCTGAGCCATCTGGACACTGATGCAAGTTTCTTACCTGTTCTTCCTAGAAATAAGAGGAGTGTTTGACTGCATTGGCCTATTATATTGATTCTGGCTTTGTGTGTTTAAAAAAAAAAAAAAAGTTAAAAAAAAATCACCACCAACTGTGCCTTTCCTGGGAGTGGTTTGGGGATAAGTCGTAAGAACAGAAAAATGATTCTGGCGATACATTTGAGGTATCTTTGCTAATCAAAATGATCTTCCTGTTCTTTGTATGTTTTTTTTTTTTTTTGGTGTACGTAGTGTTTACGTAGAGTTTACAGTGTATTACATAAGTATTTAAGATATTTAGCTATTGCTGTGGATTTAATGTTATTTTAAAACAAGAACTTCATGTGGTGCTGTGGAAGGTGACATTTTTCAAATTAGGTAAAAATATTTACTTAAAATTGTTTGTGTAATATGATGTTTGTAATCTTAAAAAACTGGATAGCTTATATCTCACTTGAGTGCATGATAGAACTTGTTAGGGCAAATATGCAAATATTCACAAATAGATTGTCCTAAGAAATTGTAATGTGGTTTGTTATTCTAAGTAGTTTAAGACATAATGAAACTACTGCTTCTCCAATAATTACCTGTGCTGTCTCTTGCATCCGTCAGTGTTTAAAAATAGTTAGCTTGTTTTCTAGGTGACTGTATTCTGTTCAAATAAAGTCAAATTAACTTCCAAGACTGCTTCTTATATGACCTCCTTTAGGTATGCTCCCCTCTTCATCCAGATATTTGTCAGTTACAAAAGCACACAAATTAAGAGACAACTAAAGACTCCCGATGTTAAATTTGACAGCTGCTTCTGGTTTGTTATGTATTTCCAAGATAATTATTTATTCTTTCTGTTCATAACCTTAAAATTAGGAAAAAATACTTCTCCACTGTGTTGTGAAAATGGATGTAATGATTGAAAGGTGTTCAGTGGTTTCAGAGGCCTCAGAACTGTAAGTGATACATAGATAACACAGCTCAGCATACAAGACAAGTAAGCCCCAAGAAGCTGGTGCACTCAAATACTTCATACATGAGAGAAATGGAGATTGGAGGAGATTCTAAGACTTATTTAAATGTCTTTCATTTTCTTTAAAGAGTATTTTCCACTACAGTTCTGCAGTAAAAAATCATCTTGAAGTTTTAATTGCAGTTATTTCTACTACAATATGAAAACCCTCTAAAGTTACTGGATCTAAGACTGCCTTTCATTTGCTTTAATCTGGAGAAAATTCAGCTTCACAAACTCTTAGAATATTTCTCATTTTACAAATAGAACTGAGCAACCGGCTATTTTTATCTGGGTTTAATTTGGCATTTGGCTTTCCAGTTAAACTACTCTTTGGTGTGCAGTAAAAGCTGCCATCAGCCAATTTATTGCAGATTCTTAGAGCGTACTTCAGTGGGGACCTTCAGATATCACCTTCTGCTGACAGGGGTCCTTTGAAAGACAACATTACTCATGTAATTGTTTAGGCTTTCACTTCATGGTAAATATTAAACTTAACATGTTGCTGATGCTATTAACATTCTGCTCCAGGTTCAAAGCAGCAGGAAAAAACCAGCTATTTATTTATAACTACTGTTTTCTAAAACAGTAATAATGCAACATAATTAACATGTGCCAGATGATGCTACATAAAATATTTAGCAAAATGTTAGGCATGTAACCCAGACTGTTTAATCCTTTTATATCCTACAGCATCTGTTTTGCCTAGTTAGGACCCAGCTGCACACAAATCCACAGTTATGTAATAAAACCAGTTTCCTATGTCCTGCATGTTCCAGTGGCAGCTATGTTCAACATTGGTAGCAAGACATTATGGCTCTAAAATGCATCTACTGCAGTGGAGAGAAATACAGATTTTACCTGATAATCTCATGATTATGTTAGGAACACCAGGTGCAGTGCAGTAGTGAACCAGCTTCCATCAAAAACTACAGAGTTGCAATTTCAGTAGAGATATTGTCCAGTAATTCTTGAAGAACTCAGAAAATATCAGAAGTACAGAGTGTCACAAAAAAAGAAGTGGGGGTTTGTGCCCTGTTTTGGCTAAAATATATTTTTCATTTACTGTAAGATCTTGAGTTGACCACTGCATATACAAAATTTCAAAATAAGAGTCATGCTGCATGCTTTACATAATTATTATGATTGTGGAAGATATGCCATAAACAAATGGATTCTCAATATATAAAATGACCATATTTACTGCAGAGCATTCAAATCAATACAGCCTGTCATTAGAAGTGTGCTGGAAGAAACTCCTGTGTAAGCAGCTTTTTTTGGTGTCCTTGTACAGACTGCATTATGTCTTGCACAGACATGCACAACCCAAATATGGCTACAGGAAAAGATAATACAGAAAAAAAAAAGAGTTTAAAAATTAAGGAAGGGCTTGAAATGCTCCGGTATTCTGTTTTGGTCGTTGAAAATATTCACCGTTTACACAGAGAGATGCAGTTTTTCTGTAAAATAAACACTTGGTATAAAATAATTTTGACAATTGACAACATGCTTAATGAAATTGCTGTCTGGGTAGGGCTCATTTTAGAAAGGTGTAAAGTTGCTAAAATTATTTGAGTTAAAGAAGGACCATTTTCCTGAGGAATTTGATATCCAGCACTTTTCATGTAGAAGCTGATTAACACTGTAAAGTTATTTAGCCCTTCTTTCCAAGTCTTTTCTCTCTATAAAATATTAAACACTTAGATGTAAAAAATGCATTAATGCCAGCTGCTTCTATTTTTTGTGGTAATGTGTACACGGTACATTTCCATTAGGATAATTTAGGAGAAATCACTGATTAAATTTCAGAGTTTGTGTGTTGAAAGTCGTCTTTTGTAACAGATTTATTTATCTGATACAGAAAAAAGTGGTGTTTTTTACTGAGTATTTATATGTTGTATATTTATAATATACCTAAAGATGTGGAAATATCCTAAGCCTTTTTAGCTTGTACCAGTTTATCTATTTTAGACTAAGAGTTCCGAAATATTCTGAATTAGAAACTTTTAAAATCATACTGATTCGGAAGCTTAAAAAGAAAACACCCTACGGAGTGTTCCAAATGCAATGAATAATATATTTTTCGCCAGAATTCACTTACACTTGCACCCTCCCAAAAGCACCGTGCGGCAGCAGCAGGCGTTGCCCGGGTGGATGTGGCGGTGTTACTGAGCTCTGCAGCAGCGGGATAGCGGCCCCGGCCCCACCGGGCGCGCACCTGCCCGACCTCGGCAGGAGCCGCTCCCGGGCTGCGGGACGGGCACGGGGGGCCGAGCCTGTGGGTGCAGCGCTGCCGCCTCCTCCCCGCGTTACCTGCCCGGAGCCCCTTCGGCGAAACCCGCTCCCGCACCGCGCCCGGGAGGCTGCCGGCGGTGGGCGCCGGGGCCGCGCTGACCGAGGTTCCCGCCCCTCGCGCCCCCTCACGGCCCCCGCGGGGCGGTGCCAGCTCAGCCCGGCCCTCCGCGGCTCCCGGCTCCCGCCGCCGCGCCCCGTCCGCGCCGCGGGGCTCCGAGGGAGCGGGGGCCGTGCCCCAGCCATGGCCGGGCGTGGAGCGCGGCTGCGCTGCGGCCGCCCCCCGTCCCTGCTCCTCCTCACCTGGCTCTGCGCGCCCCTGCTCGGCCAGCCCGGAGCCTCACACGCGGGTAGGGCGGCTCGGGGCGGCGCCGGGGTTGAGGGTCGGCAGGGCCACTGGGAAGAAGAGTGAAGGGTGAAAGGCGCTCCGGTGAGGAGCCAGGAGGGTGTCGGAGGGGAGGACTCGGTCGGCCGGGGGTTCTGAGCCCACCTGGTGCTGTGCGGGGCCGCCGGGGATGGAGCAGGTGTTCCCGCGGCCCGGGGGTCTGTGGGCACCTCTGCCCTCCCCGGCTGTGCCCGGCTGGGAGCGCCGGGAGCGGGAGCAGTTCCTGAGGGGAAATGAAGAGGGATTTTGCCGGGGGGGAACGCCGCCGGCGATAGGGTCTCTGCGCACCAGAGACCATCGTTTTCCACGCCATCAACTTTTTCCCGGACGAGGTTAAGGCAAGGCTGGTGCCGAGTCCGGTGGTGGCTGCTGAGGGACGATCGCAGGGCTCCGCTGGCTTTGGGAAAACGAGCGGGACTCCCCTCCTGAGGCCGCTGTCAAACGGGCTCACCAGGGCTGCCCCCTCACAGAAGAGGGAGAAAATTTCTTTAACTACAAACTACAGCTTTTCAGGTGCATTATCAGTCTTGACTGCCTCACATTTCTTTACATTACACATATTTTCTAGATGTGTATGTATATATATATATCTTTAAAGATCTCAGCTGCCATGGCTTTCAGTTTTTGCTCTGCTCACTTTTTGAGAGGAGGTGCAGTTGTGGCTTTGTGGTGCGTGCTCTGCATCTGCCTGTGGTACAGAGGTAAACTTGCAGAATATATTTTAATAACTGGAATTTCGTATATGGATGTGACTGCACGTGAAAACCCTCTTAAGAATTTATAACAGAACTCTCTTGTGTTTGGTTGTGCGTTATTTCTTTGACTTCAAAAGAGGCAGTCTCATAATTCAATCAGGATTTAACTTTCTGAGTTGGAGGATGTAAAATAGCATGTGAAGCTGGAGTTTTTATAGAATTACACAAAGATTAAAGGACCAAAATCACTTTCTCTTCCACATGTTTATTTGGAAACAGTTGTTTTAAAATGTTGCACTTACATAATTTGTAAGTACATTGCCAAGAGTTTTGCAGAATGTCTTGAAACCCGAAGTGCAATAATTACAGGCAGAAAGAAAATTAATGAAAGATAAATTTGACTCTTTTTTTATATTAACTGAATATTGGAAAAGTGGTTGTGAATATGGTTTATGTAAAGTTGATTGTATCGACATAGGTATTAATTCAGCCTACAAATACTTAGTCTGTTATTGCTGAATGTGATTTAAAAGATTATTCTTTGTCTCAACATTTAGAAAAGTAGTGTTTTTCATGTTCTTCATGACAGAAGATGCAAAATCATTGTGTTACATTATGTGATTTATATGACTGCATGTAATTATCTGCAATCAGGGTAAGCCAAGTTTTGCCTTTTGGCACAAGCCAGCAGTTTTGACTTCACTGAGACCTGATCATATATAGTGAGGCTAAAGCTTTCTTTTCACAACTTGTTTTTTCTAAAATAAAATGAAATTTGCTATAGGAGTGCTTGTAAATTAATTTGGTGTTTCTTTCAGTTAACAGAAAACTAATATTTTATCTTGGATAACTCTGAATTGTCAGAAGAAAATAATTGCTGATTTAAAATACAGTCAAAGTATAAGTTTTATTCTTGCTCTGAATTTTAAATTAACAGGTTAGACTCCAATGCCCAAATAGAGTTGAGGTTAAACAACAATCTCTAGCCCTGCTGTGTTGTGCTGCAGACCTGTGATGGTGTTTCCTTGGCAGTTCATGCATCCAAGCATTTTCCACTCAGTTTAACAGATCAAATCCCTCTCCCTATCCAACAGGAAGCTGCAAACCTTCCTGTTTGTATGGGTTTCTTGTGATTTTTTCTTAAAATATTTTGTGCTTTCTCTAGAGATTCTTAGGGGGATAAATGTGAGCATCAATCCGTGGAGAAATGTCTGTGTTGATTTGTAGAAGGAGCTGTGGAAGGAAGTACTTGCATAGTTTCCCACATTTTAGAATGGTGAAAGGTGGGGTTGTTGTGATATTTTAGGTTTTGAAATCTCCTACTCTTTATTTGGTTTTGATCAATGTAGCTGATTTCTGTGAGCTGTTGGGTTCTCTCTTTCAGTGTATCCAAGACTAGTGTGGAACTGAGTGGGCAAAATGCTCCTGAGGCAGAAGGTAAGGCCAGTGCCCAACGTCTGCAGCACCCAGGGCTGCACTGGCAGCTTGTGGGAAGCATTGGCCTTTCTTATTTCCATAACATCTTTTTTACACACATTTCAGATTTGTGTTTAATTCCATGACACATAGCCTCTACATTTATAAAAGGCTCTATTTATCAGATTCTACACACTTGTTCTTCCTTGTGCTCTTTCCTATCTGTACTTCTATACATGGTTTTTGCTGCTTGCTTTCTGCATTCCTTGGTGCTGACTTCACAGAACATCTTCAGTCTTTACTGATAGGTCATTAATCAGTGAAAATGATGCAATGATTAAAAGCGGTTCAAAGAGAGATGACAAAATCCTGTATTTGTTACAGGAAAATCCTCTTTCCTTCAGAGTGACAGGATATTTCCCCAGAGCAGGCTGACATGAAGCAGCCTTTTCCTGTGGCCTGGCTGTTGGGCAGGGAGAAGGATCCCCGTTCTGTCTGTGGGAACTGAGTGGAGCACATTAGCGTGTCAGTGAGCTCGGGAGGAAGTGCTGTGGCATGGCACAGACCTGCAGTTTCAGCTGCAAGCAGCTGCCACTGCTGCTGCAGAGGTCAGGAGGCTCTTTGGCACATGGTGTGGATTTACCCCAGAATCCCTAGGAAGGGTATTCAGATGGGAATGGTTCTAACTTTGTAATAGTTGTAAAGTTGTAACTTTAGCATTTTAAATTTTAGTTGAATGTAAGAAACACCTTTCCTGCTTTCTATGAGCAGTTCTTGTACCTCCGTGCATATTGGTAAGTACCAAGCAGTATTGCAGTTCAAAATTCCTCACAGTTTCATGTCCAATATGTAATTTTATTTTGCTACTGGTTGGCTGGAGGTTGATGTGCTGGGTAAGAGAGAAGGCCCAAATCCTCCCAGTAACTTTAAAGCCACCTTTTCCATGCTTGTAGGTATGGTGTTACAGTTTACCTTTATTTTTTTAAATAGAGGAGGAAAAGATAATTCTGGGAAGTTCATAATGTAATAGTTGGCTTTTCTGACTTCTATTCAGTAAATGGAATAGTGTTAGTATTGCTGCTTTGACTTACAGACATCCTAGTTGATTGTGATCTTTATAAATGCTTGCTGTTAATTAAACTCTTGACTGTTACTGGATTCTGGGTAATTGCTAATGCATAGAAGGAAAAGTAGGCCAAAAAATTAAAGACCATGCAGGAAGTATGCCTCATGATCCTTTTCAAAGAGCCAGAGGAATGAGTATAAAAATAAAATTTCAATTTAATACATTAACTGTCTTTTCTACCTAATGAAATAATGATGGGAGATAATAAATATATTAGAGTACTGAAGGCAGGTGTACTGTATATATTCATTCACCTTCCAGATTTCTAAGCAAATTATTCATTGTAGTATGTAGCAGTTATATTTGTGGATAATAGTTTGTGTTATAATAGCCCAGAGTTAAATAATACAATGTTAACTGAAAAGTTTGGTTATTTTGCAATGTTTATTGTCCTTAGTAATAAGGACAATAAACATTTTTTTAAAAATGGTATATGATTATAAACATGCATTAATAATATATACTACTTCTGAATATACATCTTAACATTGCACTTCTAAAAAGGGAGCCTTTCTCTTTCTCCAAGGCCTCCTTTGAAATTGCACCCAGTAGTGATGTGAAGAAAACCTGACATTATTAATGCTCAATTCTGTCAATTAGAAAATGCTTTGAGTTACACTATTTAAATCAGAAAATGCTTTGAACTGCACTGTTTAATTTGTAAGGGCCAGTGTTACACCTGCATTGTCAATCTTGCTCTTAGATTCTTTATCTAAGGAAGCACAGAGGAATACAGAATTCAAAGAAAGCTTATTATTTGGAGAAACATGGACTGTGATGTTCTCCTATTTAAAAAGAAAGATTTATGAAAATATGTCTGGGATCAAGCCTGTAACACTAAGTATTTCAATGGTAATTCTTACAAAAGGAATAATGTTACTAAATCATATTAAGATTCTAGGAAATTTAATCCCATAATGGTACAGTAAATTACAAAAGTATTATTCATTTGTAAAATCCATTTTTTGTTTCTTATCTACAAAATTTAAAAAGTCAGCCATTAGCAGCCCACGCAAAATTTTGACCTGAGAACGTGAATGTTAAGATGAATAGATGTGTACATGTTTTATCATGCTATTCATGCATCCAAGGTCCATGTAATGTTTAATCCAATTTTCTAAATAGTTCTTCCAAAGCACTTTAATAAAAACTTATAGAGGAAATGGTAGAACTGAATTTTTAAATACAATATTTTCAAGGTCAAGTGTTTAATTTGAATTTTTACTTAGCCTTTTGTCAAAAGTGTTCTTCAGCTACTTCAGAGTTTTAAAAATATTGAATCATTATAGTCTGCTTTGTGCATAAACATTTTCTCCTTTGTGCAGAATTAAAATTTAGGCCATCCAACATCATATGTGATTTTGGTGTGGTTTTTTATTGCTTTTTGTTGCTTAATATGGACTCATACTGAGGGGCAATGAGAAGAGTTTAAGGTGCAAATAATAAAGTAAACTTTATCATCGGGAGTTACCACTGAACAGTGCAGAGAGCTAGCTTGGATTTAAACTACAGATTTAAATCTAGCTTGGATTTAAACTACAGAGATTACCTTACCTCAATAAAAATGAAGATATTCAAATTCAGGCAGGCTTTCAACTGTCCTTCAGAGGCTACGGATCTCCTAAGTATTTCTTAGTACACTGAGTTGGTGGCAGGAGTGAGTGTTGCCATAATCTCTTGCCATCTGATTTAGTATGAGATTGTACTTTGAGTTGTTTGTTTGCTAATCTTGCTAGTTTTTCTGTTTCTCTTTCTGTTTTTCTCCAACCAGCATAGCTGCTCTGCTGCCTTAAGCCACTAAAACTGTTTCACCTGTTTTCTTCTCTTTACATTTTTCCACTTGTCACCAGCTCTTCATGATTTTTTAACTGATGTTAATACAAGCAATAACTCAGAATCACAGCTTCTTGTTGTAATCTTAAAATCATAGTTACATGAAAAAGAGATATAAAACATATGCAGTCTGTGTAACAAATTATTTGAATGCCCCTATTAAATAAAATGTACAAGGTAGGAGTGATTACCTTTTTTGTTTTTGCCAAGTACTGTTACCCTTCCCAGCCTCCTCATGGAGCTCTCCTTTGTTTAAGATATCTTTTCTAGACCAGTTTGCCCCAGTCTATTAATAAACAGAGTAAACTAGAAATACTGAAAAATGTGGTTACATCTGTGATCAGAAAAAAAAAAAAAAAAGAAATAATTGAACTATATTGTTAGTAAATAATGCTCATTGTAATAGATCAGGAAGTATACTGTAGGTCTGAGTATAAAATGTTTGAAAAATAATCTGTGAGTATATAAAAGTAGTAAAAGAACAGGCCCCTTTTAGCACAGCAGAAAAGATGCTGTGTTTTAAGAGAAGCTTAATCTGGAAACAACATGTACCCTGAAGATGCTGTATCGTTGCACAGGAGGTCATCTTACAGGAACACAGAAATGGTGAAAGTGCAACTTTACCTCTGCACTGCTTCAAGGTCAATTAATGGAGAGATAATATCCAGCTGCATACTCAGTCTTAAATTGTATGAAAAATTCAGTTGAGAGTTGTAACTGGAGGAGGGAAATGTAATTAATGTTAATATAAAAATCAAGTATTTATGAAATATTAGGCTGAAATATACACAAAACCATTCATAATTCAGGAAATAGGGATATAGAAAAAGAGAAATTAAGTTGTGTCTTCAGGAAGCATTCTTTTGGATATCTGTAAAATGTAGTGCTTGGCAAATCTGTGCATAGTTACAAATAAAAAAAAAATCACTGGCTAATAAGAATATACTGAACCAGTTAAATATATTTTTGGAACTTGTACGTTACAAGAAAACTTGCATGTGTGCAGCATTCTGTTGCTGGATCCTTTTTGGCAACAATTGTTATGTCCTGTGAGTTTTCCTGTATCATCCTGAGCTATGGTACGGTGTAAGTTTCCCATCAGTTCTTTACACATCCCACAAGTCCACAATCTTGAAATGGAGACGTGTCGAATTGTAGGACACATACAAACAATATATCTCAAAGAACAGTAGTTTTATGAGCAAATTAAATGGACTCTAAACAGAAAGATTTGTGTTTTGAAACAGAAGGTTGATCTGTCTTAAACCCCAAATGTTGATTCGGCCCACAGCAAGAACCATTCAGCAGCAGATTAGTGTAGGGTGAGACTTGTAGGAAAAAGAGGTCCTGCTGCTCCCACTTCACTGATCCTGTTAAGAAAGCTACATTCTGCTTTTGCTGCTACTATTATTTCAGAGAAATCTGGTTAGTGTGTGAGATAATAATATTTCTACTGGACTGCTGTACACCTGCAGTGCCAAAGGTGGGGGACTGCCTTGCTGGGCTCTGCAGTGCTTTAGGTGTGTCATCCAAAGGACCTGTACATGAAGCCTTTTGCAGCAGAGTAAGAATGCATTGCTGTCACACTTTGATGAGTGAAAGGGAATGTAAAATTTAGGCTGCCATCTTAACTTGTCTAGGCTGCAGTGGCTGCAGTCACGTGGGACTAAGTTAGATCTGTTCAAGTCAATGGCTTAAGTGGTGTTAGCCAAGCCTCTGCCACAAATGCAGAGTTCTGGAAGTGCTGGTCAAACTCGGGTAGCTTTTGCAAGTTTTGTGGGAATGAGAACTGATCCCCTATGCAGGTGTGACACTACCTGACATACAGAGTAGTCGGCCCAAGCAATTCTAAAATCTTAATTCTCTTCCTCTTTAATTGCTGATTTACTAAATGTTGATGGTAATGAACTTCAAGTAGACTTTATTTATGCTGTCTTTAATTGATACTTTGTTTCCCTTAGCTTCTTTTATGAGAAAGATTAAATACCACCAATGTTTTTCCTGCTTGTATCATTCTGTTTCTGTTATGTTGACTAAATTCACCTCCTCTCCAAACAAAGTAATGTTAATCTTTTAAATCTCTCCTTGTATGGATGACTGTCTCTGGTTTTAATCTGTTTATGACATTCTCTGGTGATTTTCTGCTTCTGATATATCTTTTTTTAGATGGATGCTGTTAGTGAGCACATCATTTCTAGAGAGGTCATGCCACAGATTTATGTAATAGCATAATATTTTAAGTATGCATTGAAAAGAGATGGTGAAGAGCTCCTTTCTTTTGTTTATGCTGTCCCTTAAACTGGTGATAATATTTGCTATGTCTTTTCACTTTTAAATTTCATTGGTAAGTAGTAAAAATCTTTATCTAGAACATAAGTCAGTGTTTTCTGGTGGTCATCCTAATTTACATCTGGGGATTGGAGACCCTTCCATGCAAGGTGATGTGTTTAGTTCATACTTCTGAAGGCCGTGGCCATCTTCAGGTCTTTCACACCACCTTTGAAAGCTGTTCTTACTCAAGTTATTTAGCTGGAGTCTGATTTTCCCTTTTTTCCTCCCCTCTCTCTCCATCTTCCCCAAACTGACCCCTTGAGAGCTATGAAAAAGAGCTAGAAAGGTGCATTCCAGTCCGTGTAACATTAGAATGGCTAGAGAGTCGACTGGTAAATAGTTTGGCATATACATCTAAGATACAAAACAGTGTGAGGGAAAGTGCTCTGCAAGTGCAGCAAAATGTATATGCAATAAATATGCCCAAACATTAGAAGAAATACATTAAACATGAAGAGACTGAAGTTTTAAACTGGATTGCAAGTTATGAAACATTCTACAGATGTGTAGTGTGGATGTAGGTTGACAGAACTTCAGTCATAGATCAGCTTTCAGATTTAGGGGAGTTCCATAGTTGCAAGGCATTGTAAATGATATAAGGTAAATGATACAAGAGCTTTTTGCCTACTGAGATTATCTTAATGTTCTTGAATCATCGACTTTAGAATAATGATAATGGTATGAGGATGCTAATAAAACCAGGTAACTTTATAAAATTGTACTTCCATGACCTTGGGCATGCTTCTGGAGAGAAGGGGATGAGATGAGAAATTGAATTCAGCATAAAAAAAGCTGTAACTGTTTGGACACAAGAATGCAGATGAACACTGCTCATTTGAATCAATGTTATTATTTTTATTTTTTTAATATAGCTGTATCTGAACCTTCTTTTATTGCTAAAAGTGAAGATCGTTTGTTTAAGCATTTATTTGAAGACTATCAAAGATGGGTACGTCCAGTGGAACGCTTGAATGACACAATAAAAATCAAGTTTGGCCTTGCAATCTCTCAGCTAGTAGATGTGGTATGTATAGTAAATAAGTTGTGTTTTTTCCACTAACTTTAAAAAGAGCATAATTTCATGTGAAATAATTGTGCCTGTTAAATACAATAGATTAAACATTTTAAATTATTATCAGTGTAATAAAAATGCCCTGTAGATGGATATATAATGTTCTCATATAAACATACTTAGTGATTAGATTGTTTTCAGCAGTGTGTTTTGTATTTTAAGTTACAGACCTCTGTGAACTAAAGCAGCTACTTCCTATGGATAGATTATTTTTTGTGATATATGCTTTATTTCACAGGATGAGAAAAATCAATTGATGACAACAAATGTATGGTTGAAACAGGTATGTGTAAAATACCGATGAAAAATTCTGAAGCTTCATAATTGCAAATCAAAATTTGGGAGAAGCTTTTCTAGTTAATTGTATATTAAAAAAACTTAGTTCTTGCATGAAATTTTATTTCACATGGTATCTTTATAGAAGGTCCCTGGAAAAGCTTTAAAGGATGAATTGTGACAAAAATTAAAAAACCATAACAACAAGGCAAATAAAAGCTCCCCAAATTTAGAGAAATCTGATATGGCATTGCATGGCTATTTAATATACCAAGGTGTATATATGCAACCATAAATTGCTGCTTCAGTACAAAAGTTTTCATTCAAAAGCTTTATTATGAAAAGTATCATTGGTATATTCTTCTGTATAATTGTTTTGAGGTCTTTTTCCTGTGGGATATTTGAAATTTTTGGATATATGTTACTGAAGAATTCCAGTTTCGAAGTTAAATATGCTTGCTAGAAGGAAATACTTCTTTCTTTTAAGAATATTTGGATTTGGGCAAGAAAAAGCCTCCAGCTTTGTAATTGTAAGAGTCCAGTGCTAAACTTAATTGCCACAATCTACTTGGGTAATGCTGCTTACAAATCATTCTTGATTTACCTAAGAAGAATCTTTGCAGATGCTGGGTATATTTACTAGCTTATGGAATTATTTTTGTTTGTGCTAATTCCTTTCTGTTTGTTTGTTTGATTTTTTTCCTTTTGCTTCCCATTCTCCTTCTTTTCCAGTAACTTCAATTTTAGGCCAAGTTTTTATTTTTAGGAAAACTTTGAGACTAGTCAGCAAATATGAGATGACCATGTGGGTTGATGATTCGTTGTGCCCTCTTTAATAGTTTCTGCAGATCTTCTTGAAGTTGAACCAGTTGTAAGAGCTGGAGCATGATGGGGTTTTTGTATAATGAAAATGTCTAAATTGCTTCTGATTAGCTTCCAGTCATTGGTATTCATCCAAAACAAGCTTTTTTCAAATTTAATTTATACAATTAAATTACATTATAATAGCTCTTACTTATAAATACATGCTCTGAAAAAGGAACATCATATCTTCAGTTCTGTACAGAAACATTATCAAGTAGCTCTTTCTTAACAGAAAACAAATACTGAGTGAGGTAACTACATGCCTCCTCAGCAAATTCATTGTTTTATGCAAATTTTAGAAACCAGTTTGATTGTTGTTAATTGCCTTGTTATCTATTTTCATCTGGTATCACCCTGCTTGAATCCACTTCCCAATAATAATGATTTTTACATCTCACATATCCACAGGAATGGATAGATGTAAAATTAAGGTGGAATCCTGAAGACTATGCTGGAATAACATCTATCCGTGTCCCGTCAGAATCTATTTGGATTCCAGATATTGTGCTGTATGACAAGTAAGATTTGAATCTTTTAATACAAAATGCACATACTTTATAACTTCACTGACCAAACTACTTCTAGAAGGCTCATGGGATAGACATAATGTACATTTAGTGGGCTCAGAACCCACTTGTCTCTGAGCAACTTGTCTCTGAATGAAAATGGACTTCCTTGATATGTTAAATGTCAAATGTTTTGTTTCTGAATGGAATTTCTAGTCCCTTTGAAAAGGTTGTTTTCATTTTGTTGTGTAAACTTTTTTCTTAATTGGAAAAAAATGTCTTGTACAGTGCTGGGTAAAAATAGTGTAGAGTGATGGGAGAGAAGCAACTAATGTTGTTGTAAGTCATATTTAGCTGTTGGGATGTGACACTGATCCTTGGGTTCTTTTCCCCTTGGACTGATTGATGAGAGAGAGGCAGTTTTCTCTTATTCTGACTTGGTTGTTTATTCTTCTCTAATCTATATTACATGTATACAGAGTAGAGGGAGCTATATACACTAAGATAGAAAGGTGCAAAATGGCTAACAAAGAACTTCTTCAACACCTTTTATATGTCTATTTATCCAATTAACAAATGCCAAGTAAATTATTTTTCCAAGTGACCCAATGACCTGACACCTGTGTGCTGCACTGCGATATCTTCTATCCAATCACTTATTATTACCCAAAAACCCCTACAAGAAGAAGATGAAGAAGGAAGAAGAGACAACACCCTAAATCCTTCATCTTGTTTTTTTGTTTTTTAAAAGAGCTTAAACCTTAAACTCTAACTTTATTACCCAGTGACTTAAGAAAACTCTAACTTACACACTCACACTCTTAGTTTGTCTATTTAACTTTAACAGTTGTTTCCATGGTGTTATGTGAAACTCAGTGTTTTCTTGGATGTCAGAGCCAGGTATCATAGATGAGGGCACACACTTCATGCCTCTGACTCCAACATTTAGCATGGAATGAAAGTTGGGTACATTTAACTGTAAGGGGGGCTTGGGTTGTTTTGATTTTGTTTCTTTTGAAAATCAGCTGATCTCAGAAACAATAACTTTTGAATTAACCCTTCTGCACAATTCAGGTTCATATACAGTGATTTTACATTTCCTGACTTGTTGAGTCAGGATAAAGGACTGTTGCAGTGATTGTAAATTCAAGTTTGGACACAAGTATTATTTTACCTGTTTCGTGACTCTTTTTCTTTAATAATTATGATTTGACCAAATTTAAAAGTACTTAAATCTGTCTTACTAATAGAAACACCAGAGCTGGGTCATGCTCATGTTAAAGATCAGGATTTTACAATCCTTTTGTAAATCATTTGGACCACTTAAAGTTGCACAGATCTTTTCAGGACTTGAAAATATTCTTCAGTCTTCCAAAGTTGTTTGCCTCTGTGAGATTCAGATTAGAGGAAAAAATTTGGCTATGAAGACAATACAAAATTTTTGTTATCAAGGGATAGACAGCTGGAATGATATTAACAAAGCATATTTCTTCTTTAACTACAGCCCCACATCCCATTGTAATTACCTGCATTTATCTCTCTTCTTTCAGTGCAGATGGGCGTTTTGAGGGAACATCTACAAAAACTGTGGTAAAATATGATGGCACCATTGCTTGGACTCCACCAGCAAACTACAAAAGTTCTTGTACTATTGATGTAACATTCTTTCCCTTTGACCTTCAAAATTGCTCAATGAAATTTGGTTCCTGGACTTACGATGGCTCACAGGTTGATCTAATTCTTGAAGATTATGATGTTGACAAAAGAGATTTTTTTGATAATGGAGAATGGGAAATAGTGACTGCGACAGGGAGCAAAGGCAATAGGACTGATGGATGCTGCTGGTATCCTTTCGTTACATATTCATTTATAATTAGACGTTTGCCACTTTTTTACACTTTGTTTCTAATTATTCCTTGTATTGGGCTTTCATTTTTAACTGTCCTTGTCTTCTATCTTCCTTCAAATGAAGGTGAAAAAATTTCACTTTGCACTTCAGTACTGGTATCTTTGACTGTTTTTCTTCTGGTTATTGAAGAAATTATTCCATCATCTTCTAAAGTTATCCCGCTCATAGGAGAGTACTTGGTGTTTACTATGATCTTTGTGACCTTATCCATTGTGATCACTGTCTTTGCTATCAATATCCACCACCGCTCCTCGTCCACACACAATGCCATGGCACCTTGGGTTCGCAAGATATTTCTGCACAAGCTGCCCAAGCTGCTTTGCATGAGAAGCCACGTTGATAGGTACTTTGCCCAGAAGGAGGAAACAGCAAATATGAATGTATCAGAATCATCCAGGAACACCTTGGAGGCAGCTCTGGATTCCATCCGCTATATTACGAGACACGTTATGAAGGAGAATGAAGTTCGCGAGGTGGGTGTGTTAGTCCTGCTACACTGATCTTATACAAGTGGAAATTAGAAAACCAAGTGTCTTACTGTGCAGTTGCATATTAAAGATGTGCTACAGATTCCCAGCTTTTGTACTTTGCTGAAAGTTGTGTAGTTGTTTCCAGTGGAAAAAAGTGCAAATATGGTACAATACTGAGAATATTTGGCTGATACAGTACAGTATTTGGGGTCTTTAAAAGTCTTTTGCTTTCTTCTAGAAATTCTTGTTACTAGTTCCATGTTGTAAGACACTTGGCTGTGACAAGAGCATCTACTGTAACTGTTCCCTACAGCACTGATGAGATGATGGGAGGAGCTCTTTTTCACTTTATTCTTGTACCTGAAGGCTATCTTGAAAAATTCATTTGTCTTGTATTTTCCAAATAAATTCTGCCAAGGCTTACCTTGCAGCTTTCAGTTCCAAATAAAAACAGTTTCAGTGCTCTAACTTATATTAGTTTAAATACAGGCTATAACCATATGTTGGTCATATTGTGCTCAAATGAAACATGGACTCAATGACTTCCTAAGTGTTCTCTTCTACCTTACTATTATTTGTCCCTAAGTTTTATCAAAAGAGGCTTTTTTTCAGTCTGTGCATTTGCACTCTGAATTATCCTTAATGAATGTTTACAACATTTGTGTAAGAGCATTAGAAATCTGTTTTCTTTACATGCTTTTTAAGCTAGCACCATTGGTACATCAGAAACTTAAATGCAATTTCCGGTCTAGTGTAGAAGCTTATAGAAATCTAGAAGTTTGTTGTATACTGTCTGTTTCTGATGGCAAAGCCTGAGGTTCTTTCAGTCTATATGGGAATTGCTGTCTTCAGAAGGTTCTGGTTGCTGAGAGCTCTGTTCAGCCATACGAGATTAGGAGTAGTGTGCCTCATCTATGTGCCTTCTCAAGACTTGATTCTGACATTGTCTCAAGGGATGTGGCCTAGATTTTTAATAAATGCATCTGCTGTACTGTTAAAGCAGCATCCAATAACCCTGAATTGTATGAACAACAGAAATAGAATGGTTTGCTATTAAATACATAATTTCCTGTAAATTAAGGGTTGACTGTGAGAGACAAGTAGTAAGTATTTTGTTTTTCAAGTGTAATGTTGTTTATAGTAAACCTTGGAAATTAATATACAGCTGACCAGGGATTCACTTGTTTTATTATTTATGGGCTCCAGAGAATGCAAACTTTATTTACAAAAGTTGTTAATAAACACTAAACAGCTAATACTATTGTAGCCTTACATTTTAGGAAGCATTAGGCTTGGACAGCTCCAGTCCAAATCCAAGACAATTGTTTGGCAGGGTTTTATTTTGTTTTCATAATTATATCTGCAATACTTGCAAAACTGTGTATAGATATGAATAATTTTATCAAAAAGGAAAGTAGTCTTGAGTATTCTGTGAGTATTCTCCCCAGTGTATAATTCTGTGCAGCAGTAACTTTGCAGCCTTCAGGAATTGCTTGGAACACAACAGCTGCTTTGTACTAACAATTTAAAAAAAAAATATTATTACTACTTGGGGGATTTGGTTTTGGTTTTCTGGTTACTTTTTTGCTGTCAGTTGGTGTTGGTGGTTGTTTGGGTTTTTTTTTACAGCTTTTGCTTCCAGTTCCTGCTTGGGAATTCCACTTTATGATGTCATGTGCTATGAATCCTGCAGTACGTTAGAAAATGGCAGGCCAGTCTCATCCCTACAAATGAGGATGTTTGGTGCTTGTCAGGGTCAATTTCTGCATCAAAATCTACATTGCTTATCAATCTTAACAGAGGGAAGCTTGCACCTGTTCTAACTTACAGTATTATTATAAAATATTGCTCAAAAGGGTTATCATATGGACATGGTTGAAAAAAGCATACTTTGAAATAACTAACAATTGCAGGATTTGGTACTGTGTTTTTACCTGTTCTTGCACACACTGACCAACTTCTGTGCTCTTTGTGTTTTAGGTTGTTGAAGACTGGAAATACATAGCTCAGGTGCTTGATCGAATGTTCTTGTGGGCTTTTCTTCTGGTTTCAATAATTGGATCACTTGTATTATTTATTCCTGTTATTCATAAATGGGCAAGTATAATAGTACCTACACATATAGGCAGTACAAATGCATAAAATACCTTTGGAGCCATGTCCTGCTGATCTGGCTCTAAGTTTTGCAGTAGCTCTGTTTCCCTGCACGTTCTTTGTAGACGTGTTTCTGATAGAGTGAAAAAAAATTTCCAAAACTAGAAAATTAGGTTTATCTTAAAGCATGGCATTCCCAGGACACAATAGAAGTCCATTTGCTTATTACCAGTCTACTGAGTTACTGCTAAGCCAACTCAGAATTAGAAGAACCTTCTCAAGCCATGGCATGTATGATTTATCAAAAAAGCATACACTGACACCTACTGTGATATAGAAGGATTTCAATTTTTTAATGATGATCACTGTAGTCCAATTATTTAATTACTAGATAAATTGTTATACTGAATATTAAATATTTGCAGTTACACAGTAGAGTTGCTTATTTCAATTTAGTATATAAAGGAGAATTTTTATAAGTTCTCTTCAGTGTGTTGTAGAAGTCTGAAATTTCACCAGAGTAATTTAAAATAATAATAAAAATACAAGTTAAACTTCCTGTATTTATAATATACAACTAAGAACAGCAATTTGGCCATGTCTGGCCTTTATAAATTTTCACTGGAATTCGCTGCTAAATTTTAAAGCTTATTAATTCTGTGATACCAACATGAGCATTTAATAAGCCTTAAAATGCCTAAAGCACGTGTATATATTGATGTCTCCATCAATTTTAGAAAGGAAGGTGAAGACAAAGGCAGTTAACTAAATTCACAAAGTGCATAAGTATTCTAAGGGGCTGGAACATTCAGATTTCTTTACCCTTGATGAAGAATTGCAGACATGTTCATTATTTCCTGTCTTTGAGTGTTACTCAGAATGAAGAATTTAAGCACAGGGAGAAGGAATTTGTGGAGTGTCTTTCTGAAGGAAATGGGTTATAAATCATTATGGTGTGGAACCAAATGGAGATGATTAATGATTTTCACATTTGTTAAACTGAATTTAAGAGAGGTACCTTGGATTAGTTCTTTCACTTATGAAACCATATGTAATTCTAAACACCAAGGACTTAGAATTTTCAATATTTTCTTTTTCCTAAGATCATTGAAAGCAAACTTAGAATTTTTCAATTATTCCATTAAAATATGTCCTTTACATTGATTCCAATGCTACCTTTCTTCCTTTCTTAATAGCTTTATTTCTGGAAAAGACTCTAAAATAGTTGGGTGTTTTCCTACACTAAAGTTTTTTCAGTATTGTTCATAATAAAATTTCATCCTGTAGGCCTAATACAGGAGTGCCAGGCTAGAGGAAATCTTAGGAAGTTTTTGTTACCTTAAATTACCACATGAATAATAACATGTTTAGGTGAGAAGCTTAAATGTAAACTGTGGTATCTTTGATAATTTTAAGTTTTTATAGTGATTATGAATTAGAACAGATAGATATTTCTCCCACACCCCCTCCCAGATCTCCTTTAGAATAGCCCTGCACTGATTATAATAGTGATTACTTATGATATAATTTATATATAACTAAATATTTATTTCAAAAAGTTTTAATCTGCAGGATATTCTTGGTTTTGTGTAGCCTTTAAAGGCTCACAGGTATGGAAATGATATCAGGCAGGCCTTTTGTCTTTTTTTCCTTTTTTTTTTTATTAGCAGTTAGGGAGTCACTCTTCTTCAGTTACACAATTACATCAGACATTAGATACATATGTTTCCTTTATTCCAATCATAACTTTAAAGGTTAATTAGTAAAGATTGTCTGGTTTAATTCATTAATATAAGACCTTTTAACTTCTCATTATTACTGAGGTTAAACAATGCATCAATGACTTTCTATGAGTTCAAGTTGCAGAAGTACTTCAGATAGCTTGTTTCCTCTTCAAATACTACATTTCTTTTTAAAGTCTTCCATAGGTTTGAATTACTGAAATTTACCTGAAGAGAAAGCAAAGTGAGTACAACTGTAGATTAGATATATATCTTATTTTTTTAACTCTCCATTTCATCTCTTTCTCCTTGTTAAATGATGTCTCCAGGCTGCCCAGTTATATCATGATGGACAGCACATTGCCCAGTGGAGTCACTCTATTATAGTAACTCACAGTTTTTGCAAATGCATGAATTTCTTTTAGTGACTTCTAGTCTGATCATGATAGATTCAGATAACATAGCTGACACTGGAATCCTTGGGGTCTTTTGCTTATCAGGTGTATCTGAAACAAAATAATGTTAATATACTCAGAAGCATGGATTTTTACTTCTGTAACTTACTGCTGAATGTATTGAACTGTAGGTAATGCTACCGTATAGCATTCTGTCACTTGCTCAAAATAAATTTAAAAAAAAGGCACAGTTTTCAACAGTTTGATTCTCTTTATTTTCATAAATATCACTTGATACATTGTATTTCCACAAAGTTTTCAGTTTGGTGCAGAGAGAGCAGTTGGTATTTTTACAAAATATGCTCTGATTACAGCGTTTTGTTGCATTCTTTATTCATGATCTTAAATAATCTGCAATTACTGATTAACAGAAAATATATATATGCCTAAGCAACAATTTTAGCACACTTTACAGGACTATTTTTGTCTGCCTGCCTTCCCTTGACATAAAACACTTCACTACAGCAGGATGCCTCTGTATCCAAACTATCCTGTCAGAGTGTTTTGATCCTTTGTGTCACTTGCAGACTGTCTTATTGTGTTTTACTCGTACACAATTCTAAACGTCATTATGTTTGAGCAGCTTATTTTCCTGACAGCCTTCACATACATTTCAGTCTGGGGATACACAGAGTTTACTTTATGGCTGCTTTATTACCATAATCTATTATTTACCTATTTGTTTTCCTTTTGTAATAAACCTCTCCTCAGTCCTTTCTTGCCACTGTGTGGGTCAGTTTGTACAGCAGGTGGCAATGTCTGCACTCCAGCCTTTTGGTACTTGTGCTTGCCACCATTCCATCCTCCATACATGGACCCCCCTATGAACTCCTTCCAGAAGATCCTGTCATGCTGTGAAGAGGCTTGGCACCAGACTACAGAACAAACCTAGAAGCCCAAAGCATTCAACACATCTTGACTTTCCAAATATTCATGGAATTTTCCATTTCTTTGTTAACTGCTGCTTAAATCATTCCTATAAAGTTTAATATACTGCCTCCATCTTCTCCAGTTATTGCAGGAAGTAGCTTGTATTACTTTGAGATCAGCTGTCATAAAAGTTCCAAATAATTTCTTTTTCTGCATTTTGAACAAAGCTGTCGTGGTCAAGTGAAGTTGAAGCCAAGGAAGATCCTTGTTCTACTACACATGGAAAAGACATGAGGTGCTGAGAGGGGGATGCAGAGTTGGTTGGCAGTTTTATTTGATTTCACAAGATTTTATTTAATCTTTACATTTCATCTCCAGCCATCAGAGGTTGTAAAAACAATCCTGCTGTTCCTAGAATACATACTAGGATGAAAACCCATAGAAAAATACGATCAATTACCATAGCAACATATTTCCAATCATCCTGAATCTGAAAAGAAAAAAAAAAGAATAACAAGTTGTCATGTTTATTAGGTGAATAAGTTGCATTAGCAATAATACCATTTCATATAAGAAGCACAGTTTTTTCTGTATGTAGATATCCTTATGAATACACAGCTTACACATCTGTTTCACTGTCAAATGAATTCATCTTGAAGAAGCTTTATTTGAATATGCTCTTTGGAGCAAAGCCAAAAACTGCTGCACCAAATCCAGAAAGTTGTTCACCAAGACACTGGACTTGAGGAGACACAAGTTCTCTATTCCAAAAATGAAAGTGTAAAACTTTACATTCTTAGATGAACAAGTTTGTCCAGAAAATGATCCTGAAACAGATTGCTCCTACTGGTCTTTAGGTAGTATGTAAAAAGCAAAGATTAATTGGTATATAATTATTTGGTACTTTATTATGTAGTACTGAAATCTGACTGTTTTCATGCATGATGTAAAATTTATCTCTGTATATTTCATGTAAAAAGGGAACAAAGTTTCAAAAAACCTGATTTTTCTAATTTTCTTTTTTATTTACAGTGAATTTGGTAGCAAGAGTGACAATGAAGTATTCTATTTGTTATATATTGATCATTTTAGTTACTATTGAGATTATAATTCAAATTTTTTTGTTTTTCTTCACAAATGATAAGAAATGAATAATGCATTTGTTGTTTTTGAAATTTGTTCTTTTTAGCTTAGAACTTGTTTGCTAAGAGAAACTTAAAAACCCAAAGCAACCCTATATTTTCTGTACCAATTAAATCTAACTAGAGTTCTGATTTCAGTATAAACAAAATGAAGTTATAATGAAGTGCCACAGTTCAGGTATTTAAAAATTGTGATGGTGTGTCTACTGCTCAAAGTATGTTTAAGGAATATGCTAAAAAACCCTTCTCTTTTTTCTCCTTTATTGTATTAAGATGCAGCTTTATGAAAGATGTTGGTCCCTGTCTTACAGTAGTGGCCTCATTTAGTCATAGCACTTTGCATCAGCAACAAGAACGAGCACCATCATCACTGTGAGGGACATTCACTCCTACATTTCTGTTGATGGTAAGCTGTGGGAAGGAGAATGTAACTTTCTGAAGGCCATAGGGTCAACAAATTCCACTATTTAGATTATAACTTGGAAAATCCTAGTTTCATCTCTCATGGGATGGGTGCTTTGGTACATTCCCCTAGCAGTGGTTACCTTAACATGCCTCACTCAGTATATATATTGTCAATAAAGAGATCACTGTGCAGCAGAGCTGCTTCTTAATTATATAAGTTCAAAATTGTACATATTTGTAATACAGCTTGTGTAATTTACTTGCATATAATAATGATCTCTTTTATCTTTCTTGTCAGATCTTTTTCTTACCAAACACTCTAATGGCAAAAGGTATCTGCAGTTTGAATAACAGTAAATATGTTCTTACCTCTTTTGCTTCATTCTGCATTTTCATATTTTCTGCAATGTATTTCACACTTTCAATAGCATCTCTCATTTCTGGTGACAGAACTGAAAATGAAAGCATAGGATCTACAGACTCAGAGCTTGAGCTTCTAGTGAGATTGCCACTGAAATCCGAGAACTTTGTGCGCTGGTACTGACAGCAGCTGCATGCCATATCTTGACAAACAAAGCCGTCTTTGCAGCATTTGGTTTCAGAACCGTTGATGCAATTTAAGTTTGAAAACTCAGAAGTGAATAATGGTTTTGGCTTTGGATTACTGTCTTCATCACTGGCAGGCCTTGTCATGAACATGATCCGGGGAAGTAAGTTCAAGAATATAGTTCTCACCCACACGGGCATTGTGTGTGTCTTGGGTGTTCTGTAGTGCACATTTAGTACAAATACTGTAATGACAATCGATAGAGTTACAAAAATCATGGTGAAAAGGAGGTATTCCCCAATAAGGGGAATTACCAGGGAAGTAGAAGGTATGGTTTCTGTGATAACAAGAAGGAACACTGTTAAAGAGAGAAGCACTGATATGCAGAGTGTCACCTTCTCACCACAGTCTGAGGGCAAATAGAAAACTAATACAGTCAGAAAAGAAATCAACAGACAGGGAATAATCATATTGATCGTGTAAAATAAAGGTAAACGCCTAATGTAAAGAGAATATGTGATGTCTGGATATATCTCTTCACAACAGTTGTATTTGATGTCATGTTTATACCCAGGAGCTTTAATTATAGCCCATTCTCCACTCTCCCAGTAATCTTTCAGGTTCATTGTAGAGCCAATTAGAACTAAGTCGATTTTGGCTTTGTCGTAAGACCAGGAACCAAACTTCATGGTGCAGTTCTGATAATCAAATGGGAAGTAGGTTACATCTATTTTACATGAACTTTTAAATATAGCTGGAGGTATCCAGGTCACGTCACCCGTGTATTTTAAAAGGGCCTTTGTCTTGTCATCAACCTGGAAATCCCCAACTGCACTGTAAAGCAAGTAAAAATAACAAAAATTAGAATGATCTACGCCAGATAGTTTCATACATTCAGATCATACACATTAACTCTTTATTCTGTTTTGGGGAAGTCAGCAATTACTTGTTTGCTTGGAGCTGAATTGCTCATGCAAGATGGACCATCATAAACTTGCATGGTTAAACTGAAACAAACAGCTCTATAAACTCACCAGGGAGGAGCTGAAAGCAAATATTCTCCCTTATTAATAGCATGGCTTGATGGAATCAATATTCAAAATGGCAAATAACAATTGCAAATGGCAGTCCAACTAAATGAGTCCTGTGGGCCCTTTCCAAGTGAATTATTTCATTCTATTCTATTCTAGATTGATCAAGCACATCAGAATTCAAGGGATGATAAGAATATTACTGGTATTTCCACCTCTTCCTTGGACAGTGCAGGTAATAACTATGGAAGGAGGGATTAGTGTTGGGATGTATCTTTGCATAAGGAGTGTAAGAGGTTTTTTTAAGTCACACTTTGCTAACTTATATGATCCAGTTGAGTATATGAAAAGATAAAATTAAAGGGTAATTTGAAGTTTTAAGGCCCCAGTTAGAAAAGGAGTGTCATCACTCTTGATCCATAGACCTGAGTTTTGGATCTGTGTAGCTGAGTCCATTTTATTGAGAATTGCCTTCTTACAGATCAATTTAGTTATGGTTTCACTCTTTACAGCCTCAGAAATTGTCATCTAAATTGAATTTTATCTGTAGGTTTTATTTGTCAAAGGTGTCAAGTTGTGAATTTGACTGCTAAAAAGCTAGAATTTGCATTTCTTTCAGTTAATGTTATGACTCTCAGGGGCTTGTGAAGGGGAAATGCCAGGTTTGCAGCTCCAGGTTAGAGCTGGATCCTGCCCAGTGATGCTGACATAGCTGGCAGGAAGGTGAGAGCAGCAATGGGGGGATGCAGGACAGAGGTGTGTTGAAAAGCAGAATTTCAGTGCATTCTGTGAACTTGCTGCTGATTTGCTGGGTTTTTTTTAGAACTGGTAACATCACCCCCCTCTCCCTGAATTAAGAACTTAAATATGCAAGAGCCTTACTTGTTATATAAAACAATATCTGGCTTCCAGATCTGGCCAGATGGAACTCGGATGAATTCAGCACCTCCATAGTCTGCTGGATTCCACCGAAGCTTGTAATCATTCCAGATCTAATTATGGTAGAAATGAGTCTATGTTAGATTTGTGAAGAAACTGAAATTCAGTGGAGTAGATCTGAACCAAGTGCTAAACCCACTTGCTGAGTTGATTTATTTTGGATACTACAGTGTTCAGATGTTTCTTTAACAAACACGTGTGGTGTTAGTTCATATGCAGGTTGTAGGTAGGCCTAGATATCTAGACCTTGTTGGTCATACCCATATATGACTTAAATATATGTGACTCTGGCCCAGGAATGCCTACTCAGTTGCTGGAAAAAGCTAAAAGAATAAGACACTCTTTTGCAGAGAGTGTATGACTGTAATAATAACTTTGATCTCAAAAAACCAAGTATCTGTGGGACAGTAAGAACAAATTCCTGGAGGCTGTGGTGTAAGATGTGAGCATCAACTGAGGGACCTGGGGTCAGAGAGAGCATCTGCGTGTTATGGCTCACCTAACAGCCTCAATCACTAGCACTTGTTAAACCCCCTTTTAATGAACTTGAATATCAAGCTTAAGGTGGGAACTAAGTTGGCTGCTAAGGGGACTGCTACGGTGAGTAACTGCATTTTTAAAAAGCATTTTTAACATGAAGTACATATTTTTGGTTTGTTGCCACTTTACGGGAGCTAACAAGCACCAAGTGGCGCTGTGTGGGACCTCACACAGAAGGAAGCCGAGGCGCTTCCCTTGTATGAACAAAATCTTGTATTTAGCGACTGCAGTAAGTGTGGCTGCCTTCCTCTGCTCCTGTCCCTTCCCTTCCCTTCCGTCCCCGCGGCTCCACTCCCGTTCTGTCCCCGGCTGCCTGGCGGCGCGGCGGCCGCTGGGGGGCAGCAGCGCCCCGGGGATGGGCCCTGGAGGCACTGCTGGAGAGGAGGGGGGAACCGGGGCTGCTCTCCCGGGATCCTGTCCAGGGCTGTTCTCCCGGGATCCTGCCCAGGGCTGCTCCCCTGGGATCCTGCCCAGGGCTGCTCCCCTGGGATCCTGCCTAGGGCTGCTCCCCTGGGATCCTGCCTAGGGCTGCTCTCCCGGGATCCTGTCCAGGGCTGCTCCCCTGGGATCCTGTCCAGGGCTGTTCTCCTGGGATCCCGCCTAGGGCTGCTCTCCGAGGATCCTGTCCAGGGCTGCTCCCCTGGGATCCTGCCTAGGGCTGCTCTCCCGGGATCCCGTCCAGGGCTGCTCCCCTGGGATCCCGTCCAGGGCTGCTGTCCCGGGATGCCTCTGTGTCCCGAGGGACCCGAACCTGGCGCCGGCCCCGCAAGCCCGGTGCTCCCGGAGCCCGCAGACGCCTCGCTGGGCGGGCGGCTCCCCCCGCCCTGGGTCTCCCTGGCGGAGCAGGGAACACTCCCACGCCGGAGGGGAAGTGAACCAGTGCTGTCCCGGCTGTCACTGAGCGCTACTTACGTGCTTCAGCCACAAGTTGGTTTCCATTATCTGGTTGACTTCGTCCTGGAAAAGAGAGGAGTGTCGGAAGAAGCGCCGGCCCTGCCGCGGTGCCCGGCGGGGCAGTACTCACCACCTTCACCAGCTGCGACATGGACACCTCGAACTGGATGATGACAGGGTCCGAGACGTTCTTGACGGGGCGTACGAACTGGTTGTAGCTCTCGAAGAGGGCCACGTAAAGCCGGTGCTCGGCCTCGGAGCCGCCGCAGCCTGCGGAGGGCACGGGGTGAGCGGCGGGGCAGCCCCGAGCGGGGCAGGGCAGCCCCGGCACTGCCCCGACTGCTCTGCAGCATCTCCGGGCTGGGCAGAACCCCAGCCCCGCCTAAGAGGGGAGCACTGTGCCATGGGCGCATTCCCTTGGGCTGCGAGAAGGAGAGCAGTGCAAGGTAATGCTGTGACAGAGGTTTTCTAACAAGTCTGCAAATGAGTTAATAGTTTCGGGGAATTACTGAAGAAAAGCCCTTTCCCCTCACAGTCCCAGTCCCTCAGACCTGTCAAGGCCACAGGGCTGTGGAGCGGAGGTAAGATAAAATATAGCCCAACACACCAGGCCTTTGGTAAGGGGTCGGAATGCCTTGCAATAGAAGTCCCAGGAAATGAGAAATCTGAGTCATGTTTACACGATTACAGTAAGATAACAGCCTGCTTCTTAAAATATATTTTTAAAAGGATTAAAATTTGCTTAACTGTTACATTCAAAGACTTTTAAGCACGCTCCAAGAAATATGCTTATTACCTCTTTATTATTCTAAGTAGTTTTTATTTATAACAGATTCCTATTGTCCTTTTGCCACTCATAAGCGCAGTTCATCATACCCTGTGGCAAACAAAAAAAGCTACAAACTGAAATTCTTAAACGACAAGGTACTTCACCTGTTTCAGGATGAGGTGTGAGAGCCTGTATTTTACACTGCCATTTTACTATCAAACTATCTAGGCAATAACCATCTTGACACCATTAGAAGCCAGTGGCTTTTTATTTTTAGAGGGCTATAAACTCTCTTCTGGACAACACATCCTCATGAATTCTAACTGAAACACCAGAAAAGGTCTGTTTTGTCATTAATGGATAGCAGTATGCAAATTTGGCAAAGACACAAAGTATTCAATCACAAACAAATATTCTACATTTCCTTTGAAAAAGAAATATAGATATATATGAGATGAATATTTGCAATTACATGTTTATTTTCTGCCAGTTGTTTTTTAGTAGATATAGGGGGGAGGCAGAAGTATCTGCAGGTGATAGACTACACAAGGCAGGTGTTACTTTCAAATCTGTGAGACCTCACCTCCCTAAGACAAGGGTTCCCCTCATGTGAAATTATTCAGCTAAAAACTCTTTTATTTGTTTTTGGGTTTTTTTGGTGGATTTTTACCCCTTGTGCCTTCTCTTGTTCATTTGGAGTGCAATTTTGTTTTCAGATTAGTGAAATCATTCAAGCCAACTTGCTAACTAAAGCTTGAACACTTTTTAATGGCTAGTCTTGCCTATATTATTTCTTGATACCTTCTATCTCTTAGATTGAGATTTCCTGGAATAAATACCCCCTAATCTTTTAGGTAAATAATTTTAAATCTAGATCTTAACAACTATTATAGTCAATCCCAAACTGCCAGCCTTTCTACATGTCATCAGCACTCCAATTAAATCTAGCATCCACTGCTTCTAGAAAAGTGCACTCATGTGTTTTTTTTGTTTAAATATTTTGTGCTTTCCATATCTGCAGAGAGAATATGTGCTGTTTGCAGCACATACTTAAAGCTCTTTAATGTTGTCGCTTTCTTGTCTTCTCTGCAATATGTGAAACCACACCTTTATGTGTGAGGTGCTTTTCCTTCATGTTAAAATGTCTTTATGTGTCCTGTTTGGCATCTTTAATCAGGACTACCTAACTACTTTGCAAAGATAAACTCCCCCCCAAAATGAACAACAAGCTATGTAATAGAAAGAGCTGTACCACAATTCTGTACATTTGCCCCTTAGGCTGGAGCGCACTTCTGCACTTCCTAAAAATAATTTGCACCAAAACCATCTCCTGCTCCCCTTTTCAGCCCTCCCTTCACCACCAAAGAATAACAAATTCAGGATCACTCACCTTGACAGAGAAAACAAGCAGCAGCAGTTAGAAGGAGGGTGTTCAGGCTCTCCATGGTGTTATGAATTACTGCCTGTGGACAGGGGCTGTTGAGAATGAGCTTCGCTGCCAGGACTGTAGAAGCACAGGGAGCAGGGAGGGCTCGGCTCCTCCGATGCATGAAATGCCTGCAAGCAGCAGCCAGCAGGACCCTGAGTGTGCCTCTGCGCACTGAGCTCCCATTAGCTTTGCTGTGCTGCCCCCTTTCAAGCTACCCAGGCTGTCAGAGCTTTGGAAATGGCAAATAAAGTGCAGGAAAAACAGATGTTGTTGTAGGCAAGGAGCAGTCTTCTGGCACAGATAGTGGGCAAATGTAAATGTAAAATGAGACATAAATGAGCCTGGTAATCTGACAACGCTGAAGAGTTTTCCAGCCAGCTGCTATATGGGATCCTTATCTATCAGAAGCTCATGCCAATCTCCTAGGGGAAGTTTAATTAATACAATAATTAATACAAATATATTTAATAAAACAAATCTTGTCATTTAATTGTTCTGAAATGAACATCAACATTAGGGATGCCTGCTTTAGCAGTGAACTGAGATCCTGGGACCTGATTTCCAATTATGCTGTTGAGGTTTTTTTCCTGCTTGTGTCCCATGTCACAAGAACATGTGCTGGATGCTTGACCATGTAAAAAGGATGTGCTGCTCCCAAGGAGTAATTAAAGGCATGTACAATTGTTGGTGGAATCTGAGCCCAGAGTGATAAACAAAGAAGCTGGGATCAGGCAAGAATCTGGGGCTTTGAATGTTTGAATGGAAATCAAGCTTGACCAAACCCTTGAGAATAACTGTCTTTGGACCATTCCTATTTTATAGATTAGAAAGATGACATTTGAGAAGGGGAATACCAGCACAGGATCCCAACTCGATCCCACAAAACCTTATTGTTCAAGGAAAAGGACACTAGAAAGAAGGTAGAACTTTTTGAAGTTCAGCCATAAAATCATGATTTGCAAAATGAGGCATTTCCCAGGTAGCCATCACCTTCCTTGTTAACTTACATGTCACCTTTTGCATTGCCCTCCCCATCTGAAACGACCGGGCGATGCAAGGCTCATGCAGTGATTGTTGCACACATCCATGTAAAAGGAGAAAGGGGGGAGAGAAAAATATGGGATTCTACCCTCATTTTTAGAACCGAGGAGAAGGAAGCCCTGTGGGACAGGAGCTGCACCAATAGGTGCTTCAGTGCCTGCCCTTAGGAAAGGATAAGCAATGACCCCATCTGGTGCTGTGTTAAGAGGTAGCAGTGGGAGAAAGAGCACCAGACTGGATGGGTTCAGTTCTTGGCACTGAGCTTGTTTATCCAGTTAGCCCTATCTCTCAGAGCATCATTCACTTTGTCCCAGACACATGCTCTTATGATAATTTCTGTAATTCTATTAGCATGGAGGAAATAGGCTTCACTGTCCATTTGATTTTATTTCTTTTTTTTTCCAGAGAAGTGAGCTGCCTGGTCTTTTGCCTTAACCCTTTGTGGATACTTTTGGTTTTGCATTTCCAGGGCATTGAGGCTAAATGGTTTCCCTTTCTGTCTCCTTGCTCTGAGCAACATTATAACTGAGGATTTTGTTTGTTCTTTTTAATCCCAACTAGAAATGAGTTAAAACCTCAAAGATGAGATCATAATCTGTGTTCCCCAAAGATCAGTGTTTAACCTGAATAATTTGGAAACATTGATCTGCAGAGGAAGCAAAGAGCCGTAGCATCAAGAGATATAGGTATTTTAGCTTAATTTGCCTAGTTAATGAAATATTCAGTGGTGTTTGTATGGCAAACAGATATTTTGTTTCTAACATACCATTCTGGATCTCCTGGTGAAATCAGCTCAGAATTGTGGTAGAATTATTTTTATGGCTGGGGAGGGCGATGTGATGAGAACACGTCACCATGACTGCATTGCAGAACTAAACAGAAGAAGAATTTGTATGGGTAGGGGGAAGCTGATCTACCCAGGAAGCTCTGCAATAACAAACTATGCAGTCTTCATTCTTTAATAAACTTGCTGCTATTAGAGGGGTTTTGCTTTGTTAAGATTTGTTAAGATCAAACCCTAATTAACTCAAGTGATGAAGAAAAGAATATTTCCCCACCTTTGGTATTGGGTATTGATGCTCCCAGTTGTTCCCAGTTTGCTTGCTCTTGTTCCCAGTTTGCTGTGGCTGCAGGGGTGCAGAAAGAGTCCCCAGTAAACTCATCTGATGTAGGTGGTGCATGTGAGTGGTGGTGTCAGAATTTCTGTATGTTCTGATGGAAAGCAAGATTGGTTCAGGATTGAAGAGTTTTGCAGTGGCAGGGAATGGAGAGAAACCAAACAGAGGTTTTTCCTCGCTGGTAGGAAGCAAAGACTGGTTGCACACTACCACTGAAAAACAATTTTAACCTAAAATACATTTTGAATGTCCACTTTTTTTTTTAATGGAAAGCATTTTGGTAAAACCCCTGAAAAGTAGAAATGTTGAAGTTTATTTTGTTCAATGAGCTGGGACATTATCCTGTTTGTATTTGCCAGCAAGAAGACATTTTTGATATTTCCTTTTCTCCAGTCTTCTAGTTTTAAAATTTTGCCAAAAAATCAAATGGAAAACCCTGTAATTCTTTGACAAGTCAAACTGGGAGTAGTTCTAGCTATTATGTAGGTAGAGCTGATGGGGGTTAGGCAAAAATAGCATTTGCCAATAGGAAAATGCAGTTTTAGGAGGTCAGATTTTTCAGAATTTCAGGATTCTGGGTGAAATTTTTCATTCTGAATTTTGCTATGGATTAAATTATATCTGGAAATGCTAAAGATATAGGGTGGTTTCCAAGAATATAACTAGGAAAGAGTATATTGTTTCACTTACGACTTAAAATAAAGATGGCTACAGTGCATGGAAAGCACCAGAACCCACCATTTCCTGGGTGAGTGGCTCTGGTTCTGCAGGGATCTCCCTGGGGCAAGCAACGTGCCTCTTGAAAGCTTTTTTTGGGTTTGTCAAGTCTGAGGCCTTCATCTGCCTGGACTCCGTGATAGCTGCTAACTGAGCTGCCAAATCCTTTCTAAAACTTTTGTCCATGCTGAGGATAATTCAGCTGAAGGCTGCAGTTACAGAGCCAAGCATTATCAGTCTTTGCTGCTCATAAAGATAAGGCCATGAGATGGAAGCACCTGAGGCCTCATTTCAGTTGCATTCAGGCAGTGAGGGGGAGGATAAGAGGGAGAAGGGTAGGAGAGTAATGAGTGTAAGAGTGAGCCAGGGCCCAAAGTGCTGCTGATGCTGGGTGGAAATGATAGAAAAGGGGTCTGTGCTCTGCACAGGCCCGTATCAGTCAGGGGGGCTGCAGCTGCCTTGCTGCATCCATGGCTTCTTGGCTGGGTGAGTCCCTCTCCCTCATGCCCTGAAGGAGTGTGCAGCAGCTCTCACAGTATTTAAGTCTCCACTGCCTCTTTCAGATTCCCTGTTGAGGCTTATTTTGACATTTAAAGGGCCTTTACCTTTACCTGCACAGTGCTGGCAGCTGCTCTGGCATCCCCATGCCTTATCTGTAAGCAGAAAAAGCTGTTCAGCAGCTGGGGCAGTGTGTGCACCTGTGGTTGGGATGTAACCTAACATACAGCAGCATCTCCTTGCTTGGGGAAGGCAACCCTCTGCTCCTGGGGCTGGCTGTGCCCCATCTCATCTCACAGCTGTTGTTTCAGTTGCCTGCTGAGGAGTAGCTCTGCTCTCTGGATCTGATAAGGAGAAGGTAACATTTAAGGCAGGGAAAGCTCTTTTTACCCATTTAAACTTTACACTACCCACCAGTCACCATGGGAGTGTCCAGAATAGTTAATGTTTGGGGAGATGGCCGGGGGCTGCCCACACTGTGAGAGGAGGATATGGTGATCCCACCCAGAGTGTACCTGCATCAGTAGGGCAGGCAGTCCTACAGTTACCCCTCACCTCCTTGCCCTGTCTGCATGAGGAACACAGTTACAGCGCTTAGGGGAAGGGGAATGGAAGGGGGAGTGACAATGTGAACCTTACTGTGGGGCTGAAGACAGCCTCACAACCCCACTTGTGATACTTTTCCCCCATCCCCTTCTCAGACTGCTGGGCACCCTGCCCTGCTGAAATGCTCCCTGGGGAGCCCTCCCAGGCCTCAGGGATGGGGGTGTGTGCCACTGGTGCAGGGGAGTTCAGCCACAGGCTGGGAGCAAGTGAAGAAGTCCTGCAGCTCTCTGAACAACTGCAAAGGTGTGGATGAAGCTGTCTTGGCACAGCTAAATCTATGTGCTTACCTGGGGCTGCCTGGGAATGGCAATCTGGGCAGAAACTTAGCTTGGTCTTGGTGAAGCTAAGTAGAGGTGGAACTGTCTTCTGCTGTGGCTTGTTGAACAACACAGGTTTAGGTGTCAGCTAATCCCTCTGGGAGAGGTGAGCCTCAAATCTCCTTCGCAAGTAATAGTGGATTTCAAGTTTGTTCACCAGGCATTAGTTGTACTTACCAATGGTGATACAATTGTTGTGTGTCGTCACAGCATCCCAAGGAAAAACTGATATTTGTTTAACTAGAAAAGTGCAAGAGCCCACTTCTCTTTTTTTACAGGTTACCTGGAACAAACTGTGGTGGTATTGTCCTGTGATGCAGGTCTAGGGTCTTGATCTTTCCTTTGCCAAAGATTCTAAGATTCTATGTGCTTCCCTAGATGATTTGTTGAGGGTTATACTTAAATCCACATTAAAATCTCCCCAGAAAAACACACACAGATCTGTGTGTTCCCAGGTGTCCTCTCATTCTTGCTGCCTTTCACCACTGTATTCTCCTGTTGCTTTCCTGTGCATGATATGGGATTAGTGTGCATAGCCTTAGACTCATTAAAGTGTGTTTGTGCCCCAGATACATGAGCTGGTAAACTTGCAGGAAATTTGTGGACTAAAGGTATATAAAGGAAAATTTTATGTTTTATTTTTATTTCATCATCAAACAGAGTATTATACATGTTTATTTATCATACATTAATTTGGCCTTTGTTGATCCATCAGCTACCAGAGATGGCAAGTGAGAAACCTTTCAGTGGTTACCTCAGAAGTGTTTCTGTTTCTCAGTTCAGATTTAAGTATCAAACCCACTTGCAAAATCTTTATAAATCAGACACAAATAGTTTTGATGCATTTGAAGGAAATAAATTTCACAGCAGTACCTTCTTTGTAATAGGGAAATTGCAGTATTCTAAGGAAAGAAAATATCCTTCCTAAGGCAATATATTTAAAATACCTAATAATAATATTATAATGATGATGATGATGCCAGGATGACATCTTGTACAGTAAAAATTTTTCAGTGTAATATTCAGATTTCAAATAATTGAAAAAAGGGCAAGATATCACCAGAAGTACTGGACTCACTGGAAAAAAAATAGTTTTCTCTTTGTTTTCTTTTCTTTCCTATCCCAGTAAGTCAAGTTCTACTTTTCTTTTCCCTATTCTAAGGGATGTAAGTGCAGCTCACTTGGCATCTCTGTGGAGTTAACAAAAGGGAACTGAGAGCAGAATGAGACCAAATGTCTGTGTAAGTATTGACCATTTTAAATAAGAGCTAAGGGTTTATGGCAGCAGTGTGGTTTTGAAAAAGTGGTTGCAGAAATAATCCAACAGTCCCCAGGACACAAACAAGGACAAATATCCAGAGAAACAGCCTGTCCACTACCATGGCAACATACTTCCAATCTTCAATGACCTGGAAGAAAAAGCCAATTAAAGATATTAGAAATTTGTCATATTCTTTTGGTCTTCTTCTTGTTAATGCTGAGTTTTTGTTTATCAAAAGAAAAGAGATCTCAAGGTTCAGGGAATAAACTGGCTTTAGGCTTGGTAAGGGATTTTTCTCCTACAACTCATCTGAGCAGTGGAGAAAAATACAGTAAATATTTCTTAGCTTTTTTGGATACAACAGATACTGAGTGTGGTTGCCTGGTGTGGTGCCATCCCTGAAGGACCCATACTATAATCCAATTAAGGAATTTCTTTAATTTTAGTTTGTAAATTCTATTAATCTCAGTAGGCAAAAATAGATGGTGTTTATTGCTGTTAAACAAGGTTAGCTTCAGAGTTCTTTTCTTATCAGGAGTCATCTTATTCATGGGGCTTAATGCATATTAATACTGTTGCTTTTATTAAAATCCCTTTTTGCCCTGCATGTGTTGTCTGTGAGAGTCATGGCCTTAGATTCTGTCTCAGACTGAAGTGACTAATTGGACTATTATTGTAAAGGGGAAATATATCAATCTTCATTTGCATCTCAGGAATAATATTTCCTCTCATTGATTCTAGTTACACATGGGATGTCCTCACATCAGTGACTTTATCATCCTTGTCAGTTGAATCATGTCCAATATTAGAATATTACATATTTTTCCTTTGGTGCACACTTTTAATTCCCACTGCTGCTAATGGGAATTGAATGCTTCTGCAGTCAGACCATATAAATGTACATGAACAGCTGTTATCAGACCTCTGTGATAATGGAAGGAAGCAGAGAATAAAGTTATGAATATAGAAAATTATATGTAATATCACAGGACCCTATGTGAAAAGCAGTAAGTAGATTTTCAATATATAAAATGCTCTTGAAAATTTTTCTTACTATCAGGTAAAAGCTTTGTAGATCCTTTAGTGTGCAACACATCCTTGCAAGAATTTCTGAGCTATTAGAAAACCTTTTCCTGCACTCTGAAGTCAGCTTCTGTTCAGTCAGTTTCAATGTTTACAAGCTCATGTCTAATGTTAATAGCTGAACTTCTTTATTTATATTGACAGTAATTTCAGTTAATAGAAAACATGAGCTACTCAGCAGCATGCTCCTCTAGGGATTTCTGCAGGATCAGAAACCAGACTTTATTTAATTGGCTTGGCTGAGGGAGGGGAAGCACAAGAGGAATAGACAACCTGGAGTTCTCACTGGGGTCTGGATTAGAGAGAGGACAATGGTAGGTATGAGGATGATTTTGTCCCAACTGTGGGTGCTTGTTTAAAAAAAAACCTGTGACCCACCAGAGTTTTCCAAGCATTACTCACAGAGTGCTTCTATCAGCTCTATTGTGTAGCTAGTGGTCTGTGAGTAGGGCAGGGGAATAGAGCAGCAGCAGCAGCAGCAGCACTGCTTAAATGAATGAGTCTGGTATATATATAAATAACTCAAATGAAAGTAAAAACCTCTGCTGAGATTTTTAATCCTACCCATGGTGTCTGCCATATACAGACAGGTGTCTTAGCCCAGAGAGAGTGTTTGCAGAGGCCTTCTACCAATTTTGCTGAATTTTCCTGCTGTGCTCAGGTAAATAAATGCCTGAGCTGCAGGTATGTTGTTTCTGGTTAACTTCCCCTGGCCGTAGGTCTATTCACAGTCTTACTGATTCACAACGGTGAAAAATATTCTATTTCTAACCTGGAACTGAATATAGTTTTCTTCCTCTGCCAGTCACCACTTGAACGTGACAATGAAACTTTTTTAAGAGTGTTTCATGACTTACTGGGCAGTCAGCAAACTCTTTTTGTATAAATAGCCATGTTATTTATCAGAATATTTGCAGTTACCAAATTGCTGCTCATTAATGGCATAAATTACTTCCTCTAATGAGCTATATCTAGAATCTCTCTAAAATCTTTACAACATCTAGAATCTCTCTAAAATCTTTACAATAGCTAGAGAGTTCAAATATGCTTTCTGAGGAACAGGATGTTACAGAGGAGGACAGGAGATGAAGTTTGGACAGGGATTTCTCATTTTTACTTACACTCTGGTCGTTGTCATCGCTTTTCATGTGCTCTGCTATAAAACTGACTCCATCAATTGCTTCTTGCACTTCAGGAGAAAATGTCGTGCCTGTTCTTAACCTAAAATCTCGATGACTGCTGACATTGTCAAGTGTCTCAGAAACTTTCATACCATATCTTTTGGCAGAAGCTGTATTCAGAAAATAGGTAGAGTTCTTGTAGAAGTCAGATGGCTCCATACAAGGATTCTCTGCTTTTGTCTTTTTGCAGTTGCATGGCTTTTGCTGTGGAGAATTATTTTCTGGACGCTTCATGAACAGATAGGCTGGGAGTCTTTCAAGGAAAACCAGCTTTACCCAGGGGGGCATAGTGTGAGTACTTGGAGATCTGTGGTGGACATTGAGCACACAGACACTGGTAACTATTGAGAAGGTCACCAGCACCATTGTAAACATGAGATACTTCCCAATCAGTGGAACATCTAGAGATGTTGGAGGGACAATTTTGGAGATCAGCAGCAAGAACACAGTCAAGGCAAGCAACACAGATATGCATAAGGTCATTTTTTCACCACAGTCTGAAGGCAAGTAGAATACTAGGATGGCTAAGGATGTAATTAGCACACAGGGAATGATAAGATTGATGGTATAAAAAAGTGGTTTCCTTTTAATAATGAAGTCGTATGTCACATCGACATAATTGGGGTCCAGAGGATTTACAGTTCTTCTTCCTGGGAGTGCGACAATGTCCCACTCTCCACTTGGGGTGAAGTCATCCATGCTTGCCATGGAAGTCTTAAGCACCATATCAATTTCTGTGTGGTCGTATGTCCAGGACCGGAACTTCAGGGTGCAGTTTTGTTGGTCAAATGGGAAATGCTTCACCTCAATCTTGCAGGCACTCTTGTAAATGGCTGGTGGCAGCCAGCGAATGCTTCCATTGTTCTTTACAATGGCATTTGTGTACAGCGAGACTTCGTACGTGCCATCCGCACTAACGGGAGGAGAAGAGAGAGGGGAGAAAGTGATAAAGCACTAGGAGGAAAAACATAGATCAAAACAGAAAAGGAATGACATTCTTGGTCGTGTGGACCCCAGTTGTTCCAAGAATCAAAGTTTAGTAATACATTTATTCTGAAATCTATGCTGTTGGGAGCTATAACTTGATAGGCAGATCGATGTATGCATTTCTCCCAGTCAAATAGTCGATTTTTGGTCCAATACTTACAGAAAAAAAAAGTTATAAAATTATTATTAAATACCAAATACACACCTCTGTTTCATCCAAAGAAATTGATGTATTTTGTTAATGTTTGCTCAAGTAATTAAAGCTTCCTGCATCTCTGAAGGCTGAGTAAAAATGAGATCATGCCATGTGAAAACAGAGGTACCTTTGATCTGGAACATATCCATGCTAAGAACACAAAGCATCACCCCCGAATTACAAGAAAATAAGGATGAGCAGCATTAGTTAGAAATGCAGGGAGAGTGGAGGCAGAGGAAATGTAATTATATGGGTTATAATTTATTGCGTCACTCCATTTAATGTTTACTTATTACAAAACAGATAAGCCATGGCATTCTTAGTGCCCACAAATAATCTTGGCTTTGTATCTCTTCCAACTGCTGAACTTCCACCAGAGGAGTCTTCTATATTATGATGGTTTCTTTAACTCAGGGAGAAGATCATTATCTGTCAGTAGTATCTTCTCCTGCCCAAAAGTCTGGGCAAACAAGGTAGGGCTGTTTAAGCCATTAAGTATCCCGAGGTTGTATTCATGTTTGTTGACAAGGCACCATGGAAAATAGTGCTATTTCAGTGCTAAGGGTGATGGGGTTTTTTTCCTAAGCAAGGAAATGCTACAAATATCTAAGGCTTGGCATATGTATCTGAATCAGTTAGGTTTGGCTCTGGAAAGGGCTCACCTGGGTGAGGCAATGAGTACTGGCACCGAGCTGAGACTTTTGCAGTTAATTCATGCAGACAGTGAAACAACCAGATGCAGGAGTGAGTGGCTACAGCCACTAATAGGGGTTGTTAGTTCATTGCCAATAAAAGAGCTATTTTTTTTAGAAATTAATTGTATCTTAGTTCTGACATATCTGTACTCCCTGAGTTAGCTTTGCTGTCGTGCCATGCCGTGTGCTGGGCAGACTCCTGGGCTGGGAATATGTGAGTTCTGGTGCTGACTGCCCTGTCTCAGTTGTGGGAAGAGGCTGGGCTGCAGTCTCAGAGCTCTCTGCACAGGTCACAGACAGAGCTGTGGGCATAGGGACATGCTTTGTGTTTTCCTGAGCACCTTGAACTGAATGATGCCTGTGAAACTCTGCTCCAGCAGCAGGAAAGTACGTGTAACTGTCCTTAAGATAAAATTCAATTGAGGCTTTGTACTAATGTAGAAATCCAATACAGTGAGGCTTGTTCCTGTGCATTTAAAAAACCTTTTGAAACTATTCCTTTCTATTTCTACAAACTATTAAATGGTATCACTTGGCCAGTAGCAAAAAGAAGCAGAGAGCAGAGTCACAATTTACCACAATAAGCTTTGAGCAGGCAGAGTACATCCTAATCCACTGGCTGAATTATTTTGTGACTAATACATTAGTTTAGTGTTCATCAAATCTGGTTTCCAGTAGTAGGATTCCAAGGACTTAACTCTGTTATATATAAACTTCCTGGGTTTCCCATCTGTATATGTTCATAAATCATCATGTGTTCATGAATTCATTGGTTTTCAAAGTATTATAAAAGCAGACATTTTGATTATTAAAAAAACTCAAACATTTATCATCCACTTCAAGGTTTTGCTAGAGTCTTAAACCAAAGTAAAAGAAAATTGTCAGCTAGCTGTTTTTTTGAAAGAGGAACTGAAAGATCATATTTTTCTATGAACTATAAAGCAACAGGGTCAAATGGTGACAGATTTATTATGTATTCACAGAATAGATTTTTTCATTGCTTTATCAAAATGGAATACAATTTGGTTTTCTACACGACTATGAACACCTGGAGTTATGGTATGTGTGAACTTTGTAACAGCTTTATGTCCTGGGGTCTGTGGTAGAAGGAGACAAAACTGTATCTTAGACCCTAAGATGTCTGATAGGATTCCAGATGTCTTCTTGCAACTGGATTTATACCTACAATTCATTCTTTCCATACAGTCTATTTTCAAATGAATCTCAGTTGTAAGCCTTGTCATGGATCCTCTGCTGTGACTGCTCACGCTGCAGACATCTTCCAGCTCTGCTGGGATTTCTTTAAGCAGAGTGCAGATGTTACTAAAATTATCTTTAAGCCAGTAGCCCAGACAGATACACTTGCTACTATCTAAAAGTGACAAAATTCAGTTTTAAAATTTTACCAGACCTACTTTGTTGTTTGTGATGTTTGTTCCTTGATTAAAATTTTATTCATTGTTTGCATAAACTACACCAGTTTTACTTACTTATTGTAAAGCACAATATCTGGCAACCAGATGTGTTTTGCAGGTATTCTCAGCTTATTTATTCCTTCATAGTCAGAGGGTTTCCAAGCCAGTCGATAATCAATCCACTCCTAAGAGAAGAATTGTAGAGTAGTGATGGGAGTGTCCAGACCAGCACTAACAAAACAATCATGTGATGGAGTGAAAGCAGTCACATTTGTGGTTTGCAAGGGCCATTTCTATGTTGGTTTGTTACCTGGTTCAGCCAGACATTCGTAGTCATGATCTGCTCCCGTTCATTCTGCAGGGAAAAATGGAGACAAAAACTGGCCTCTAAAATGTTTCACTTTATTGCAGTAATAAGATTTATTCCGTGGATTTTTGAGCATTATTTTATCTAGTGTATTTCAAGACAGATGTTTCTCTGAGGTAAGATGGCCAGGCTTGTGCACATACTGATGATAAATAGCAACCCCATAAATACAGAATTCCAAATGCCTTTTAACAACAATAGTTATGGCAGGAGTCAGTGTAGTTATTTGGAAACAATGACCACCACCTTGCTGTTTTCCTCCCCCACCCCCCTTCTCCACCTTTGATTTGAAACAGAAAGGACATTTGACCATTGGGGAGGCCTACATGAGGTTGTGTGAGGTTGGTGTAAAGTTTGCCATGTAATCTCTCAGCTGGCAGGCTCTGCTTCATGAACTGCTGTCTCTGGACAGCAGTCCAGAAGAGAAACCTCCCTGTAGAAGATCTGTCAGGAGGATTTCTGCAAGAAAATGAGTTAATTCTCTGATCCTGAAGATGCTTGAGATTGTTGGAGCCTAAAAGATGCCTAATTTTGTTCTTCTTGAAGAGTGAGACTATAGAGGGATAGGGACAGAACTGTGCTAGTCTTGATCCTTGCCCATTCATCCACTTGTTTAGGTTGTTGATCACCTCTGAGGCCTCTGGAGGAAGACACCTCCCTTTTTATGCCCAGAATCTGCAGTCTGGAGGGACACTGTGTTCATGGTGGTAGTGCAGGATGTACAGAGGCATGTCTGTGTCCAGATGGAGTTCCCCAGGAGAGAGAGAACACTTAACTAGAATCATCTGCTATACATGGCATTGAATCCTGTGTGTATACATATATACATCTATGTCTATCTATATACAATATACAGTCTACATTTGTATGTGAAACTTCAGCTGTTTGTACAGTTTCCCTTTTGTTCCAACAGAGTCTCTCTCATTTCCAATTGAATTTCAGGACATAAATTTATGTCTCTAAAAGTTTGCAGTAGTCCAGTCACTAGCCCTTATACAAATTCTGATAGTGAGGCAGTCATCTGTATCTTCTTTGACATCCAGGGAGAGAGCAGCAGAGCTGAAAGCCCCAGTTCAGGAAATTATTCCCACTTACATGCTGGCTCTCCTTCCCACTAATTAATGTTAGCATCTCTTAGTAATTATGTTTTTATACCTTGGAATAACTGTCAAACACATACTAACCTTGTGGGTGAAAATGTCTTTTAGACCCACTGAAGTAGTTTTTATCGAACATGAAGATTGGATTAACCATGTTAAGCTATTCCAGCCAGAATTATTTGTGGTTTTCTTTTCAACATTCCAGTGTTCTTTATTGGTATTCCTGGTATGTCACGTGGTTTGGATGTGGCTTTGTCACTTGTTTTCAGGCCACTGAACCACTTCAGTAGAAGATGGATTAGCATTCCACTGATGGTGGATGGTGTGCACATTGCTGGTGTGCACAGTCCAGGATGGGTCCTGACCTGGGGTAACTTACAGTAACTGTACTGAAATTGGTGGAATGATTTTGAATTTTAGCTAGATGGAATTCTATTGGATGAAGATCTGGCCCCAGTCCTTCAATGCCTAGGCATAAACTGATTTCCCCATTGTAGGTCCATTGTGAAAACCAGTTAATTACATGTATGGACTCTGCCTATTAGTGTTACACAAATGAGGAAAGAGCAGAGATGTAGCAGTACCAGTATAACTATTACTTAGACTGCTGTGCAGGTGGTATTGAATGTAAAGGCACAGCCTAATTTGAACTTACCACACTGATAAGCTGTGCCAAGGAAACCTGCAGCTCTATGGATACCAGCTGGGAGGAGTTGACAGCTGGCCGAATTAACTTATTGTATCTGTCAGGACTCAGTAGGTGGTTCATTAATTTTTCTTCAGCATCTGCTGCCATGCTTCCTGTAAAGCATCACAAAACAGGATTATAGGAGGGAGACTAAAGTGACATGATGTAGGGGGTCACAGAATACCTATGCATCAGATCATCTTTGGGAAATAATGACAGCTTTTGATTTTCTAAAGACTGTAGGTTTATGTGAACAGGAGGATATGTGCTTGCATTGATATCTGTTCTGCTGAAGTTGACTGTCTTTTGCAGAGCACAGATCAAAGTAGATCAATCAGAACCCTTTTGGGGTTTTTTGCAATAAAATGTGAAGCTGAAATTGGTAGATACTTTTAGGATTTCACTCAGAAATAGAAATTGGGAGACAACCACCCTCTAAATAGCAGGGGAAGAATTATTCTATGATCCAAGGGGAGGGGTCCAGCTGTGACTTCTCTCTAGTGCTGTAGGTGACAGAGTTGCAGGTAGACATACAAATTTAAAGATTCTGATTTAGAGAAAACCAACTGTAGGAGGCATAAAAGATTTTTTAATGAGTGGGGACTCTCTGGTAGCTAGTGATGTTTCTGTTTCAAAATTTGAAAACTCAATGCAGTGTGTTAGGCTTATTTTATGTGGAAGTAGAACATGATTTGTGGACTAGCACAAATATTGTAAATCTTTGATTACCAAAGCTGAAGTCCAGTGACTACAAAATATAGTATCTACAGGTTACTGTCAAACAAGCCTGAACGTTCCCTGTGGAGCAGAGCAGCTTCTGGCACAACCCCAGGGTTGTTTATTCTGTTCTCATGTTCTTTGTGTGCTTTTTAAAGTCATCCCAGTGGACTTTTCAAACCACTGTTGACCACCTGACAATACTGATGAGCAAGGTTCTCATAATCCTGCCAACAGAACTGAGCCAGACACTGTGCTGTGTCTTGGGCAGTTCTGTGTTGTGATGCTGATGAAATTACAGTGTTAGTGAAAGCAGGTTCCAATGCAATTGAGAGAATGACTCTTCCATAGAAAAGGTCACCTAATTCACCTCTAGATTTTGCAGAAATGAGGGTAGTGTCCTTACAGCATACTTGCTTCATTATTTCCCAGAGCAATTCCACCCAGTAAAAGACATTGACCATGCAAGTGTTTTAAATTTGTGGTACATTAATTTCTTCTGGGGGTTTTTATGTTGTAGCATATCCATGAAATCTGGGGAAAGGCAGACACCAAAAAGCCAGGATTAAATAAGCAAAGTTTGTGTGCATGTCTATAATGTGCCACATTTCCTTGTGAACTGGGCTGCAAGCTGCTAGGCTGAACAAGTCTCTATTGAAACTTGAAATTCTTCTGAATCCAACTCAGGGTAAAAAAATAACCTAAGACCTTCTGATTTCTGATCCAGTGAGAAAGTGGAGTGAGGTAAAAGGAAAGATTATCAAACAGAGATTTCATATCTAAGAACAACTTTTACAAGCTCTGTGGAAAGATTGAGGTAAACACCAGGCTTGATTTAATTCTTGTAAGACCAGCATGGCCTGGTAGCCCAAATTTTTCATCTATACTTAACTATAAAATTGTTCTTCAGAACAGACTTTTCAAATACTTTCCAAGGCATTTGGGAAAACAAATTTGGATGAATGTATCTGTGTTTGTTGGGTCAGTTTGCTTTTTGATTCACACTTGCTTTGTACCTCCCTGCAAGTCATTATAAAAGCCCTATACCACATGATATTTTAATATGACATTTATTCTCAATGCAAGGTGCCTAATCAAAAGCTTATCAAGCTAGAGCTATGCTGAATCTTTCTAAGCTTTAGATTCTGGGGTGGATTTTGGGGTATAGCAATCAAGGAAAAGCTAGATTTGATACTGTAAAGAAAAGAGGGCCATGTTCTAGGAATGAATCTTCTTGTGGTTAAAGGATAGTTTAGAAGTCCTGTGGTAGTTCAAGAGAGAATCCTTGTTAAGGTTATTTTATTTGGTGGAGTTTTATGTGGGAATTTTTTGTAGTAGATATTTTTTAGTAGACATTCCCACTTTTGCATATGTAAGTGATGTAAGCACATGGCTGTAATTCAAATATAAATAAATTGTCAGTTGGTTTGTTTCATTCAGTTGTCACTGAATACTGTTAGCAAAGATGTGAGTTCTTGTTTGAATTGTTAACTATGTTTTCACTGCATTTCTGCCTTGTCTGTGAATATTCCAGCATAGAGAGTATTTGTTAAAGAGACAGTAAGAAGTAGGAACTGTAGAATATTTGCAGAAAGTTAATTCTGGATTTGTAATTAGTTTTTACTCTGAAACATGCATTTAGCATCACAATCATCTGGTCTGCAAATCCAAACGTACTGTGGGGTCTGCATGTCTGATGAGAACAGCTCAGATTTCCAGGTACTGACTGTTAATAAACTCTATGAAGATTCATGGCAAGCCAGGACTTTAATTATAAAAAAAAAAAACATTTATTCAATGAATCCCTTTGAGAAATTATTACCTTTACTTAGTGAAGGCATTCCTTCATTAGGGATAATCCTTTATAAAATTGCTATTCCATTTCAGCCTTTGTAACTTAGTAATCAGAAATAAAGGGGCTACTCTGTCACCTCGCTCAGAAGCCTGTATCACCACTAGATGTCAGCCCTGCAGTGTTTTAAAACTTGTTAAAACCAATCTCTCTGTGAATACTGGGGAAAAGGAGTGTTTCTTGTCTAATTTTTATAGTCTACTTTCCATTAACAATCTAGCAGATTGCACTAATGATAAGTAAACCAGATGGCACTTAATGAGAACAAAATTACCAGGCATCCAGTTTCATCTTTATGTGCATTGTGTGTCAGTAGCCAGGCCTCTAAAACTTCTCCTTTTTTCTCTCAGGGTTGGAAGAAATGGAAGTGCAGTTTCCCCCACAAAATGTTTCTTTTCCTATTAGCAGTAATCACCAGAGATGTTGCAGAGGGTAGACTGAAGCTTTTAGACAAATGATTTTAACAGCAATGATCAAGCAATCATAATTTGGGAGTGGAGTATATTTGTGTACTGAAAGCAATAATAAATAAAGCCCATTGGGGTGGATCCTGAGCTGGGGAAATTATTTTAGCTTCACTGAACATGCTACACGTCTGCTCTGTGACAAGGAGAGCAATTGCCACATAACTTGCAGTGCATTCCTCAGTAAGTTTGTTTTCTCTGTGGGACTATGAGCATTAAAAAAAAAAAAATTGCACCAAGATGCTTCCAATTTCACAGCAGAAGAAATTAAACCATGGACTTCATTCACTCTGCTGTGGAGACTTTCCTTTTTACATTGTCTAATTTAAATACATAAAATGAAATAACTAGACATCCTGTGTTATGCTGTTTGATTTCACTGTAATGACAGATTTGTTGGAGTGATTTTCACAGAAAAGAATAAGAAGCAATAGTGAAAGATTCAGGCAAGTTTGCTGTTATCACTGTCTACATTTCAAAATTTAACATGACATTATTTCTAGTGTTTCTCTGAATTCAGTAATAATTACTATTTCTGTAATAAATGTTGAAATAGTATTTGTTTGGAAGTAACATTGTAGCATGTGTTACCATTTTTGTAGTTTACTGTCTCACTAGTGACACACCAAGTTCTCATCTGTAATTAATAAGGAGCAAGTAAGAAGCAGCAATGAAACAGTCCCATTATCTTCTCTGAAATTACTTCATAATGTTGTTACTTCTCAACATACTCTCAAAAAAAAAGATTTTCATATCCTCCTAGAAGAACACATGCTGATTTGGAATGCATATTGTTCCAATGGAAGTAGCAGTGAATTTACTGTATTTTAAAGACTTCTCATTTTTGCACTGCAATTAATGCAAATAAAAAAGAAAATACTCATGGGTTTAGAAGTGTATAATTAAAAAATCTAAAGCAGCCCCTTCCTCTCCTTTTGTTACAAAGCAGATGTTTTCTGAAGTTGCCTTTCAGAGAAGGAAGAAACAAAAGAAGTGTGGAATGAATAGGTAATAATGGGAAGTGTGTGATCTGATCTTGGTTCAGTTTCAGCCAGTTTCTCTGAGAGCACTTCAGTGGAGCCTCTCCATGGGAATAAGCTCCCATGCTAAATTCACTATTTCATGCTGCTGTCAGGCTGTTTGTGTTGGCTAAAACATATCCAAGAAATCCTGACAGACTGAGGGAAATGTTCTTGCATAAAAAGCATAAATATATGCTTTTTGTAGCATATATTTATGTATGACAACTTAATCTATACTGTTTCCATTCTAGTTAAAAAAATTAGGAATTATAAATTTTGCAAAATACAGGAACTTGAGAAAATAATAGTAGAGGGATGAGATCTGTCAATTTATGGATCATGTCATGGTTCATTTTTTCACCTTCAGCACAATATCTGCTTTTCCTATCACAGATGATCCTGGGAGCATCTAAAGCGATATTATTTAGTCATTATCATTTTCATCTCCTACAGTTATGTAATTTTATATTCAACCTAACTGCCTGTCCATATCCATCGGAGTGCATGTCCTGATACCAAACAAACCCAAAACAACACTGAAATAACCAATTTTATACATCCTCTTAAAGTCAGCAGCCTCCCAAGGTGATAGTTACGGAGCTCATGTCACTGTCCTACCTCGTACCCCCCAAAAGCTCTCACTGTTGTGAAACTGATGAAAAAGAAAAGGTCACTTACCGTTCAGACAAAAGGAGCCCACTACAAAGAGAACGAGGGTGTGCATTTTCCCCATGGCAGTAAGAAGATGTGGATTACTGTTCTTCAGCTTAGACAGCTGGCAATAGGCTCTGTTGGCAGGGATGCACAGGGAAGAGATGTAAAAGCAAACCTGAATCTTGGAGGTATGAAATGCCTGGAAAGAGACAGACAGTAGGACCTGACAGAAGCGTTCTGCAAAGTGGAATTTTCGTGAGCATAGTGGTCCCTCCCCCTTTGCAGCTGTTTAAAGAGCTTTGTAAAGAAGAAAAGCAAATAAGAAGAGTGAACATAATGTGATAACGTTGCAAAAGAGGAAATGAAAGAGCAAGCTAAGAGACATGATGTTCAAAACATAACTGCTTAATTCTTGCTACTAGATAACATTTAAAAGGCTTTCTGATTAATGAGTGCAGTGGGTGGGAATAGCTGTGTGGGAAGAGCTGGTTATAACTTTGTGCCATAAAACCTTTTAGTGTCAATAAATTATAGCCCCAGCAGAGGGTTATTTTCTGGGTCAAGAGAGAAAGTTTATTACCTACTGCCAACCCTTTTCCACTCCAAGGCCCACACGTCTGATCTCTTTAAACCAGAGCTCCAAAAACTTTTTGGCAGCACCAAGAGAGGAACAGAAAATATGTTGTCGTTAACATCTGATAGGATTTTTAAAAGAAAGCTAAAGCAATCTGTGGTGAAGTAACAGTAGGGATAAAGACACTTCAGAGGAGCATTAGAGAAATTCTACAGAATTCATCTTCTAGAGCTGAAGGGCTTAGCAGACTGTAGAGTGTCATGTGTTTTGGTACTTGCTATGGGAAGATGTGTGTGGAAGGAGGGGGAAAGAAGATCTTATGTGCCCTTTGCAAGCACTGTAGGACAGGCTGAAGTCCATGGTTTAAAAAAAAACTCCAAACCAAATTTGATTCCCTGTAAATTCTAAACTTTTCTATACATACATGTAATCAATTTTGTTTAGAGGTACATTTATTGTATTTATGCTATGCAAATGTCTTTTCAGGTGATGAAAAGTTCTGTGGACTATAGAGTGGAATTGATAGTTGATGACTTATGTGTACTCAAAAAAAATTCTCAGCGCACCAATTTCTCCCCAAAAGCAAATTTTCCTTCTGCCAACCCAGCCTCTGTGTTTTTGCAGTGGTTGTAGAAGGAACAGATGTGTGGCCCCTGAAGCCACTGTGTTTGTACCATTTTATGCTGTTTGGTACTTTTAGCTGAGTAGCAGTTCAGGGTATAACAAAACAGGCTGGGATTGCTTCACCAAAGCAGTGGGACCTGACAGAGCCAAAGGGTCACAGACCATGCCCCGATTGCTTGGGTTGTCCTGCTGAGGCTGAGGTGGAAGGGAGGAATTACCACAACTGGTTTTCATATTCCTTCCTTTGCCATCCACTTGCATTCATTCATTCTGACAGAGCACTCAAGCTCTTCCTTCATCACTCTGTGCTCTGCAATTGTTTTCCCCACAGTGATGCTGCAGCATTCCATTTGTTCATTAAGTTGAGGTCCCGAGATGAAAAGCGTTTTTAGCAGACATTAGCGTATGTGATATCGTGGATTTGCATGTTAATGCACTGTGAAAGGGTGGCTATGGCAGGCAGGGAGCCATCCACTGAACTGGCTGGGGGTTTTTGCTGGTACTGTGATGCTTGGCATAGGGTATTAGAGCTCCTAGATGCATGAGGAATGCAAGATGTTCAAGTGTCCAGGGAAACTGGCAGTCCCCTTCTGTGGATTTATCATGGTGATTTCCAGCTGCTGTTTGTATTAGGAAAGAACCAGTCAGAAATGCTGGAGCTTTCAAAGTGGAAGCAGCCAAGGGTAGAGCAGGCTTCCATAATGACACAAGTACAGGTACAGGGAGTTTGCTGCAAAAATAATTGCTTCTGGGTGGAATGGCACAGTTAGTTTCCAATAGCTGTGATGCTGAAATGAATTTTCAGAAAACATAGAACTGACTTAATGTTGCACTGACAGAACAGCTGTCACTTTCTGATTGAAAATTGTTATAGAAAATGTTAACTAATAGCAATTTTTTTTTTTTTTCCTAGCCCCTTATAAGTGTGAAGTTAATGATATCTGCCAAAGTCCTGGATCATGTCATTAGCAGCAAGGCTTATGTTGCTTTCTGTTCAGTTCAAAAATGGAACTTTTTACAGGTAACTTCTGCAAATACCCAGAGGGTTCTGCAGGTAAAATCCTGGTTTTCCCTACTCACCACTACTGAGATGAGCTCATTTGAACAGCTGTACTGGAACTAACATTTTGCATTCCTGGAATTTTTTCTTTACAACTGCACTTGCTTTACAACCGAACTTTCTTTACAACTACACAACTCTCCTATTAGAGAAGTGGGATGCCTCAGTCGTTCTGGGGCTAATGTTTTTGGGTTAAATTGTATTGCTGTTGCTTCATTTCACATTGCTGTAGTGTTGCCCAATTTAAGATCTGCAAGGCAAACCAAAACTGTGGCTCTGTAGTTCCAGTAACTGTCAGCTGGATGAGCTTAGCTGTGTCCTCACAACTGTTAGTAGAAATTAGTGGGAAGGGCATGGGTATGTGGAACATTTAGTCTGCTGTAATCTAAAGCTTTGGAATTTAGTAAGCTTTTTTTGGATTAGTAGATGCTTTATACTGGAGAACTAGTTTTCATTCAGAGGCTTACTCTACAGTGATGGGCTGTGTCTATGTGGGTAATCATGTCATAAAGTTGTTTCCTACAACATTTCTGCAGCTGCATTTGCCTTTCCTGATGGGTTCTAACCAATTTGTACAGGTATTTGTAATAGCTGTCTTCAGCCAAGGCCTGAACATTAAACACCATTAAGCTTTTGCAAAGGGCAGTGCAAAACAGCTGTGGATGATACCGAATTATCAGGTAAATAACACTCCTTTAGAGTTTCAAATGATAATACTATATGTTATTGCATCAGAATTTGCTCCAAACCCCCAAAATCTTCCAGAGAATTGCCACTCATAGCACTGGGACAATGTTAATAACAGGAATGACTCGGTAGCAATGGATGTGATTCCAGTTTTTGTGGTTAAAATACAAATTATCATGGAGAAATGAAAAGCCACCTTTCTTCTCTGGATTATGCCTGATGGCAGACAAAGTCATTCCTGGAATAACAGTGCTTTCATTTTCTGGTTGATTTTGGAAGTTGTCACCATGTGCTTTGTGAGCTACAGGAGTGTTGTGTTTGTAGAGTAATAGGCAATAATATTAAATATTAAAATAATTAATATTAAATAATATTAAAGCTTCTTACACTCACTGATTACCTTCAACATCTTTAACCTTTGAAGTGCACAAGTGTAACAAGTCCAGAGAGCTCTCTAAGGCAGCATAGAAGCATCAGCTTCTATGGTTAGCTTCTATGGAGGTGGTTATGCTATTTTGGAGTTGATATTTTTGTTAGTCTTCTTTTGCTTCCTCTTACTTGCCTTGAGATTTATTGCACAAAAACCTGTTGAGTGCCCAATATGACTGGCAAACAGTCGTGCATTCTTTAAAAACACTGGAAGCTGTAGCCCTTCTTGCAATGCCTATATTTTGTATAAATTTAATAAAAAGGGATTAAACATCTGCATTTCCTTGGCAATATCAATGTGTTCTATATGCAGCATAAGCATTTTTGTGTGCTCTTACTTTCTGAGGTAAAAACTCTAAATGTAGATTCTAGGAGTAGGAAACAATTTCTTAAGTTTGTCTATCTTGCCACATTATTCTAACTAAGAAACTGTGCTTGTTTATCTGCCAAATCAGTGTAATTGCTGTGCATTTTCCAGCTTTGATGGAACAACAGAGTGCATTACATCTCTTGGTAAAGGCCCATTTGTAAGATTTTAGTATTCACAGTGTTTTCTAGATTCTAGAATTGCCCATTTTAATCTTCATCACTTTCTTTATTATCAAACAAAGCCTAAGAATCACTTACTAAGGATTTATTTCCAGCTTTATTTCCAGCTTTTTCAGTATTTACACCTTTCTACTGAAATATATGGAAAGCTCTATAGCAAAAACCTAAAGCAAAAAACTGTTTATCATGGGTGTCAAAAATGAAAATGCATATAACATTGTTGTGAAATAAAACATCATTATCCCAAGAGTAAAGAGTAAGCAGCCTGTGCCAAGGCAAATGCACAGTCAACTATGCAGATTGAAATTTTAGTACCATCTACTACTGTGTTTTCTGCAGTAATTGGCAAGCTATTGAGAAAAGCTCTACTGTCTACCAAAAGTAGATGCTATGAATAAATCAAAGATGATATTTTCAAGCAGTTGTGGAATTTAATGTTGCAGGGCCAGACCTGCAGATCTGCTTGGACTGTAGAGTGATGTGAGTTTTATCCATGAGCTTGGCAAATTTTGTACTGGCCAGGCGTGTGCTAGAAGGGTCACTTTAAAAATTATTTTGCTTCTCAAGATGCCTCTCTATCCTGCAGGATGTTCATAGCAATAGATAAGTACATATCTGGTCATCTGGAAAATCAGCAGTGCTGTGGTGCAGAACACATTCACTGCAAGACTGTGAAGAGTTTTACTTGAATTCTAACCATTGCTCTTCAGTGAGACAGTGTCCACTGCTACCTCCTCCCTTGCTTTCATGTTGGGCCCATGCCAGGATAGTAATGGCTCTTCTGTACACTGGGCTTTTAGGATGAGACACTGGCATTTGTGCATTAATCTCCTGCTACTGAGATCACTTGTGTGCCAGAAAAAAAATATACTCTCAACTGTTTATGGCACAGTGCAAAGGTTTCTCTCTTGCACTCATGGTGGAGGGAATCATAACTTCTGTATCTGCACATCCCTTCAAATGGAGAAGGAGAAGAAGAGTGAAGGACAACTGTACTGTTTGAGCTTGACCTCTTTTATTTAGAACTGCTGCTTTTCAAAAAGAGAAAATTGAAAAAGTGCAATAAAAAAGAGGGCTTTAGGATACAAGACTGAGAGCCAAAAGACATGGGCTTTGTTCTCAGCTCTACCACGAGTCTCTGGGGCTGTGTTTAGGTAAGTACTGTCCTTCCTCAGAGCTTCATTTTCCCCAGGTGTAAAGCAAAGATAAGGATTTTCAAAGAATTAACTAGCGTTTGTGAAGGGCTTGGATGGCAAGGAATGAAAAAGAATAATGAAAACACAGGGAAGCTGTGTAGTACTTTGGCTTTCATACTTCTACTACCAAAGAGGCTTTTGCTTTCCCTAACAAGCAAATGAAATAGATACTGGGCTTGTCTGTCATGAAGTTAATTTGGTCTCTCTAAACTGATTATTTAAACATGTTAAATGTAAAGGAATGTGACCAGGACAGATTTAGCAGGACATGTGGTTCTGTAAATATGGAGACCACTATACATAAAATTTTCAATATGAGAGACTTTCCTCTAGGTCACTTAAAAGTGTTTGGGTATGAGTCAGATTGTTCTGCTACACTGCAGAGAAGGATGAAACTGAAAACACAGGTGGAAAAGGTGTCATAGGTGGAAAGGCAGGTACAGCCTTAGTTTTTGACCAGAAAGAAGCTCCAGAATTAATTCTTTAAATTTTGGGCTTTTGTACCTTCTCATCTTGGGAAGCAGCAGGCACTGGGAGAATTGGAAGCCAGATGTCTGACACTGGAGCAGATAGCTGGGAGATGATAACTCCGTGTTGGACGCAGGGAGTAACGGTGCCAGAACTGAAGTGGAAGTCTAAGCAGGATCTTTTTTAGTTCTGTCCTCAGCCAGGTACAGGACAGGAGCAGGGAATGCTGCCAGTCACGTTGATGGTGAGCACAGAACTGGCCACAGGGAAGGCAGTCCTGGCAAGGAAGGCTTTCATACCAATGATCACTAAATGATCCATCACCAATCTAATGGATCTGCTGCTACCGAACCTGGACTCCCCACTCGTGCTCTGCATTTGGCTTTGAGAGGGCACTGATTCCTCGCCTTGTGACCAGCTGGAGCCCAGGCTGTTGTGAAAGCAGCAGCCCTGCCTGTTCCTAACAATTCTTGGAGACTCCTTGCCATGGCCTGGCCGTGCTGACAGAAGTGGTGCCGTGTAGGAGCAGGAACAGCAGATGGCAACCACGAGCTTGGCTGCTGGTGCACACAGGGCAGTAATGGAAGCATAATAAAGGGATATTATACAAGATAATGAAACAATTCCCAGGTCTTGGATTTTAAAATATAGTATTTCTATCTCAAGTAACAAAAAAAAGTTTATAGAGTCATATGTCTGACAACCTGTTGGGTTTTTTTATGGTTTTCTCACTTGGTGTAGTAAAAGATCCTATTACTGCCAGCAAACTTTGCCATGTATAGAATTTGTGAACCTGTCATGTAACCACTAGCATTTCCTCTGCCCTTCCTTCAACTTTCATATACTAAGAAAAATTAAAAGAATAGGAAGCCATTTAGAAAAACATTCTAAATGCATATTCATTATTCTTCCAAGCTGAAAATAGAGCTCCTTAGTTAGCTAGATAATAACCCAATCTCTCAGTATTACACATCAATATACATTTAATGGAGAGTCATGAGTATCTGAAGACAGGCACTTCTATTTGATGGGGTTTTTTTGTAATTTAGAGCAAGAATCCAAACTTGAATTTAGATTTTTAAGTATGTGAAGCTTTTGCAGCTCCATCAGTGTCCCAAATTAAAAGGTTTTTTCTTTTGCCTTATACGTCACACCACAGCAGGATTTGTTATTTCCAAGTCAAAGGAAGCAGTTCCTTCTGTCTCTTCACATTTAGCTTTTCTAAGTTTCTTCAATGCCTCTGGTTCTATCATCTGCACTATGTGGAAAGTAGTAATTTGTGCTGACATCATCTAACTGCCCTGAAGAAAAAATATGTTGCATATCACCAAGGAAAGGGAGAAATTTATCTATCATTTAGGGCAATAATGGGGTTTAATTCACAAAGTCTCATAGTGTCTCACATACTGACAGCTATCATGAGTGACCTTGGGATTCTGTTGTGTGGCTTTAATCAGTTATGACTGAAAGGAAATCATTATGAGTGCCTCAGATTTGTAACCACTTCTGGGGTTTATTATCCTTTATAGTAGTTGTGCTTATGAGAACTCAGGAGACATTTGTTTTTCCCAGCAAGGAAACCCACACAAATTATTGGTATTTCAGGGGGTTGGTGGCAGTGAGATGCTGATGCTGAATAAAAAGCTGTGTCCTCCTCCCCAGCAGCAAACTCCTGTGACAGCCCAGACTGATAGATGGACATTTGGTGGTTATTTGTAGTTCTTAACCTGCCAAAGCTGTGCTGATGGCCCTGCCTTGAGCAGCAAGCAGGCAGCTGCAGTGCCCTAGGAGGGCACACCTCGTCTCTATTTCCAGCCTGTGCTGTCCCTGAGCCACACAGAGCTCACCAGGGCAGCTCTACCCAGTGGCATCTGTGACCTTATCTTTACCTTCCATGTGCACTCATTGCTTCTGCAGTTTTGCTCAGCAGAGGGAAATCATGTTATATGACATACAAGGCAATATATTGCTTCTAGTTTAAGAACCTTTGTTTCTGTTTGAACAGATGAGGTATCTGATTGAGTAGTAAAACATTTGATTCAGCAGGTAATAGATCTGACTCACTGGGTCATTTATTTGTTTCCTAAGTAGTTATATAAAGTGATTAACAAAGCGTCTGGCTTACATGTTCTGGTTTTCTCTTTTTTTTTTATCTGTATAATTAACTTATGTATGTCTGTGTGATTCCTCTCTAGCAGTCCATAAAATCTCTGTCAAATTGGGTTTGCAACATGTCTATCACAGTGTGGGTCAAAAACAATAGTGGCCCTGTGGCCACGTAAAACTCAACAGCAGTCACTCTGAATGTGGCCATGAGCTAAATATAAACATGGGATACATTTGCTTGTCAGTAAAGGTGGTGTATTTTTGGAATTCAACTGGAACCTTACAATTTCTTAAATGTTACTGAGAGGCTTCAGAGACGACTTTGTCTTTCATAGCCAAAAACCTATTTTAAGTTCTATCCAGTGCAATCTGTATTCCATCTGCTCTTTATTTATGGTAGTCTGAAGCATGCCAGCATGCAAGGGGACAAAAGCCACCCTGTTTTGACTAGGCTAGAGCTGTGTTTGTGATATTCTTGTTACAATCACATTTGAGGCAGTGGGAATAATTGAGTGGGACTGGCACAAAACCAGACAGATCAGGTCAGATCAACACTGAACTAATTTTGTGAGGATTTTTCTTGCTGAAAATGTTTTAATAAATACTTTGTGTTGCCATCATTCCAATCAAAAAATGCTCTGATTTTTGATAAATTGTAAATATTGCAGGCACTGAACTGGAGATACCCTGAGGTGAAATGCTTCTAGTCTCTGATTGCCACTGGTTTCCTTTCCCAGAGTTTTAAAAATACTCATATTCCTCTTTTTAAAATTATTTTCATTTAAATGGCCACTTTCCACTGTGAGCAGGAAGATGCTTGGTTTGAAGCATGTGTACTCATTTGAAATTCTGAGCTAGATTGGGTATTTCTGCATGCTCCTACCTTGTGTGTGAAAGAGGTGTCCTGACATGATTTACATGACTTTTTTCTGCCTAAGCACCATTTTGCTGAGGTTTCAGTTAGTTCTAAGAGCAATTAATTTTTCTAACAACAGTCACTGAATAGTTTCTTTTCATCTGAAGACACCTGTTGAATGCAAAATTTATGATCCACTTATAATCAAACTGTCTTGTGTTTCTTCAAGCCTAGTGGTTCTTTCTGGCTTTGGGCTACCAACACTGGGATCAGGGAAGCTGCAGAAAGTGAGTGGCTGCCGTGGGAGAGCAGAAGTGTGTGGATTATGAAGATACAAATACCTGTGCTGGGAATGAAATTGGATTTTCAAGCAAAAAGAATTTCCCCACTGCTCCCAAAGCAGATCTGTAGAGGTTTGTTAGCTGGAGCAGAGGAGAGAGAAAGGAAGGAGCTGTTGATTAGTACACAAGGATATCAAGAGGTGGCTTTGGGAAACTCATATTATATGAAACAGCTCTCTGCTTGCAGAGGAATCAGAGGAATAGTTCCAGACTTTCTATGACCAGCTGGGTCTCTTGGTAAAACAGTTTCCAAGAAGGGTGGTCATGAGGAAGCATGGAATATTTGCATGTCATGTATTAGCTTTTTTCTCCCCTCCTTACATTCCTCTCTGTCTGACTGAAGTCAGCTGCTGTGTAGTGGGTAGGAGGAAATATCACATCCCTCAGCTTTCTCAAGTTCTGCCTCTGCCAGCTTGTGTTCAAGGGACTCTCCTGCCTGATGCCTTACTTCCCACTCCCATCCCATGTCTGCGTGGGTTCCCTTGCCAGAGACACCTCCAAAGCTGCAGCAATAGAACTGATCTGAGCACACACACCATTAGTGTGAAGTGCTGCTTGCCTTAAACCAAGAGCCATGCTGTTTATATTCCAGTTACACTCTTCAAAGCACAGCTGTACTGGAAATGTCAGTGCATCCCACTTGTCCTGGCCCTTGTGTTATGTTTGAGCAGAGGGTAGTGTGGATGTGAGCCTATAGGAAACTGCAGATCCCACAGGTCTTTTTCTTCCTTATGCTCTGCCAAGCAATTATTGAGGTTTATGTTGGCTTCAGTGCTTTAAAAAAAAAAAAATCTCTTCAGGGTGTTCATATTTCCTTATTGTGTACACTTGGAGAATACTTCAGTTAAAGCAGAGTAGTATTTTATTAAGATTATTTGTACAGGCTGTTTTCAGGCAGCTGCAATAAAAAGAGATAGAATCTCATAGAAGGTGGTATAGAAGATAAATTACTCCCAGCTGGAAAGGCTATGCCTGATACTTCCCTTTGTATGGCAGTCTTTACAAAAGATAGCTCTGAACTAACTAGGAACCACGCTCCAAAGCTGGAGATACTCTGGAGTGAATCTGTGTGAATGTGTGGTAAGTGCTGGAAAGGATGAAGTGCTTTTAAATCCATTGAAGGGCTGCTGTACCACCTGCTCATGGCTACATAGCCATCATGAGCACTTTGGGAGATGGGGATCTAAACCAGAAGTACAGAGGATTTGGAGCTTGTGCTTAGAGCCCTGCAGCTCAGACAGGTGTCTGAGGAGAAAGGTTCCACAAAACTGCAGGCAGCAAGCTTGTCAAGACAAGGACACTTGTGTAGGTGACAGCTGGAAGCACTGGCTGAATAACAGAATGCCTGGGGAAATGTCTGTGTGTACCCACGGAAGAATCTGTCTGTCTGTCAGGTCTTCAAAACAGATGAAAACTTACACATTGCTTTGCCTGAGGTCATGCAAAGAATTAAGGCTCTTAGCCCCCCTGGTAGGTGGTGGGGTTTTTATACAGAGTAAGCTAAGTATTTTAATTGGAGTTAGCACCAGCTACATACAATGTTATGTTGTGCCATAATTTAAACAGCTTCTACTGCCTAGAAACACCAAGAAACCCCAGAAACTCTGGTTCCCAGCCTTATTCTCTTTAGTTGCTTGGGCCATTCAGGAATTGTTTGAAGTCATGAGTAGGTCAGACCCAGGAATTTCGGAACTGTCTGAAAATGGAGTCTGGTTTGCAAGGCTGTTTCTAGTGCAGGTTCCCTGATTAATCAAGATGAGCATATTGGAATTCCTCTCTGCTGCTGGTTGCCTGTCTGCAGAGGTATTGAAGTGGTTTGAAGCCTTGCCCTTCTGGTGAGCACAGTTTCAATCAGCTGTGAAGTTCCAAAGCAACTGGGGCCAACTGAGCAGCAATGTGACATGAATAAGAACTCTTGTTTCACCAGGAAACAAGGCTTTGAATATAAAGCATAAGGTCACTACCTACAGGAGTTAAGGAGATGGTATTTTCCTTGTTTTATTTGTTTTTTACTCATAGGGTGCTTTTTCATATTAGGATGGTAGTTACATTGAATCTTATTTTCCCAACCCCTCTGCCCTTGCTCCTTTTAATCTCTCACAATTTGTTTATCCCAATGTTTTTATGCATTAAGTATCCACAAGACCCCTTTTACTGTTGAGTTTCTAGAGATATTTTTTCCTTCTCTAATGTGACTCTTTGCACCCTCTTACTCCTTCTTTGCCTTTACCCACCTCCTCCTCTTTTGCTTAACACATCAGCTGGTTCTTCCAATTTTATCACAGCACTGGGGGACTGGCAAGTTGGCAAATGCATGAAGCCACTTCACTGATGGGTCTTGCTATGTTTGCCAGTACCCAGCTGGAGAACTAAAAGCTGGTTAGCCAGACACAGTCTAATTTCATTGAACTTTGTATTACTGTGAGATCCAAAGCACTCACTGCTTTCTGTGCATCAACTGGTTCCTTTTTGTTATGACTCTGAGAGCAGCAGTCGATCTGGTTTTGTGCACACTGGGCAGACAAGACAGGTAGAGGAGCTAAGGGTGATCATCTGTCATGTTCTGCTGGCACAGAATTACAGGGAACTGTTCTGTGGGAGCTTTTCCCTTTTATTACCCACCTGTAGATTTACAGTGCTCTTGTAAAGGAGGAAGGAGGCTGGGTTCAGAAAGCAGCAGGTGCTTTCCACATGAGAAAGGATGAATTTTACTTTTGCTTTACTAGCAGTGATTTCTTACCCCTCTGAGATCAGTTATGGCATTTCTGCAGACCCAGATCCTAACCTGTGTACAACCAGCATCATCTTAATCTGGTGGGATGAAAAATGTGTGCTCTAAGTCTGGCAATAAGATATTAGAATTCCTGGTTACTGCCTCAGTATTTATTACAAGCATTATTAGTTTAAATAATTTAAAAAGGAGAAGTTATGCGTTGTATTTTTACTTCTCTCACTACCTAGGGAACCATTTGGGTCCATCAGTGGATTACCACAGAGGGAATTTTCTGGTGACTGCAGCATAGCAGTAGTTGGTTACTTTTGTCAGGCAAACAAAAAATAATCCAGCTGCTGAGCTGCTGAGCTCAGGCCAGCTGTGTATTCTCCTAGAGAGATTGCTGTTCCTGTGCAGCTCCCAGGGGACGTGGTGTTGAGTTGACTTCTTGGGCTATGTGCTTCTGGGGGAGGCATATAATAATCTGTTTGGCTCATGAGTGTGCACATTAATTTGGGGATTTTTTTTTTTTAATCTTGCAGCAATTAAAAAATCAAAGTAATCTACCATTTTAAAGAATGATTAACTGGCTAGGTTTTATTTCTGATAGTTTACTTAATAAGTCATCTAATTAACAGGAAGATAGTAGCAACCAAAATGTGAGACGGTTCTTAATTATTTTTTTCTATATCCAGGAATTTTGTCCTAGAAGCGAAAAAATTATTTATAACTGAATGCAACAGAGAATAGAGTTGATTCAGATGGTTCCTTGGTCTTTCATTAAGAACATTTGGAGTAAGCCTGAGCCTTGCTGAAACCACTGGAGCAGGCAACCAGCAATCAGGGAGGAGAGCCATGGAAAGCAATCTTGCTTTTGCCCAAGATGTAGGTTCTCATGTGATGTTTCCTGTGGTTCCCCTCATGACTTTTTTTTCTGTACAGAGAGTTCAGTAGGTGGTTTGGTTCTGTGGCACAAGCAGAGCAGGCTCTGCACACAGAGCCCTGTACTCGGTCTGTCTACATTGGATCCACTCCTCATTCTTCTCCACAATTTCTGTGTGCTGGAGTAAGTCCCTTAGCTTCTCTCTGCTTCCTCACTGGGATGTTGAGAGGGGAAGTGGAGCTTACAAAGCTGGAGGCTGTTAAATCCTATGTTAACAAGGATCATATACATGCATTATATAATGCCTTAATGTGAATTTTACCCATTCAGCTTGATTCACTTGCCAGTCAAACTTCACCCAGGATATTCAGTTGCTTTAGAATTGTTCCTAAAAATTGCTCCAACGGTGTCTGCTTTAGGCTAGGTTTATGCAAACAACACTTTCTTAAGACCAAAAAGAGCTATTAGCAGCAGTTTGAATGTCAAACCAGTGGGGTAAAAACTAAGATGTTTTGTATTTGAGGAGAATAGAAGTTCCAACTTCCAGTCCTGTCACCCTGAAAAATAAACCTTCTGATTTTGTTTTCATAGATTTTAGACACTTTCCCAGGAAAGTAACTATGAACATAGATGTTTATACATTCCTTCTAAGAAACATCTTTTGATGGACATTTCACATGACCAGTGTGATTGGGAAAGTAGTAACTTAATTATCCAATCCCTGGTTGTTGTCAAGAATCTATAAATACTGGAGTCAGGAAAATAAAAGCTCTCTTTTTTCTATCACCCACTGAGATGTGTTTGTGTGAATCATTCTGTGTCCTTTAATGACATCATCCCGCTGGGTTTATTGACAGAAAGTATCTCCATCCTTTCTTGAATCTGTTCTGTCAGGGTGTGATTGTTTTTTAACAGAAAAATTCACAAATACAGGCAGAGGAATGGAAAAAAAAGTCTGAATTCTGGACAGTATACCTTTCATTTTTATTTTTGGATACCTGCTTTGGTAAAGGCCAATTATTTTGCTCTATGAGATTGAGCTAAACTGACAGAAATGAAGATAATTAATTCTAGTAAGGCAAAAATACCCAGTAAGTTACAGTATACAGAGCATGAAAAGTGCATCTATATATAGAAGCTTTTGAGCCTGAATCTTCATGCAGTCAGCCTCTTAGTAGGTCAAGTAGCACCTCACTCTGGTCCGTGATAATCAACTGACCTCTGCAGAAATTCAAAGTGGCATTCACTGCATGTCCCTTTCAGACATTTATTAATTCATTACCAGCATAATAAGGCAGTAGAGCTCACACTGAACATCATGACCTCTGAGTAATACCTAGATGCAAACATCTGGGCAAATAGTTACTGATTTCAGACTTAGGAAAAGTGAACATTTTAATTTCCACTCCTTTCTTTTATGCTTGAATGGCTTGTGTAGGTGGGTACAACAGGGACTGCTCTTGCTGAGACCTCCTCAATCTGAGCAACATTCAGTGCCTGAAGTCTCAGGCTGTCTCCTTTGGAGGTAGAGCTTCATAGGAACTCTGGACAAAACCATCATTTTGTTTATCCAAATCTCTGGAATGATGCTTTGAAGCCTCCGTTGCTGGGTTTGTCATCCCACAGTTTCTTTATTTTAGGGTCTGAAAGAGATGTATAATAAAAAAAATGCTTTGGCTTTTTACCAGCCAGTGAGGTTATTCCTGGGGAGTATAGAGGTTATTCCTGGGGAGTATAGAGAAATACATGATCCTGTTGTGTAATAGGAGAGTGAGGTGGCTGGGGAAGTCACCTTGGTTTTACTTAGGCAGTTCTTGGCAAGGGCTAGGTAAGCATGAATTACAACTGCAAATGAGCCCAGCCAAGCTTCTAGGGAAGAGGAGTTTGGTTTTTCTTCAGTACTTTCCGTGTTCTAACAGGACAAAGTCAGAGAAGCCTTTCTGGGCATGTACATGCTCCAAGCACCCCTCCTTGTTAGACTCTTCTCTGTTTCTCCTGCCAACTAGCACAGCCTTTTAAAGTCATCACCATGCTACACTTGGAGATAATTATCTCTGTTACAGCCTCTCTGAGGTCACTGAAAAGATGAGACTGAATTTCTGGAAGTGTGCCTATATTCACTTCTATTCATCCAATCTGCCTGTATTCATTTCTTCCTCTTGCCTTTGTCCGTGAGCCCACTCAAAACCAGTGTGGTTAAGCTGGACTATTCTGGGACACTGGATTTGTGCAGCAGATGCCATGGAAGGCACTAATGCTGGATAGATTGTTTTCTCTAAACAGTGTGTACATTAAGTATTAGGCTAAATTCTTTTGGATTAGATAAATGAGAGGAAAAGGGACTATTTCTAGAGGAAATTTCCTTCCATGCCCCTGATTTTTGTGTATTTACAATTTTGCTCTGAGCTGGAATCAGTGTATATGGCACACTTGATCTTTTCAATCTATTCCAATTATTAAGATTTGAAGTAGCATCACAAAAAGTGCTGATTCCTTCAGGATGACACTGAGCAGTCAGCCCAGCACTTTGTCACAGCTCAGTTTGCCAGCATGCTAAGTGCTATTTATATCTTTCCCAACTCCTGGCTGGAGAAGAAATACTGCAGGCTGGAATCTGCAGATAGACCTCACATGAGCCCTTGTATTTGAATTCATATATTGTGTGTCCTGTAATTGCAGCAATGTGTTTCACACAAATGCTCAGACATTCCCCAAAACAGGCTTCTGGAACACTAAATCAGGGGTTTCTGCCTTTCTCCTTAGAAAAAATCTTGTTCTTTTGCAAGAAGAATTAAGGACACATCAAAGGTCCAAATGTGAACTGGGGCTTGAGGCCAGTTCTGCCTTTGCAAAAAAGCATTTATTCTGAAATGTAGTGCTGGTCAGTGGCTAACAGGGAGTAAGAAGTGTCAGTAAGGAGTGTCAGGCAAAGTCTCTTCTATTACCTTTTTCCATGGGAGTAAAATACCAGCAGAACTACAACAATTGCCACACACTTCTATTTTTTTTTTTAACAGAGAGAAATACTGCTAGTGACTAATAAGATACAGGCCTGTCAGTTTACTTTCCTGAGAGTTTATTTAGCTCTCCTCTCTATTTCTCCTGCTTTTCTAGACAGTTGTGACATGGCTCAATTTGCCAACAGGGACTTCAGCTGAGATCTGATTTGTGCACTGTACAACATCCTGCACTAGCTGCAGGATCAGGAATGAGTCTGTCCTTTCCAGTTCAGTTCAGCCTAGGTTGGAAGCAGTGTAAAAACAACATATTTACGTGCAGAGAGGAGGGAAGGTCGGGTTTGTATCACGCTTCACCGCTTGCTCTCAGCTGAGACACAGCTCAGACTCTCATTTCACAGTGGCAGGGACAACAGCTCCTACAGGAAGGAGCAGAGAAACATAAAATGTTAGGGCAAGTGCTATTGTCTCCAGAGACATGGATTGAAACCTCCAAAGAAAATCATCCATCTCTAGTCTTTATTCCACCCACTCAAATAGACACATATGTATGTGCATGTGCACTCACTGGGAGTCTTGATGCATGAATAAAAGGAACAAAAATCAATGTGTTGCCCACATTAGGAAGATTATGATGGGTTATGCCTCTAGTCCTGGGATCAGCTCTCTAGTGTGTAGTGAGCAGAGCAGTTTCTAATGCTTTAGAGCAGTGGAAATTATTAATATTTAAATATATATGCCTTTCCTTTTCCTCTTTTGCTGAAGGCATGCTTTTATAAATCGTGCTATCCCAGAGACCAGTAAGAAAATATAGTGTCACATTGATGTCTTGTTTGTTTGTTTGTTTGTTTTGTTAATTCATTTTCTTTCAGTCTTTCCTATCCAAACAATTGTGGGAAGAACTGCAATGCTGTCCTTGCTCAGAATTTTTCTGAAATGGAAGAACTGACACCAAGAAAAGGAACTGATAAGTTTTAGCAGTGATGGCAGAGGGTGAGAGTGAACCAAGGGAAACTTATCACTGTTTATCTACAGTACCTCACCTAACTGCTCCTGCATGTGCAGGACTGCAAGCAACTATGCTTGATTGACTGGAGAAAGCCATGATTTAGCAGTCAGTGTAAATAAGAACAGGATTAAATCATCACTGTGACATGGCACTGGCCACAGTCCATTTTCAGGGCTAAGCTTCGTGTCAGCTCACTCTCAGGACTGCCATGCACTTGGCAGTGCATTAAGTTGTGAGGGATAAATCAGTTGTGACCCTTTGCACTGCTTCTCCCTGTGCCAGCGAGCTCAATGGGCCACAAATCAGCACTAGACAGGCAGCAATCTTTAGCCTGAAATATGAATGTGAGTCAAAACTGAACGTGATTTGCCTTGAAGGGCAAGACTGAGGAAAGCAGTGGTTTGGGAGTGGGTTTGTGTGCTGGTTTCTGTGGGGAATGTCAGTCCACATGGGCAGGGCAGGCAGCAGGGAAAGAAAATGTCTCAAGAATGGCAGCTTAGTCCACTGGCAATTGCATGTCATTTTAGATGGCATTTTAGAGTTTCAGCAGGAAAATCAGAGGTTCCTTGCATATGGACTTCCCTCGTGTATCTTAGTTAAGAATAAAAACGTGTTTCATCCTTTCTATGGAAAAGTTGAGGGTTTTCAGCTGGCTGTAGTTCAGGAACATTTCAGTCACATAATCTTTTACAAAGGTTACATGACTGTTCACCCTGATATCTAGAGCTGTACTTTATAGAGCTGATGCCCACAAGATTAAAATGAATGTTTTACTGTTTTTAATTCTGAACAGAAATATGAAAGAACTGTCTCAATTACTGTATTCATACTATAATGACTGTTAATTTTCCTCTTTCCCAGATGTGAAAAGAGCAGACCACCCCTGTTTTTCACATGTGCAATAAGAGGCAGTGAGAAATGTACTTATGTTTCTTTTTGCATTACTGTTCTTTTGTTGAAATTGAATTACTTGTTACCCAGTAGCTTTTCATGCAACTACTTGTTTATTAGTCTGATTCAGTTGCAGTTTCTTTGTATATACAAACTTAAGTAATTTCAGATAATTCAGCAGCTCCCTAATCCTGACAACTTTATAATTTCATGACTAAAGGATTTTAGCTTTTATCTGTGTTATTAAAAAAAGTAATAAAAATAGTAGAGAAAATAGACATGCAAAAACTTATAATTTATTGAGTATATAAAGATGTGTGATACATTTCCAGCAGTGAATTTTTGCAGGAGCAAATGCAAGTTTTCCAGGTATATTTCCAGGTAAGTTTTCAAGGCACATGTGGAAGACATTGGTTATATGACAAAAAAAAAAAAAGGGATTTTAATTCAGAAATTGGATGTAAGGTGTTTAGTTTAATCCACATGTGACCATTTGAAGGAAGATCATGCAGTGAACAGTAGCTGTTCAGGACTGCTTGAGCAGAGTCAGGACACAAATTTTAGAGCTGGCTTGGGTCTGCAGCATGATTTTGGGCACAGTCCCTCCACCTCATCAGCTTTCCTTTCCCCTTTGACCTTGGCTATATCTTTTCTATTTAGGATGTAGATGTATTATGACTCACATTCCGTATGATGAAGTGCTTTTGCTGTGCAGTCATGATCTCTGCTTTTGAAATAATATTTCATTAAATCTGCCTGGGTGAGAGGCCTCTCTTGGACTTCTAATTCAGGAGCCTTGCATGATCCTTTTTTTCCTCAGTGTCAATGATTTTTAATTGGAGCTGAATTTTCAATGCAATCAGAGAAATATTTTAATTTGCTTTGCAGTGTTGTCTCCTCCTTATGGTGTATTTAATGCTGCTGAAGTAACTACTCTTCAAACAGGTTCCCCAGCCAGGGGCTCTGAACACTTCTCTGGCCCCTGCTATAAAGATGAGTATCAAGAAGCCCCTGAGCTTCAGGTGTGTCCAGATGAAAAACAAGGGATGGGACCACCTTGCTTTGAAATGATTTATTGCTCAAGGAGCCAGATAAGAGATCAGTCTCAAGGCATGAGGTTTATAGAAGCAACAAGTCAGCCACAGCTTGGGGAGTTCCCTCTTTGCACAGCCATATAGAACATTTTAGCCCAATAGACAGTTGACACAAAACTTGTTATTAACCTCTCACCTTTGCTTAATTTTGCTGCACTGCATCTCTCTCTTGGCCACTGAGCTGACAGGTCACATACTCATGCACACCTCTGTTATAGTTTCTAGATCTCTAACCTACTCTGTAAGTCACACTATTGCAGTTCAAACCTCAAACTATTTTACCTAATATAATTTCTTACTTACTTACTTTAGGCATATTCTCACTTGTAACTATAGGAACACAAGTTTATCATTTCTCTACCCAATGTCTGTGTACCTTCATCACTACATCAGTCTAAGCTCTTTCTAAGAACCCTTCAGAATCTGTAGAAGTTTCTATTTTTCAGTTTCCAACACAGGTGCAGTTTGTTTCCCCTGGGGAATTTATGGTTACTGTCACCCAATGAGATCCTAAAGGAATAGTGAATAAAATGCCATTATCAGCCATGTGTTGTACTGGCTTGGTCAGGGACTGTCAGAGGGGAAGGGACTTGCTAATGAGCAGTGGAAGGAGAAGCAAACAGAGGGTGCTCCCTCCATTCTTAAAACTAGGTCAGTCCTCATTAGGCAGCATTTTTGTATGTCACATAACAGATAAACTCCAGAGTGCAATACATCTTCTCTGAATATAAATGGGCTAGTGTTAGTTGTGTGGATGTGAGAACCTACATTGGACTTCACTCTTACTTTAGCACTTATGTTTGCTCAGCTCCTGAAAAATGCTGGACATTAACTTCCTGGAGAAGTTTATGACTTGTCTTCAATTTGCTGTCTCAAACACTGCAATCCTGTTTAGGTTTTGCCACAAATATGTGCAAATGATGCTATGAGTGTTTCAAATGGCATTTCCATGCTTATAGCTCCGGGCTGCTAATTAACGTGCAGTAATTTGTGTCCAAACATTTAAAAAGCTTTGGCCAGCTTCACCAGAATGACTTTCTAAGAGCAAATTGCAACACTAAAGCTTCATTACCCTGGAGCTGCAGGCTTTCATGTGCCCATTCAGCTTTGGCATGACCCCTTGAGAGCTGGAGTTGTATCTGCTCTTGAGGTGCAGACTTCTCCTCATGTGCTATGTTTGTTCATGTAGTTACTTGAGAGTAAACCCCTGGAGTGATCTTGAGGAGGGAAATGTCAGTTAGGCTGGAATGATAAGAGGACAACTTTGGAATAAAGCTGGAGAGGAAAGTCTGGTCAGAGAAGAGACTTGTTTTGCAGGAGCAAGAACGTCACAATTAATATATGACCCTTGAAATAGGCCCATGAAATAAAGGAAATAATGGAGAGTAAGAATTGTTAAAGGAGAGAGCTGAGGTTTTATGCTTCTTTGTGCCTTTGAGAAATATCTTTCTTCATGAGTATGGATTCCTTCCAGAAAGAATAATTCTGTTACCCCTGAAAAGCTTCAGCTGTGCCATGGTGTCATGGCAAACCATGCTTGCCCTGCATTTCACAGCAGTTCTCTTGCCAACAGTGTGCTTCCTTTGGCTCTGGGGCATTCCCAACTCTAAATAATGCATCACGACTGTCCATCTTCATCATAGCAGACACAGTGGAAAGATACTTGAGGAAACTGGAAATGTGCTTTTTTTCTCTCTGGATCTTTCCAAATGCTTCTGAGACTCATGTGACTGTTTCTTCTCCTATGTGTAAATAGACATTAAGGTGGGGTATCATATCCACCCCTGCTTTTGAATATGGGCAATGGAGCTGATTATGTTTCAGTCTTCTTAGGAAAGGTCTCATCTGATTCCACCACCAGCTGCTGCTGTGCTGGGTCCTGTGCAGTTCCGTAAGGTGAAAATAGAATAAGCAAAGGTTGGCATTAAATCAATTGTAAAGAACTTTACTGGGCTTTTAAGAGCTTGGGAACAGATTTTCTGCAGTGTAATTCAGCCAAATTTTACACAATATGTTTGTAAATAATTTACTCCTTTGTGTTCCAGGACTTGGAAATCACATCCTAGGGTCCTGCTCCAGTACATGTTGAACTTCAGTTATTCCAGACAGGACAGTTTATACATGCAGAAAACTTCTCTGCATTAACCTCATTTTAAAAAAACACACACACACACACACACACACACACACACACAAAAAAAAAAAAATTAAAAAAACCAAAAAAACCCCAAAACCAAAAAAACCCACCAAAACAAAAAGAAACCACAAAAAACCAAAAAACCCCACAAAAACCAAAACAACAAAACAAAAACCCACACAACAACAGCAACAACAAAAACTCAAAACCAAACCAAACAAACAATAAATCTCTAATACTTTCCAAAAATTCAGAAAATGTAGACCTTTGTATTATCAGGTAGTACTCTTACTATTTTTCATAGCAGCCTTCATTTGAATGTCTTCTGAATATGATTTATTTGAGGACTATTATAAACCAAGGTGCAGAATATGATGTTAATTATACACTTAAGGAGAACCTAAAAATCTTAAGAATGTGGGCCTTGCCCTGTGACACCCCAGGGTCTGTTCAGCTGTGGGTGAGCCAGAGGCTCTAGGTCCAGTATTGAGTGTAATCCTGGTTGTGCAGTGACCTCTAGAGCTGGAGGGATAACAGAGGCTGCTCTGAAGCTCTCTGCTGCTCTGTGACTGGCATCTGCAAGTGCAACCCACATGTCAAAAGCAATCTGCCTAACTGGTGCAGAGAAACCCAAGGGCTTCCAGAAAAAAAGTGAAGCTTGTGACAACCTGTCCCCATTTTGTTATGAATGGCAATCATGAGATACCTTACATGTGCCAGTAAAAATACCACAGATACATTCTTGACAAAACCCAACAAAGGAAACCTAAAAATGTACAATGATGGCAAACTACTGTATGTGCAACATAGAATTCCCAGCACAGTTATTTCCAGTTTAGCTACATGTTATATTACCTGAAATTAGTTCTAATTATTGCTCAATTTTCTTTGTTATGACTTCTTTTATTTCCTGTGCATGGAAATCTGGTGGGGATGAGTGCTGCTGATAAGCAGAGATTTGTCAAACAGAAAATCCCCCATCCAGAGGTGATTGTTATATACACTATGACACACTCTTAGGTTTTCAGTGGTTTAAAATCAGAGCCCTGTTGCACTGAGTGCTGCTGTACACTCTGGAACATCATCCCCACTCCAAGGAGCATCCATTTGTAGTGTCCCATATGGGGACACCAGTTGGTGAAGGAAGAATATTCTCTGTGTCTGCAAAATGGGCAGGGAGCAGCTTGGCCACATCATGAAGGAAGTCTGGGGCAAGTACAGTTTTTAATTGAGATGGTAAACTTGATTTTTAGCGTGATTAAACTGATTTAAACTTGATTTTTAATTGAGATGGAGTTGGTAACCTCAGTATTGTCCTCTCTTTCAAACACTAGGTTTGAAATTCACCAGAATTAGAAAGTTGTCGTAAATTAAGCCAGGGAAGATTAACGAGATCCTCAAAGGTTTTAGCAGAATTTCCATTATATCCAAGTGAGGTGGAATTATGTTATGTTTGTGGAATAAGCTTCTCTGTTCCAGGCTAACATAGTCACATAGTTCATCCTTACAGCAAAAAGAGTTTAAGGGGTGTTACAAGCAATCCCTGCAGTAATGGTCTGACTTTCCTGTACCATTACTTCAAGCAGTTCTGTCCTCTTGGCCCACACAGACCCCTCTGTCAAAAGGTCTGGTGATGTTTGGCCCCAAATACGCTTCTCCAAATAGGCATGCTGGATAAAACTTGATTTTTGCTTCTTCCTTTCTTGTTATCTGATCCATTTTGCGTGGTGCTAACAGCACTTTGGTGCCTTTCCACATTTCACATCCACAGAAAAGCAGGCAAGCTTTCTGCCAGTTGAGATGCAGCAGAAACTGCGAGTGCAGGCGATCCTAGCAGGGCAGCTGTGGGACACAGCACAGCCCCTGGGGTAGGGCTCTGTGCTGGGGCTGCTTACACCTGCCTCACGCTGCTCTGCTCAGACACTTGTGCCTGTCAGACATTAGCTCTGTGCAGCTGCTTCCCAACATCTTTCAAATCTCTTTGGAACAAAGCCTGGAAGTTCAGTAACAGAGAGACAAATGGCACTTAGAATGGTAATCCTGCTGTACTGTGCTTCTCTCTGCCTGAGTGAGAACCAATCGTGATATGTTATTAATTAGCACTGACAGAGGGATAAGGAAACTGGCCTCCCCGTGGGACTCATCAAGTAAAAACATGTTCCCTCATTTTGCAGATGAAGTATCTGAGGTGTGTGACAGGGTGTGTGCTGTGGGTGCTGTACAGTCAATGCTGGGTGGGCTCTTTGAAAGGTTTCAGACTCTGAGCAGCCCAGTAAGCTTTGTAAGATACAAACAAGTTCACAGCAAGCTATGGAATCAGCCTGCTCCTTGTCTATCCAAAACCAGAATAATTACTGTTTCAAAACAAACACTAACTGGGTTTTTTTGCTTCCAACAAGATTTGCTTAAAAATAATGTTGTTAAAAAAAATAAAAAAGCAAAATAGAAATCAAAGGTGTTACTTGACATGTATCAAATGTTACCTACTTCTGCAGGGCTCCAAGCATGCTCAGCATGGCTCTCAATTTTTCATTCCCCAGAATGAAAGCAGCATATTTTTCACAGAGCAAATATAGCAAAAGTAAGCAAGAAGAGGGTCTGGTGAAGCAAATGCTCAATATAGTCAAGGGCTCAATTATGCATCAGTGAATTCAATTTATAAAGTAGAGAGCATCAGTCTTGGACAAAGTCAGTCTCCCACACAGACCACTAAAGTACACGCTGACAGAATGAATTAAGTAGAGTGCTAGTCAGAAGTCACTTCTTCCAAAAGGTAATTAGCTTCACTCCTACAGAAATTAGACTCCAGAGGTGGAATATTTACATCTCTTGCTTGAAATCACTTGGAACACACAGAAAACCCCCCCAACCAAACATGTTTATTATTGGGTGTCTTGTTTTGTGGTGAAAATTTTTCCTTGGACACAAGTGTATCTCTTCAGAAGTAGCTGAGTGAGCAGACAGCCCTGTACACTTGATTTACAGAATCTAAGCATATTGGACTATGTCAGTGATAAATTTTTCTCCAGATGTGTTTTGATACAAGTGAGCAGTTTGTGTGACATTTGGATAATGTAGGTGGTACATAGGACTAAAGAGCATCTCAAGGCATCTTTATCTGCTTCTGTTCATTACAGGGCCAAGAAAATCTTATTTATGAGAATGATAAAGTTGATTCTTGTGTTCTTGGTACCATGTACACTGCTTTAATGCAGAGCATCACAAATGATAAAAGAACAGTGTTGAAGGCTCAGAATGAAGTCAGTTGTGTTTCTCTCTGCTTTTGTGTGACAATAAAAGCTCTTGTATGACTGTGGTCTGCCTACATGTGGCCCTAGGAAACCAATACAGCTTATCCTCTGTTGTTGCAGACAAACAAATCCTGGCTTTCAAGCATTCCTTTATGGGCTTGTGCATCTAAACTGGTTAGGTTTGTTCCCATTCCTCCAATGAAAGGATGATTATCTTCCAGAACCACCTGTCAGATTTGGAGATTTTTGTTTTTTTACTGGAAAATCTTTTATAGAAGCAGAATGCATCAGGAAGCTAAAACTAGGAGATTTTTGCTTCAAATGAAGAGGGCTAGAGAGTTCCAATCAAATTGCCTTAGCCCTTCAGTTTGACCGAGGCCTTGAAGCTCCATCTCAGATCCTGGATAATGAAACACTGGTTTGCTGCCAAAAGAAGGAAAACTTTGCATTTATCTCAGGTGTGTTCTGCTAGAAAAGCTGCCATCAGTTTCTATTAACTGACACAGAGGTGAGCAGACACAGAGCTGTGGTGAAGGACTTGGTGTTCTGTGGCCTTTTACAGGCCTCCCCCATACATAAAAGTCTTGGATGGTTTGGATCTTCTCCAAAACAAAACATCTTCTCCAAAACCTTATCTTCTCACCCCCCAACCCCAAAGCTTCATTCCATTAATGAGTTGGCAGCTCCACCTGAGGTTGGTAGCAATGTGTTGACATCTGAATTTATTTTTCTGTGGCCTGAGCAATCTACTCTGCACATGACCTGAGGGTCAGATTATTGCAGTGAGCTGTACAGTGTGTTTTGTAGATATTTTTCACTCAGTTGTTGGCAGGGCCCCAGGCTACTGCAGCTTATTCCATTGACTCTTTCACTTGCATTTCCAATTTTCTTTGCATGAAAGCTCAATCTATCACAGGCAGCCTTTCCACTGGCCATTAATTCTCACTGGCTGGCTGGGATCCCATGCTGCATCACTTTGGAAGTTAATAGGATTACTAGAAATGCAAGAAACAGCTCACATGGTTACTTAAAAAAAAAAATAAAAAAAGGAAGGAAGGAGGTGATAGCCAATTTGTCAGGATTTGTACAGTGAGTGAGTTCACCTCCTCTGAGTTATCCAGAATTGCATTTGACTGGTGGCAGCCTTAATTGTCATTTTGATTGACAGAGTCTAGTGAAGGAGATATAAATGAAATGAAGTTGCAATGACAGCTCAGGGCTGTCAGCAGGTACATCTAAACTGCAGAGCAAGTGTGGGCCCGGGGCTGTGCTTGAGCCCAGCCCTGGCAGCAATTCCTCCCTCACTGCACACCAGGCTTCTGCTGTCAGGGCACCCTGGGCTGAACTCCTGCCTGCAGGGCCAGCAGGACAGGGTGAGACTTTTAATTTGTGTTTTTTCTCTCTCCATTCTGCTGCACTTCTTTTGTACTCTTCCTCACTCCTGGATTTCTCAGTCCTCTCTGGGCTGAGCTCCTTTAGGATACTCTCTCACGGGGAGTCCTGCTTATCTCAGTTCTCCGGGCCAGAAGAAAACTCCAAAGCTCGTTAGAATCTTGTTTCTCCTGTTTATTAGGATGTCATTATAAAACTTGGCAGGTCTCTCCAGACTTTCTGCACAAGTTCAATTCACCACAACCTGGCTCATTTTGTTGTGATGGTACAAAATGGGTTCAAGCCATGCAGTTCTTTTATCTTTCTACTTATTCTTATCCAATTAACAGTAGATACATATATTATTTTTCTTAATGATTTAATGATTCAACACCTGTGTGCTGCACTGTGGCATTTTCTGTCCAATCACTCACTATTACCCAAAAACCTCTAGAAGAAGAACATGAAGAAGAAAGAAGAAGGAAAAGAAACAACATTCTAAATCCTCCATCCTGTCTTCTGCTTTTGAAATTATTTTAAACTCTAAACTAACTTTTTCACCCAATGACTTAAGAAAACTCTCTAATCTACACACTCACACTTTTAACTTTTCTATATAACTTTAGCAGTTGTTTTCATGTATCACCTTGAAAACATGCTCATAAATTTCATATTGTATGAAATTCAATGTTTTTGTGGATCTCAGAGCCAGGTGTCAGAAACAAGGGGCACACACTCTGTGTTTCAGACTCCAGCACAGGGGACCATGCTCACACTGTGTGCTCAGTCTGCTCTGCAAGCCCCAGAACATCTCTGGGGAGTCCTGCACCACGCAGACAGGACTGGAAGGCAAGCTGAACAGGGCTGCTCCTGTGATACAGCCCAAGTGACAATGTAGAAGCACAATGAAAGACAAGAATTTAGTGGGATGTAAGCCACGTTTTAGTCTACACAACAGTCTAAAGCACTCTTTCATGCTGTGTTCTTTTTGCCTTTAAATTAATGAGCTTTTAAGCTGTGTAAAGGGCAGGTATGTTTCCCATTGCTTTTCTCTTCTGATTGACAACTGTAGTTTGCATCAATATTTTTTTTACTGGATACTGAGGAAGACTGAGAAGCAGAGAAGGCTTACATGTCTTCAGCCTGGGATTGAAAAGAAGCCTAATTCCTGAACCTCCCCTCAGCTCCTCCTTCTCCCAGTGTCCTGTTTCTTCTTTTCCCTACCTGTAAAAGCAGGCTTGGGTGCTGTATGGTTACTGGTGCTCTCTCCTGGTTCGTCCTGGTAGGAGACTGAAGAAGGTGAGAAGAGGGGAGGTGAACTCCAAAGAGGGGATATATGAAGTGGTTGTACAGTGAAGAAACTACAAAATAACTGCTCCTTTGAGGAGCTCCTTGCAGGTTTGACAAGAGTGATAGTGCCTTCTGTTATATTTATCTTCCATAAGGTTCTTCCTAACATTTAAGGTACTCAAATTATTCAAATATTTTTCTAACTTTGTGTATTGTAGTTTTCCTTTTCTAACTCTGTGTACTGTAGTTCTCTTGCAAGGCACAAAGTTCTTCAGACTCTGGTCTTCAACTTCTGAATTGGTGTTGGTTTGTTTTTCTTTGCTTGGGTTATAATCTTGTTTGAAGTGACTGTGGGGCTCAGTATTGCTTGACAATAGTGGTACAGTACACAGTCCACATCAAACTTCCCTGTGGCAAACACTTGGGTGTCCTTTTGGCATTAAGGCCAAAGAGTAAAGCTGAAAGACAAAATTACTCAGAGCCCAAGAGGGATGTGGCTTTCTTGGGAGGTTCAAATGGAGCAATTTGGGCAAGGAAAGCAGCATCTTGTTGTCTTCTGTTGGGAATAAACTGAGGAAGAGTTGCCACTGCCTTCTTTTCCTCTCAAAAACACTCAGCAGCTGAATTTTTGATGGAGGGGAGAGAAGATTGGTTATTTCTTCCTCAGCCTTTACTCTCAAGTGAAGTGTTCTCTAAAGTTAGCATTACTTTCCTTTCTGTACCTGGATGACATGTTGTCATCAGCTTTTATATCAATAAGGCTGCTCTAATTCTTTCCTTCTGATTTTATAAAACAGTTATGTGTGATCCCTGTGCTGTAACTTGTACAATTCCAAAGGGAGCAGTACGTGTGAGATTTCCCACAGCCACAGGAACAGAACTGTTTCCAGATCCATCTATTTGTGTAACTCCATATGCCAATCCCTGAGGGAGTGCAAGCTTCTGAAACTGTGTATCCTCACATGTAAGAAGAAAAGTGGTCATGAGGATGACAGGTGCAATTTGAGAAGCAGAAGTTCTAAGCCTGATAGTGGTAAGGGATAATTTGGAATAGATCATTCCTCTCAGAACACTTTTAGATTGTCTGCAGGCATAGGTTTTCATACCAGGAACAAAGTCTGTAGGTAAAAAAAAAAAATGTTGGTTTATATTTTCACAAATACATTTGTATGGCAAATTGATAGTTGTGCATTTCATAATTAGTCAAATTAGAATCAGATTGCCTTTTATCAGAATGGTTTCCTATGCAGGAATAAGCTTTTCATGATTTAATCCTGTGCATACACAACTCAGGACAGTTGCCTGTATATAAACAAGATAGCTAAAATGCCAAAGCTGCTGTGTGAGAAAAAGGCTCACAGTCCATTTTCAAAGTCCTTGTTTCTGTGGCAGTGCAGCCAGTCAGGCAGTGCTTGTGTACATCCCCAGAGTCTTTCTTTTCCTCTTGGATTTGGTATCTAAATGCACTGAGGTAAATACAAACAAGCAACCTCATCTGCTGGAGTAGTAATAAGTCAGCAAACTGTCATCTTTTACCATGCACAGCTCCCATGGGAACCCTATTCTTTTAATTTATGAATAGGCAGAAAAGGATGGTTTAGAAAAAATATGTCAGCTGTAACAAAGTGAGAGAATCAAACACAGATGCTGAAACTGAGCTTCATTAATATGTTTGTTAGGCTAAAGAGGCTGAATGTAGAATTTTATATAGTTTCAGGGCAAAATGAGGTTCACATGGTTTCCTTTTACACAGAGCAAAAGAGTAAGCTTTTAGTCTCATTAAGTTAACAATAAAGAGTAAAGAAAAGCTAAATCTCCAGGGGGGCATATAGTGTGTGTTTGCTCTCTGCAGATATGTGCATTGAGCTGAACAGGTTTCAGAGGCACAGTTCAAAGAAAAAAGGGCTACCACAGCTCTTGTGCAGTGATGTATTCCCTTTACACACTGATATTTCACAACTGCTTTTCAGGGGGAGGAAGGTTCACATGGGCAAACCTAACTTTGGAAGGAAAAAAAAGAGCAATCCTTACAAACTGAAGTAAGTTATATGCTCAAAGCAGTAGCTGCTAGTCCAAGCAAAGCATGGAAATTACATGAGAGATTCAGAGATGGCCTGAAATTCACATTTCTCCTGTAGACCAGCCCTAAGTGGTGAGTGTAGGTACCACGTTGTGCAGCACAGGGAAGTGCAGCAAAGACATCAGAGCAGCTGGAACAGAGCAGAGCTGCTGATGCCAGAGCTTGGCACAGCCCTTCATCCACATGCTCAGCTATGGGCAGGGCTGGAGCTGCCCTGTGGAGACTCCCAAACAGCCGCTGCAACCTGAGCACTGCAAACCCAATTGGCACTTGGACAGCATTTCTTTCCACTGCTCCATGTTTCATTTCTATTTCATTTATACTGTCTTTAAGGACTAATTTCACTGCCAAGTGAGTCTGTCTGAGTAACCTTCTTTCAGAGACACACAAGGAAAACCCTAACAGAAAAGCAGGTATTTAACCAGAGTGTCTAAACACTGCACCAGCCTTGAAATGGATGGCATTTTGATTTCTGAACCATTTCTGTGTCTAGAAAATGGATGGGGTTTTATTTGGTGTGGATTTTAACTTCCTTGGACTCTTATAATCCAGAAGCCATTGGAGTTTACTTTTTTTTTTTTTTTCAGTAAACAGAAGGAAGGAAGTGATAACTGTGTTTGCCTTCCATTTCCTTATGGAGTGGGAAGCAGCTGCAGATCTGAGTACAGTGCTCTAACTTTGCTGCTGCTGCTGATTGTATTATGTCTGGATATGCAAGTCTTGCAAATTTTCTATCTGCAGAGCTTCTGGAAATACTCTAATGATATTTTATGGTTTTTGCCTCATTGGCCTTATGAAATGTATTTTAATAGTGTAAGAGGATTTTAAAAGAGTACATACTGCTTATTAGATACTTCCAAAGACTAATAGAAAAACAGTTCACCTTGGCAATGAAGGTCACTTCTACCAAGATAAATTTATTCACTTTTAAAGCTGTGATTTCTTGGTGTCTGATTTATGGTGGTGACTTGTACTTTGAGTTGCTCTTTGTATGTATACCCTTGTGGGGTTTTTTAATAAGAATCTTGACATTTTTCTGAAATGAGAGAAGAGTTACTTTGAGAAGGAAATTTGTGTGCTTTACTTTCTTGGTGGAAAAAAAAAAACATAGACAAATCTGTTTCCTGTCAAATACTGAGATTTTCCAAGAGCCCTCAAAAAGTCTGCTCTTCTGAAAATAGAGCAACAGTGAAGAATTTCACATTTAGAAAACAGCACAGTAAAAGGAGTTTTCCAGCTTTGACACATGGTAATAATATCTTGTATGGTTTTGAGCAATTCCTCATGATGTCCTGTATCATGTTATAAAATCACCCACTAGGAACAACAGTACTAAAGATCTAAAGAGCTTATGAGCAATCTAAAAATCCATGTCCACTTCTGTATCCAGTTTAACTGAGCCTCAGGGGGTGCTGGAAGGTTTTAGCTCAGATAACAGGTCCTAGGAAGTTTTCCTAACACATTTGGAAAATAAACTATTGGAGACCAAAAAGCACTGAAGGTCCCAGGTGGGTCAGAAGTGTCTGGAATGGTTCCTATTGGCTCATCTAGTGGAAACAGCTGTTCTCAGGCAGATTTTGTTCTTCCTGCCCCTGTTTTAAACCCAGAACTTTACTTAAATGAAAGGAGAACAGGTGAGCTGAAAATGAGGCCTCATGGATTTACCCTGCAACAACTCTCTCTTTTTCTGCCAACACTGGAAGCCTGAGGCACCGTGGCTGCCTGGAGGCTGTGGTTTTGCTGGGGAACTTCCCAGCTGCTTGTCTGCAGTGAGACTCTTGTTCTCCACAGGGTCCTGAATGCTGCCACATCTGCTGCAAGAACACTTTCCCCGATTGCATTCCTGATCTTGGCTCACACCATGCAGGTCCTGGCTGGAAGTTCAGTGGAACTGTGCTCAAATCTGTCTTTGGGAGCAAGACACAGACACTGCCTGTAGCTTCTTTTAGTTCAACAAGCCTTGGGGAGCAGCTGCAATTAACTGGCACACAGCTGCTCCTGGAAGAGAGGAAGAGTAACAGAGCAGTTCTAATCATTCAAAAGTAAAATCATCCCAGGAGATACTGCTTCTCAAAAACTTCAGAGTAACAAGCAGCTGGATCCCTGACTCTTGGGAAATGCAATTTCTGCTGTTCTTGAGTCACTGGGCAGGACAGGGAAGAATCTATCACTTCATTGAGGCCATTCCTTTAACTGTCATTTTTTCCATGTCCAGTACTTCTAAATCTGCCTGTTGTTCCCACAGTAGCTCAGACTAGCAGCACTTTCCATTAGGGAGCTTTTATATTGCAAAAATAATTTTCTGGGTTGCTTTTTGCTGTAGACATAATGTAAGCAGAAAGTGATGGGGCTTGCATGCCTGGAGTGAGACTTAAAAGTTTCATTCAGTTACACAAAGAAAATCTCAAATTTCATTTTTGCCTGCCCAGCTAGGAAAGAGCTTTTGTTAATTCTAGTAATTATTACATACTTTATTAGTGTATCAGTTTCATCTAATCTGGTCTTTCTTATTTTACTCCATAAACTCTATACTGGGTAGAAAAATGGACATGGTTAAGTCTTGTGTTTGAGTGGAAATTATTTATGTGTGCATGTTCTCCTTCCCACCTGATCCCCAACTTTATCTGAATTGCAATGTGGCTGATGATCTCACTTCTAACAAAGTCAAGAAAAATGCTGCTGTTTGCCTCCCTGTGCATACATGGTCAATGTAATCTCTTCCACAGGGAAGAATTTTGTTCCATCAAAATCTCCTTTTGCCATAACCATCAGGTAAACCAGCACTAGCAGCATTTCTGGATGGGTAATCTGTGGCCACATTAGCTGAGTGTGTCCTCATAAGATTCTCCAGACCACATGACTCCTAAAACTCTTTCCTCCTTGTTCCTCTTTCCTTCCCTTTCTCATTTCAAAATTGGAGGCTTCAAAACATTTAAACTGTGCCTTCTGTGGGTTAAGAATAGGGTTTAGTTTTTTGAGACCTGCTAGTCCAAGAGCAGGGAGTCTTGTATGGGGGAGAGGAGTTTCCTGGGCCATGTTCAGTGCATGAACTCAGCTGTGGTGTGGAGCCCTAGGGCTGTGCTGGCAGTGAGGGAATGGGACACTGCCAGCTCTGCTTTAGCTGGGAAAGCTCTCTGCCTGCAGGTTAGGGATGTGATGCTTGTTCTCAGCTTCTCTGGCTGCCTGCGCACGTGTTCCCAGGCAAGAACTGAGGAGCATGTGGTGCCTGAAGTGAAGGCTGCAGTTTCTCTTTGACTTGGACCAGGCTTCTGTGATACTTCCCTCCCAAGTTTCCATTCCTGACCATCTATTTGGTCTGCTCTGAACTCACCACTCTGCCATACTGACAGTTTCCATCGACTTTACTGAAACTCTTCCTGACCGCCATCACCTGAGGAGAGAGGGCTCAGTGGCACCAAAGTAGCTCAGTAGGGTCAGCAGGTTTTCTCCAAGATTCTGAGAACAGGACAACATGACCAGAACCCCTTCAGACTGTAAAGATGCTTATCTGCTGCTTTCTGTAGCTGCTTTGTCAGCAGGCAGGGAGAGACACTGCATTTCTGTCTCATATGCAGGCTTGGTCCTGAGCCCAGGTTTTCAATCTCTGAACCATCCAGGGACAGCTGCCACAACCTAGGTCTCCTTAACTGGTAAATTACTTTGTCGCTCTTTTGCTCCTCATCATATCCTGCAATTTCCTGTTCATTTCTCATCTGTATTGCTGTCATCTTCTTTGTCTGAACTGTGTTGCTGTCACATTCTCTACTTCTATACTGAATAATCTGATAGAAGTTAAAGAAAGTGGCTTTTCATTCTTAAGTTTTTATGTAGCAGTTCCAGCTAGTGTTCAATACAGGACTTGTGTATCAAAAATAGACAGGCAGGAATATGAGCAATAAATAGCAATTCTTGTTAATGCTATGTGTTTTTCTACTGTGAGAATTCTTTGTCTCCTAATTATTTTTCCTTCTTCAAAGTCAATTAGTTTAATGGGGTAACGTCAATTTATGATGGTGCTGCCAAACCATATGAGTCTCAATCTCCATGGATTCCCAGCATGACTTTTTGTTATGCACTGATCAGTGACAGATGTGTGACCCTGAAAACATTCTTCAAACTTCTTCCACTTTTCTCTGTCTTTGGGCCAGGATCAGTTTAAACAAAAAAACATGGGCTAGCAATAACAGTACATTAACATGTCTTTTCTTGGTCCTGTAAAGATTCCTTTGTGTTCCCGTGTTCAGATGCAAATAGGTCCATTGAACTTGCCTGGACTGAGCAGAGATAAGGAAAAACATGTGAGTAAATCCTGCAGGACTGGGACCTTAAACCTGAGCAGAACACAAAGATACAGCAGCTGTATAGCCCAGTCTAATCTAGGCAGTTCCTGAGTACAGAGTGCTTTATTGGAAATTATGACACATCCACGATGCTCCTCATAGCTCCAAATCATCTGGAGGCATTTCTGTAGTAATATTTTTCCTAATCTTCCAGCCTGGGTTCTAGTGATTGGGATCTGAGGTGGAGCATGGGGTTTTGAATGGATTTTTGAATGCACTTACTCTGCAGATTGTTGGACGTGTGATACTGATAGATGTTTTTATTTTGGCTGTTCTGCACTGTCAGCACTTCCCATACCACAGATTTTTGTATTGTGACCAAGATGTGCAGTGCCAGCTGAAACTGTTGGCTGCTGAATGGGACACATTTGTGATTTTTGGCATTTGTTCATGATGATTTGGGGCTGGGTTTGAGCATTCCAGCTGACCTTCTCAGTACAATATTCAGCTGGGACATGATTTGCAATTTTAAACTTTACATTCAACATTTTTTCTTTTTTTAATGAATCAGTGACTACTCAGAAAGCTCAGAGCTGATGTCTGATGCTATGTGGACGCCTAGAAGAGAGCACTGAATGTGATGACTTGCAGGATTTGTGACAAGGACTGTGCTTGAGTAACCTTGTCAGCTTGGGGGGGGGCATTATTTATTTTTGCAGTCCTTCTTGGGTTATGTCTTAGCATAAATATTGTATTCATATAGAAACTTCTCCCAGAAAGAGTTTGGAAGAGCAAACCTTAGTTCTGGAGCAATGATTCAAGCTTCAATTTTGTTTTCTGTTTATACACCTGCTGCAGATGTTTTATCTGAAAATGCCCAAAGCATTTTCTTAGCAACATTCACGATGCTGTCCTTTCAGACCTTTGCTGATGTTCTTTATCTTTTTTGATGGTGCTGCATCTGGGCATAAGCTACATTTTATGGTTGGATGGAAGATTGTTATCTAGGCATTTATCACTTCACACAAATCTCTCTTTGTATCAGTGAAGTGAATGTAGCTTTTACAGGCATTGCTCTGTGTTAGCACCTCCGCCTCTTTATAGCATTTCAAGTAACAGCTGTCCCAATTCTGCTCTATTTTGGGTCCTGATGCATTAATTGAAAGCTGGTCTGAGACCAGGAAGAGGTATAAAAATGAGGTTGTTTTGAGCTCTGTCCATCTAACCCTTCCTTCAGCAGTGGCTTTAGCATGGGTTTATCTTTGAAAAAAATACATAAACAACAGATACAGAGTGTGTTTTATCATATAATCATTTCAGAGGATCCTAGCACTGAAGAGGAAAGTAGATTATTTCAAAGATTAGTCAGAGGGTGAATGCTGAGCTAATGGAAAACTAGGATGAATATTGGGGGGAAAAAAATCTTTCTACTGCAATCCAGCAGGACAGAGAGGAAATTGGAAGGACTATTGATTGGCTTATTTTAAAAGAGCTAAGAAATATATTACATCAATAACAATCTTTCACTGGTTAAATCATCCAGACATTATTTGCCTATTGGGACTGAAGAAATACGTAAATACAGCATTTATTCCATCTGTGTTAAGACCTGGCACAAATGTCCACTCACTTCTGGAAAAGTACTGACATTTGAATGCATGCTGAGAACAGAACTTCTGTTTAGAAGTTATGTTGAACTGGGGTCTAAAGCTTTAGGTGACTCATGAGCAGTTGTAAATGTTGTCTTGTAGACCATTCTTTCACATGGGTGCTTTGCAGTGCCCAGCACCAGCTCTGCTCCCTGGGCTTTGCAGCATTTCTGTGCTGCTCTCCTGTCTGTGTGGACACACTGTTGTGGCTCAGATAGCTCATGTTCACCTCACACAAATGAGATCTGCTGTGCTCAGGTGCCATCATCCACTGCACAACACACACTGAAATGGCAACAATTGAGCGGGCCAAAAACAACCGGATGCAAAAGTACACGGTTTACATGTTGCTGGGCTTTATTGCCTATAATACAGCATTCATTTAAATTACAGCCTTTTATTCCTTATGTTCTTCTGAAAAGCTGTAGAAACTGTATTAAAACTGTCCAATTTTCTTTGTGATTTCATCTTCAGAGGAAGCTTGTTATAATTTCATTCTGAAAGATGAGTGGGTCTCCACTGCATTGCACTAAAGTTGTTTTTACATTGTAATCTTATGTAATAATGGGATTTTAATGACTTTGCTAATAGACATCCAGGATGCAAGTTGTCTGTTTCTCAAACTTATAATATTTTTTGTAGAAGGAGCCACATAATGGAATCATCAAGAGAAGTTTGAAAAGTTCCTCCCCTGTTTTTCTCTGTCTGCGTGCTTCTACTTACGTGAGATCACTGAGATAGTATCAGGAAACGAGATTTAGTGTCACTTTACAAAAGCTGTATTTGGTAGGCAGTGTAATTTGTGGAACTGTGGTCTCATCCTAAATGGAAACACAAATGGAATTATGAGCACTCTTGAACTTTCAAAATTGTACACTTAATGATGATGGAGATTCACTTTATCGTCTGCACTTTGTGGCTGAAGTTCCAGGGTTGGAAGCAAGCATTAAGATTTGATGAAAGAGATTTTCCCATGGGGAAGGTCTGTTTCTGATACTGACCAATCATCCAGATTTGGCCCTAGATAGTTTTTTAGGGCAAGTACAAGGCTGATGGGTTGGAGGTAAGTAGAGACAGAGTTGTTAGAAAAAGCAATGGCTAGAGACCACCAGGAATGATTTGTCCAAGTGTGGTAACATACAGATTTTAGAATATCTATGCTGGATGTGCCTGTAGCTAGAGTGTAGCTAAAGATGATGTTTTTCTGGTGTATATATAGGAGTCAGCTACTTCTGTCTACTGTGAGGTAGGTAATCCTCTAGTCTAGTTTATGCTTCCTCTAAATCATCACTTCTGTAAGGAACTCTCACTCATATCACACTTAATGTGATTTTTAAATCATGTGACTTCAATGTGTTACAATCACATTAAGCAATTCTTTACCATAAATTTCAACAGAAATTCCCTGTAGCCATTTCTGTTTGAAAGTTGTGCATTGGTTCTCCTTGGAAGTCCAGTGCTAATTGTGCTAATTGTGAAGTTTGGAGGGGATTTCCATCTTCTCTGCTTTTGCTTATCAGCTTTGGCTCCCAGTGGCTGAGAATAGCAGCTGCCAATGCTCTCTGTCTTTGTAAGTCTATTCAGGTGGAAAAGAAATCATACTTTCTTTAGTTCCAGTGTCATTTGACTTTCCCACAGTTATAAGGATTTCCAGAAGATTTGTTTCTTGTGCTTCTCCCTATGCCAAGGACTACAAAGGTGATATCTTTATCCTGGCTCAAACCTTTCTATTTATTGTATGCTTAAAACTTGTAAGAGAGTTGCTAGAACTTCCTTCTGTGTCCAGTGCCTGAGGTGTGCTGAAATCTGGCTAGTAAATATCCTAAATTTTCCTTGTTAAGTGCACATCCCTCAGGCTCTTCAAGTTCCAGAGCCACTCTCTGGACACAGCTACAAAACTCTGGCTGCGGGTAGAATAAACAAGTAGTAACACAAGAATGATTGAGGTTGGGGTTTTCAGTGTCTTTGTTTCTAGAGCTACTGGAAAAATCTTGATTGTTAAATTAAAAAATTGTATTGAAAGGAGAGCTGGCTGGGAATATTTTAATGAAAGCTTTCTCATTGCAAAGTATTACAGCTGCACCTGAGTAGAACCATTTCAGCTTGGTCAAAATCTGTCAGAAAATTTTTCAGGAACAAGATAGAAATGATTGTGAAAGCAAGCAAAAATTAGAATTTAATTTTCAATCATGAAAAGTATGGGCTCAAGATCTTTATGCTTTAAGAGCAGATATTTAATCTTTCTCTCCCAGATTCCCAGTCTGAGCAACTCCTTTTACAGCAGAAATGATGATTTGGGTGAGTGTAATAGATAAACTGCCTGCCTTGCTGTGCAAGTGGTGTAGATTATAATGCATTTATGCATTTCAGGATTGACTAAAAGGGAGGGATATATTAGAAAAAAATTGTACAACATTCCAGAAACCATCAGAATCAAAGAATTCAGAATCAAAGGTTCAAGTTTCCCAGGTCTCACATTGCTTTTTCTTCAGAATTAGAATCAGTAGAATCCATTGGGACAACATATCTTTATTTCCATGTGGTAATTACATGTAAAATATATATAACATTCATTAGAATAAATGCCTAGTATTTAAGTTTCTGACTGGAAGAGTTAAGAAAGAGTGACACTTAGGAAAATAAATGTACCTAGGGATTGGAACAAGATTTTTTCTGTGAGTTAGAAAATTTTCTTTCTTTCTTTTGGTTATCATGAGATCTTCTTCCACTTACGGGAAACAAACATTCTCCTCAATCCTTTAGGTAGATAAAGGCTTGAATAATACTTGTAGCAAATATTTCTGAGGTGCATTTTATTAAAAAGCCAAATAATCAAGCAAACAAACAAACAAAACACCAAAAATCCAAACCACATCCACCTGGCTTCATGCTGTGCTTGTTTTAATCCTGACTTATGAAAGAATAAATACAGCATGCTCAGCAAGAATCCAGGAGAAGGTGTTTTACCTGTGACCTCTACTCCCACTTGTAGATGCAACAATTGAAATTACAATTTCTGCTAAATTGCAGTGACTCTGGCAGTGCTGGGGTCTGTAGGATATTTGTGCTTGTGGCTTGACCTTTCCACAGAGGCCTGGACCTGGAAAGCATTATCATCACAATCCATCCTGTATTGACCTCCCAATAAAACTTGAGAGGAACTGTTTTGTCAGCTGGAGTTTATGCCTGCAGCACTCGATACTGAGCCATTTCACTGCTTGCAAATATCAGCAGTTCCAGTTTCTCTCTTACAATGCTTCACTGAATTCAAACTGCTGTCATGAAGCACAAAAATACAAATTTCTTTTCAATGTGAAGGAGACCATCTGTGCATTGTTCAACTTCTCACTCCTTAGAATGCTTAAATAGTGTCACAGATGAGTCATAAAAGTATGTTGGTTCATGCATTCAGATTCTATAAAGTGTATTAGTGTTCATGGTTTTCTTAACACTCCTGCACCCTAAAAATGGAGTTGCATGAATTTCAGTCCAGCTGTCAGTCAAGCAAGTACTTCCATGCTGATGTAATGATGAACTCAAGTAAGATATCAAAACATGGAATGCTATTTTAAAAAGTTTGCTGAGTTCACTTCTTGCACAGTGCTAGAGAAGCTGAAAATGTCTGTGCATTAAATCCCTTGGAGATTGCAGATGCAGCTGTGTTTATACTGCAGTCTGTTCCATGGGCCTGCAGGAGAGCACAGAGGTGTCTGAGCCAGACATGGAAAGAGGGGAGGCTCACCTCAGGAGAACCACATGTAAATGTTCAATGGTAGGAGACAAAGGGAGCAGCCAGCAGAAGCACCACTGAATGGGGCAGCTTTTGGGAGCAGCTTCTAAGGAATCAGAGGCAGCAGACACCACTGAGAAGGAAAGTTGCAGTATGGGTAAAGTGTGGGTACAGCCAAAGCTTCCTGGTCCAGTTCAATTCTCTCCCAGATTTGGGGAGGGTGTGTATTGGATGCCAAAAGTGTCCAATTCTACAGGCTCATCCCAAGGCTGGCTTTCAGCTCTCTCCTGTGAGTGGTGGTAGGACTGTTCTGGCAGCACAGAGATGAGCTGGGAAACCACCATGGCCTGCAGCATCAACGTGTCCAAGAGAGCAGCTCTGGCCCAGCAGTGAGGGATGATGCTCTGCCCAGCTCAGAAACTTCTATGTGCTCTTCCATCTGGAAAAATGTGCAGATTTGTGGCAGTCCTGTGAGAGCAGGCAGGTGCATGTAAAGAGCTGTGAATAAGCATAAAGATGAGGAATATTGTCACTGCTGTTCCCTGAAGAAATGGTGTGGAATGAAAGAGCAGCATGAGTCTTGCTGGATTTAACACGGTGTTCATTCACTACATCGCAGATGCAGCTCAGTTTGAGCCACATGTGGCGGGGTGTTTTCTTTTTGCATTCAGATTTTATATTATCACAAGTATTTGATACAATGAGATTAATTTCTCTCTTTCAATTACTTCAGTATTTTTCTCCTGCTAATTCTGTTTAATCTCTCCCTGCCTTTTGTTGTGCAAAATATAAATATGTTACTATTTTCTACAGAATAGGGTCATAATTGAAATTTTTGCATGTGGATCAAGGTAGTAGATTTTTGGATCCAAGACAATAAAGCTTTTCATGTTCATGGTTTAAATTAAAAAACTGTATATGCCCCATCCCTGATGAATTCCAGGCCAGCTTGGATGGAGCTCAGAGCAACCTAGTCTATTGGAAAATGTCCCTGCCCATGGCAGGATGTTGGATCTAGGTGACCTGTAAGGTTTCTTACAACCCAAACTATCCCTTGTCTCTATGAGTCTATACTCTGAATATTTATAACTTAAAGTTGGATAAAATGAGAGATTTTACCTTGCTCCAGCTAGATTCCATTGGTTAGGTAGGTATCATTCCAGTTCACCCAGAGGTAAACAGCTGCACAAGGTTTCCTGTACTCCAACAGACTTTGTGTTCATTTAGCCTGAGGACAATTCAGGCTTAATCTCTTACCACGTAAGCTCAAAATAAAAATAAAAATAAAAATTACAGTTCTAAATAGCAGATCTTCTTTTGCAGAGTGGCTGAGGGAAGAGCTGTGATGTTACACTAAGAGCACAGTTACTGCAACTGATCACTTCATACAGGGTATTTGCCAGTCTCCTGTGTAATCATGGAGGATGCATTGACTTAAGAATAGCTGCACATGAATAAGTTGTGAAGAAGTCTGTGAGACAACCAAAAGTTCCTGTCACAACTGGTGGTGTGGAGAAATATTGCCAAAGCTGTCAGAAAAATACTTTCTTTTCATGATGTATTCCAGAAGATACAGACCCTTATCCCAAGAATTCTTTAAAATATTTAGATAGAAAATGGGCACAAGTAGGAGCATTTTCTAGTGCTTAAACTGCAGTTAATGGACTTAGTCCAGGCAAACACCAATCCATGGTATTGTCTGAAGTGCATTGCTCTGTTTTGTTGCAGAAATGAGTTAAGGAAGTAGCTGTGGTTGTGAAATACTGAGTATTCCATGGGAGTAATCCATGTTTGTCTTTTTTGGAGAAAACTCTTCCGAAGTCATGATCTACAAAACATGTATTCCCTGGCTCTCAGGCAGACTAAAGCACTTTGGCTTTGTCCAAAGCTCTGAAGAATAAATACCCTCACTGTCAGTTTGCTCTGCTCTGCCTGGGTAAGACCCAACCAATAAACTTTTCAGTGATCTTGAGCAATTTGGAATTGCACCAGGAGAAGGAGCAACAGCTACTTTCCTTGTTCACATAAATGAAGGCCAAAGTGCTCAGTCACACACCTGTCCCTTTGAAACCCTGTGAATGACGCTGGATTTCCTATAGGATTCTACCTTTAAAAAAATCTTCCAATTTCTTTCTCTCTTCCATAATTCATTTTCTATCTTCTTTTTAACTCACCAAGTCTTCTAAATGGCAAAAGTTTCATTTTTATTTATCTCACCTCTTGGTATTTCCATTTGTTAAAGGTTTTTAAGAAGGGTTGGTTGAGTTGATTTAGTTTTACCAGAGACTTAGTACACTTAAAAAAACAATCTTTCTATTAAGATTTCTGTGCAGTCATATTTCTGTCAAAAATGGGAAGGGGAAACATTCTAAAATCTTGTATTTACAATTTTGCCTTAAGCAACTGTGGTTTGCAATGAAAACTCAAAACATTTCCCAGGAAACCTTGTTTGTGTTTGGCAAACATGTAGTAGACATTTTTCTCCAGATGTCTTTAGTTTTGAGTATTTCTAAGCCCTTTCCAACTTGCACTGCTTTCTAAGTTGCTGCTGCAAATACTCAGTGTGCACCTTCCTTCCAGAAATGCTGAATGGGGATGCAAGGGGGATTTTAGCTATGTCCCTGAGGGAGGATGGTGGTGTAAGACCACTGTTGCATTAGCAGTTACCCTTGGATCAGTAGGGAGGATCAGAAAGGAGCTCCAGGCCTACTTTTAAGTGTGTGTTTAGTATTTGCTTCAGATTAGCTGCATTGCAAAACCTACCATTTAATGACCTGGTGGTTTGACCTTGTTGTCTGTCTGTTAGGCTATAACCAGTGGTCCCCTCATGGCAAAAATGCACATTACAAACCTCTTCATCCAGATATGTACTAGAAAAGCCTGTTTGTTTTAACTCCTGGGTTTTTGAGCCAGGTAAAGCAGAGTTCCAGAGATCTGCTGTGTTTTGTCCTGTATTTTGGGATAGGTCATTGGCAGATGAGGCAGCAATTACCACTATCTTCTCTGGTCATGTGAACCTCACACAGGAGGTCCACAGCAGGGAAAAGAATATGAGGGTTGTTGCAACAGGTAGATAAACTATGGGGTTATTGCTGTAGGACTACATATGCCAAAGACTTCCATGAATGAGTTTGTGGAAAAGACATTCATACTCTCTAGGCACCACTAAATACCTCAAACCCAGGAGGTCTCTGAGCTGCAGTCTGTAGAAGGGTATTTGGGACTAATACTTTCCCTCTTGCCTTCTTCCCTGAACATCTAGCTTGGACCAGGAGATCCAGGACAGTGGGGTCAAAGGGATATTTAGTCCAGCTCTGCATGGCTGGACCTTGAATATTCTCAGCTAGAGAATATTCAAGAGAATATTAAGAAATTAATTAATTTCTAATGTACCTAATTGACCTCCAAAGACTGCGCCTCACAAAAGGGCTGAAATGCATTTTCAGGTCAGTGCCACACAACACAATCCCCCTGTACCTGCTCTGTGGGGACACCATCAGGCTGCAGGTTTGAGTGCTGGCAGTTTGGCACCTTTTGTGAACACCAGATGAATTTTTAAAGTGAAAAAGGGCTGAACCATTGCCAAGAGATTATAAGGGTGGTGAAGGCACATGAGACTGGGGAGGAGGTTGTACAAAAAGAGCAGTAAGTGAGAGATTCTTCCAGCAAGATCTGTGCTCTAAGCTGTATTAACTGCACTGAACTGGAATGTGTTAAATGATTGAGAGGAGATGGAGGCCATCTCCAAGCAGCACAGAACCCCAGGGACTGGTAAATAATGGATACAATTCTTCTGCTGTTAGTGGGATGACTCATCCCTCACTCTGTTTTAAGTACCTGATGCAGGGGTTGGAAGAGGACTGGGCCTCTTCAATCTGTATTGCAAGGGAAAAACAGCTCTGAGCCCTGGCTGTTGCTAGGTCATTCCTTTATCCACCTGGATATAAAAGATACCAGCAGCAATTACTGATAGAGGGAGCCTGAACAAGGAGGACAAATTGTCCTACTGTATTGTTTGGCAGTGGAGGATCTTCACCCACCAGTTATTGTTTTCCTTGGCTTTCCTAAAACCAGGGAAGCAGGAAGGTGGCAGCTGACAAAAAGCTTTCCAGACCTGTCTTGGAGCTTCTGCCAATATGCACTGGGGGCTTCCCTGCACACAAAAGCCCAGCAAAGTTCTGGCACAGAACCATTCTGCCAAGGGAAAGCCCAGAACCACTGACCCAGATACCAGCTGCTCCATTGGTGGTAGCACCAGCAAAAGCCTGATACTGTGTCCCATCATTTATCCATTTGACCAGGCCCAGAATAGTTAAATATGAGATCTTCAGCTTCCTCCCCCAGCTTTGACACATAGAAAACCAGGAGCCATTTCCAGTTGATATTTCCACAGGTAATGGCACTGTCAAAGTTTGTACCAGTTTTAAAAACAATTTTACCTGTGTTTGGACTTCCAAAGACAGATATGAGTACACCCATTGACTTGGTTGTCATAGCTATGTTTTCACTTGTGATTAATTTGATCCCCAGCTAATCACATATGCCTGAAAGCATCTGACCTATTGCCTGAAATTCTTGAAAAGAGATGGTAAGTAGTGCCTGGTGGCATGCTGGGAAAACATAATTGTGCTGCTTCACATTTACTTATAGGAGGGAAGGTTTCTTTTAAACAAAGGGATCAACTTCAGTGTTACAAACTTTCCATTTGAGAGTGCTCATTCAGGCATACAACCAGAAATTGTTCTAGATTAACTGATTCATGAGTGATGTGATATAAAAGTAAAGAATAATAATTCCTAATTCCTCAAAGTCCAAACCCAGTAACTGGCAGATATAGCAGTAGCAGCTCATTCTCAATTGCTGAGATGCAGGAAATCCTCCTTTTGCTAATCAGACCACTCTAAATTTAGAGTACCTCCTTATCCTCCACTGGCTGTTTTGACTGTTTTACTGATGGAGAACCTATCAGCTGATGAGTGAAAAGTCACAGTTTCAGAGTTTTTTAACTGAGATGTACAGTTCAAAAATTCAGTACAACTGTTGCACCTTGGTGTTTCCTGGCCAGTCTAAGGCCTGCTGCCCTATTATCTTCTTCTATTATCTTTTTATCCAGGAACTGTTATCTTCTTGCAGGTAGGAATGCCACCACTTCACACCAATATTCTGCCTCTCTTTTCACATCCAAGACTGTTCCATATTTATAAACACCACTTATTAGTGTAAGTATTTTTCTCTGATATGTGTCTGTTTAACCAAGGGCATTGATCTCCATCTTTAATCCTCCTTTCTTCTACAAAAACATTTTCTTCCTTCCTTTTTAAGAAGTTGAAAACAAAAATCCTCTTAGGCCATTGAGAAACTTAGAATAGCCACCAGTATTTATTAATTAGATCGTTTCAGTGACTACACTGTCTGTTCTTTATCCACAACTGTGTGTATCACATTAGTTGTCTGCCTCTTAAGTGAATTTAATGACTTTAATGTGCACACTCATTTGCTTTTAGATGTTCAGATGAGCAATCTTATTTGTCATCAATTCTGCTCTTGACACATCCTTCTGGCAGCACTTCTTGGGCCTCAACAGCCTCATGCTGTGGACAGTGTCAAACAATAGCTCAGCTCTGCTTTTGTGCATCCCATTGTGCTGCAGTTGTGTCTAGAAAGCACACCTGTGATCTTAAATGAATTTACTGAAAGAAGAAACCCTTGTTCTGCAGAGCTCCCAGTCTAAAGAGATGAGACAGATGACAGGTGAAAATGAAAGGGAGGCACCAGCAGGCTCTGTGACTTGTTTGACACATGGCAGTCGTGAGGTCCCATGTGCAGGGTGTGTGACAACGCTGGGGCAGTGATCCAGCTGTCTGAGTCCTCATGGCTTTGGCACAGCTTCTAGACCAGTCAGTCTCCCAAAGTATCAGGTAGTAAGACCATACAAAGAGTCCAACAGTGCAGTGGCTGTAAATCAAAACAATGCAATTGTTTATCAGCCCAGGAAAAATTACCAGCAATAAGTGTATAACCTGTAGAGCCTTTAGGTCTAAATGGGATTCCAGGGATTATTTATAGGGCTATTTTACAGGGCAGTCATCATGGAGAAATTGTTGAAATATCAGAAGAGATGCATCTACTTCTGTAAAGCATAAGATTATTCCCAGAGGGGGTAATTTCTGGGAAGACAGCAGTGGAGTTCCAGAAAGGTGTCTGTGATGTGAAATAGCTTGTCTGGGGATCAGCCATGCTGCTCCTGCTAATTCATAGGGTCTCAGCAAGAATGTTCTTTGACCAAAGTAGGAAATACTCAACATTCTCTTTAGGTCTCCAGCTCTGTACCCAAATGTGCAGGACAAGCACAGGAGTGAAAAAGCCCAAGTGGGAAAGTCAAAATCCACAAAAAGATGAAACAGCTTCTTTTAGAAGGGTAAACTTGAGGAGATTTCTGTTTTAATCAGCTTTCCTTTTGCCTGGTTTACATACATGCCTCATAGTGTTGGGTGTGTGAGACTTTGTGCAATTTCAAGAGTACACTTCAGATTCTGTGTTATGTCTATTCACCTTGGTTCCTATTCCTAGAGACATGCCTGGAGATCATCTGCTGAAAAGTTTCAAAAACACTTTTTTTCAATGTTTACAAAGACATAGCAAGTACCTGGTATGGAATTGTGAGTTAAACTATTAAGGTAGTTATTCTTTTGTTGTTAGCATGTTAGGGAAAAGGGTAATATGGCAAGGAAGTCCTAAGAAAGTTGGCCACAGATATTGCTTTGGATATTGCAGTATTGCTTTGGATACTGTTTTTCTAGCAGTGTTTTGTTAGTGTACCAATATACAATACCTATCTTTAATCTCATTAGAAGGCATTTTCTTACCATCCCATTGATTTGCTATGCTATAAACCAGATTTTATATCAAACTAAGCATTTGCAAACAGCTACTTATCAGAGGCTATACTCAGGGCTGCAGGTACAAGGCAAGTTAGGATTTAAGGTACCTTCATGCTCCAGCAAGAGGGGTTGTGCCTGGTGCAAGCTGCAAGGATGCACTCTTGTGGCAAAAAGGTGCTGTACAGGGAATAGGTGGAGTTGAAATCACCTTCTGTTTATCAGGAAATTGAAGACTTTCATACCAAAACAAGCTGAAGAGATTGTCAGCTATACTAGGGAACTTTCACTGCAGCATCAGTATTTTGTATTAATTCTCATTATGTTTTCTCTGCTGGAGGGTGCATTCATACTTCTGTTTTCTGAACTTCTTATGAGCAAGTGCTGTTCAGCATGCCTCAGTGTCTGCTCCCCTGGGCACATTTTCCTAGCTGCCTCCCAGCCAACTGTTTCTCTATATGACTTAGAGGAGAGCAGATGTCAAAGGGCAGAAGCTGGGGAGCACAGCCAGCTGTCTCCATGAGGAGTTCCACCTGCCTCAGTGAGCCTTGCACCCCACAAAACCCTGTCCCTGCTGCCTTTGCTCTGCAGACAATAAAAACACCACAGCTGAGGCAGTGCAGGACAGTCTCCCACTCCTGCCTTAAAATGCTTCCAAGGTCAGGTGGGGAGAGTGCCAGGAGAGGATGGTATGGGGTGGCTGGTGGCTATGAAGTGTTATGTTAACCACAGAGCATCAACATTAGAAACATGGGAAGGGTTGTGTGTGTGCAAAACCCAGTGACTAAGAACTAGCCAAGAGGAATCACAGGTTGATTGAGGTGAGCTGCTGAAAGACTCTGAGCCTGTTTTAAAGGTGCTGAGGTGCCTGCTGATATGTATGGAGTTTTGAACTTCCCCAGAGAACCAACCTGGAGTCTATTTTCAGTCTTTCTTCTTGGACTTTGTTCCTCCTCTGTAGCTCACAGCTAATCACGTGCTTTTTCTCTGCCACTGGTTACCTAAGTTGTGCATTCAGAGAGTTTATCTTTTAACTGTTTGCTAGTGTGTGACTGAAAAGTCTTTAGCATGAGTCTCCCATGTCCATCTCTGTCATTTAGGAGCCCTGTTCCTACAAATAGATGTGTCTTACAAGAGTTTCCCTGCAGAGGAAGACAGGGGTATTTGCAGACTGCTTATGTAAGGTAGTACTGACAAAAGCCACTTTAAATGATAGGTAGTTATGTCATTGATAAGGTTTTTTCCAAATATTTCTTACTATGTTTTGCAAAAGAAACCACAGTCAGTCAACAACTAAATCAGTAATACAAAAGGTTAAGAGCAAACAAAAGTGAAGAGCATTGTAGCAGACTGCCAAGCAGTTCACTCTGTTCTGAGTGTGACAGATGAATCCCAGGTACCAAAGCGAACATCTGATGTATTGAGGAAAACAGTCTGTGACACTGCCTTACTTCTCATATAATCTCTGTCTGTTTTCCAAGATGAGTGCCTCTGTCTGTTTTCCAAGAGACCCGAAGTGACCCCAACAAAGTTACTTAGAGTAGGATTTTGCCATCAGGAAGCACCATCCTGAAAGTCAGGTTAGGAATGATCCAGTGCAGCTGGTGCAAAGCAGGAAGCTTCCAGGGCTGTTGGACTTGTTCCTGCATGGAGCTGGGGACATCCTCACCTGTGTGGCCCCTGGAGTTCATGTGCATAACTGAGTGAGAGTGCAAGGATGTGGGACTAACACTGAAGCCATCTGGATCTCTGTGGATGGACAAACGGCCCAGATGGGACATAAAGCCACAGGCCTCTGGGTGAGTAACTGAAGTAGGTGATGAAGATTCCAGATTAACAGATAATGTGGATTGTTCCTATAAAGTTCCTCTTATTTTGAGCATTTAAGACATCAGCATATACAAGATAGGAACATAGGGTTGATCAAGACAGATTTGAGCAGTTTCCAGTTTTCCTAGTTGAAAATGAGTTGGAAAAAGTGAAATTAGTGGAAATTAAAATGGGAAAGAAATCATGGATAAATATTGAACGACACTGCTTCTTCAAACGGAGTTTTTCCCCTGTGAAAATGTGGAAATTTAACAAAATGGAATACACTAGCTTTGGAACATTAATGTGAGCATACTTTCCTTTTACACTAAATTGTAACCACTGTCAATGGATCTGCACTGAAAACTGTTCATCAAACCATTCTGTGCTGCCCTCAGATAGTAAAACTCTATCACAACTCTGTCTAGCCATCATATAGAATTAATTCCCCAGTTAACTTCAGTGTGAGCCAAAGCAAATACTGGCAAACAGGTGAAGGCTCTATGAACCTAGAATGAAAATCTATTTATGAAATTGATTCATATTCATACAGATATGAAGATATTGGTCCATTATGAATATATTGATTCATAATAGATTATGAATCTATTTATGAAAACAGATTTATAAGTGCTTTTTCAGAATACAAAGTATGTTGCAGATTCTCAGGAAGACTAAGATTATCAGAAACATTTAATCCCATACTGGAAATACCATGTGGTTTTCCCAAGATGTTGAATAGTAAAATTAGTGTGACTTAAATTAATAGGAACAGTTGTCTGGAAAGAGAACTCTTTGCTTGAACTTAACAGCTCAGCTTAATTCAAGGGCTATTTTCTGAACTTGCACATCATCTCGGTAGAAGAAAATAACCATGGCAACATATAAGAAATTATCTTTCAATGTCCAGGGTTCTGACCTCCTCTGGATGAATACTGACCCATAGTAGCTGCAGTGATATCCTAAGAATGTTCCAGGTTTACCTAAGTGTCTCTGGCTTCTTGTGTGGAGAGACCTGCCAAAGAATGTACTGTCTGCACAGCCTTCTGAGAAACAGCCATTACATCTTAAGAATATTAAGAATTCTTTTTTCCCCCTTCTGCCTCAAAAGATTCGCAAATGCTATTTCCTTTTTGTGCTCAAGTTTTAAAGATTTTCAGATTTCCAGAGCAAAAGGGATTTGGAGAGCAGAACTATCCTTTAATTAACCTCGATCGCTCTCTATCCCTGTGTCCCGTGGAATGGGTCTGGCCCCTCCCTCCAAGGGCATCTTCGGCCCTGCCCAGGGGATGCGGGCAGCGGGTCACGGACCCCATGCGCTTCCAAAAGTGTTCCTCTCTCGCCATCTTCTGGTCAGCTCTTCAGCACTGACTGTACACCCTGCTGCACACAGAAAGTGATTCAACGTGATAAACGTCCTCCTCTGCTGGAGGCATTAGCGTGCTCCTTCCCTCTTGTTCTTGCTGCTTTCCCCGGGCTTGTGAAGACAGACACGTACTTGGTGTGGATGGCACTGGGCTGAGTAGGTGTCTGAAGAAAGCTGCTTGTGTTAAGCACCAAGTCTGCTCACAGACATAAAAGCCACAAGAAAATACCATGAGCTCTATCCTCACAGATATAGGAGCTCTACATGTCCTGGCTGTTTTTTTCTTAAAGCAGCTCCTCTGTGAAAGGTGACAAATATTAGCACGGAGGAGTTTAATGAGGTAGATGCTCCATAATTGCTCTCACTGAGAGCCATGGAGCTTCCTGTGCCTCAGCTCTCAGGTGCAAGCCTCTTGGATCAGATCAGTGTCTAGAGGAGCAGCTTGAGCTGCTGGGACAGAAAAGCTGAAAAGAAGTGCCCCTCCTTGGAGGGGTGCAGATCTTACCTCTGGGGACCTAAGCCCACAACTAGTTAAAGTAAAATTAAAAGAGCTGTAAATAATAGAGCTAATTATCAATTACTGGGAGGGGAAACATCCAAATTTTCTGACTTTCCTGCCTTGATAAACTACATCCTTTTTTCCCATCCTAAAAAGAACAATGTGTTACCCAGCATGCATTTCTAAAAATGTTAAGTACTAGGCAGAAGTTGATCACTGACTTCTTATGCTTATCTAACATACATAGCCATATGTAATTTAATCATTAGAGATGAAATTGTGTTTCTTCAACTGATTTTGAATTTGCCAAAGACAGTGATAGACTGATGATTTGTGTTCTTTTGTTATAGAAAGAGGCTTTATTTTCTACAGCTAACTAGGCATAGTAAATTTGAAATGCATTCACTTTTTTCAAAAAGTCAGAGGAGTTCTTGGTCCTGCAAATTTCCCTGCTGGCTATTTTAAGTGGATTATAATCACATTTTCCCTTTTTTTCTTTTTTAGTGTTTTCCTCTTCTGTGTTGTGTGTGAAAAGCCCACGCAAACAGCAGGGAAAACTGACTGACAGCTTTGCAGAAAGAGTGAAGCTCAGCAAAATGCTGCCAGGCACACACAACTAACTGAAACACCAGGAAGCAAGCAATTATTTTTAATCACTATATGTTATAATAGGAGCCTAAAGGATTCTAACATATGTGGGATTTTTGAAACAAATGGTATCCTCAACACAGGGTGCTGTACCTCTTGAGGAAAGGTTGAACATAAATGCTGCTTCTCACTCCACCATGACTGATGTGGTCCACTGGAAATTTCAAAGCATCAGGGGGTGATGTAGAGTCCAGAAGACCTTTCTTTGGAAGAGGCAGTTATCTTTGGCTCCCTTCCCTGGATGGGAACTCTAAGGTGGAGTTCTGCAGTGGAAGCAATGTAGAATTCACTCCCTCTGGGCACATCACCTTTTCCAAGTGGGCCTCATGCTTTGCATGAGCCAAAGACTTTGTAAACAAGCTCCAAAGGGAATTTAAAAATGATTTGGAACCAACTAACAAAACATGGTACCAGAACCAGTAGGAATGGTGAAGGGCTAAGGTGGCCAGAGGCAGATCCAGTCTGGAGATCTCAGCGCTGCACCCCTGTCACAGCTGCTCCCCTGCAGCTGTACCTGGCACATTCAGGAGCACCCTGTCTGGGGGCACTGGGATCTGGGGCTGGGTGACCCTCCTTATCTAAAGAAGGCAGAGAGGACACCTAGGGCCTAAGCTGAAGCTCAGCAGCTTAAGAATTTTCTTATGGAGGTGCCATCCTGGTATGAAGAAAACTTCAGGAACACAGCTTCAGGTTATGTATTCTCAGTTAAATCCATCTGAGCTGTGTGAGCTGCAAAAATCAAGTTAGAAATTCAGACAGATGGGAACCCCTCAAAAAATGTAAGCTATTTTGTTTCCTAAAAGGATTTTGACAAGTTGTTTAAAGCTGTGCAGCCTACTACCTATGTCTGCCTGGTCTTTGAGACACAATTCAAAATAAACTCATTAAAGGTTTGTGTTGTAGAAGTTGTAAAAGTAGAGTTGCCTTTTTGCATTTCTAGTGGCAACATCAGCAGCAGATAGCAACAAACAGCTGAAAAGCTCTGTTTAGGTCACTGCCTAGCCCCCATAATGTGCTGTATGCATGTGGTGATTACTTCTAAGTGTGAAAAAATACCTCTTTGAGCTCCTCTAGTGCATGTGCAGCACCCAGTGTTAGTACTTGGTATAAGACTGCCTGCAGTGAGTCTTGGGAGGAGACTGGGAAGTTGCATTTCACACTGGGAAGTTCTCATGGAATGCTGCAGGCATCAGGAAGAAGTAATTGCTTCTGCATGGGTATCTGCAGCTGCTAAAAACCCTTTATCTCCCAAATGTGGCAAGTGCATGAAGTAGAAGTGATTCAAACACAAGATTTGTGGATGAGTAAGTCTGAAGTTCAAGAATTTGCCTCATAGCAGGTTAACAAAACTTCTAAAAGGCTTTGGCAGTTTTAGTTTGGGTTTTTAATTGCAGCCAACAACAGAAGCTCCGAGCCCCCTAATAAATGTTTGCAGGTTTGTCTTCCCCACAGTTCTTTCCCTGAAGCAGGGCAGGGAGAGGCTGACCTAAAAATTTGTTTCTTCTGGAACTGCAGTAACGTTAGGTATTTAGAGAGATTTTCTTAGCTCCTGAGAATGCTGGTAATCCCAGACAGCAGGGCAGGAACCTGGTGGCTGTAGCTAAAGCCACACCTTTACACAAGAATTCCATTCTCAGCTGCCCTGAGCTTCTCCCCTGGGAGGTGCACAGCTGTTTGCTCCTGCAGCACAGGGACTGGGGGCAATGGCACTGATGAGGAACAGAAAGACTGGAGCCCCAGTTTGTCTTCAGTGCTAGCTGCAGCTTGGCATGGTGCTGAAATGGGCCTTTTTGGTCATGTTGCTGTAGCTGTTCTGGGAGATTCTCTTTCTGGCTGCTGCTGAATTGGAGTTAAAATTCCCTGTCTTTGGCTCCTGTTCTGCTGTCCCTCACAGTACGTCCTGCTCTGCCAATGTAAATGCACACACAGTCACTCCCTAACCTAGTTCTGTCAGAATGATGCAGGTTAGGTTAGGTATTTTTTAATATGGGAAAAGTAGCCTCAAGGCCAGGTTCTCTTGCTCAACTTCTATTACAAAAATAGCATGTGACATTCATATTATGCTCTGCTTGAGTATGTGTGGTCAGCTTGTGATTGGACTTAATGCCTCTGTAAATAAAAGAAACACAGAACAAAAAGAATGATAGTCTCTCAGAAATCCAGCTAATTCCTGGAAGAGTTAACTCATTTAGAAACCTTTTAATGGGCCATATTGATTACATGGATGTGTTCAGAGCAGCTGTGGATATTGCAGTAACAATGAACTGAAGCAGTTTATCAGCACATCAATTATTTTACTGGTATAAAAAGGAGCTTTAATTGGAATAATGATGATGGGCTCAGTCTTATGTTGAAGCTGTCTGGCTATCACAAAATTATCTCTCAATGAGCTCATCTATTTTGCAAGGAAGAAGCTCATAATCTCATAGGATGGAAGATGTTCTGGCTATTTATAGGAACTGATTTTATTTGTAGGGAATATCATGACTTCACAAGTGCAGTGGCACTAATCTCCCTGGTAAAGCATTTATCCTAATCTAAAGGGAGCTGTTTGCTACAAAGCCAGCCATGTACTTAAAAGGGCCATTGAACAAATTTGCAGCACTGGCAGTCATTTGCCTGTAAAAGCTGCAGGTGAATTAGTGTGTCCTGAATGCACAGCAGCCCAGAGTCAGGCTGCTCTCTGAAAATGAGACAGTGAGACAGAGGAGAAAATATTCCTACCCAAAATGGCTGAACTGCCAAGATGAATTGGGCAACATCACCTGAGCAGCTGAGGATGTGCTGCAGCCTTCTGAGTGCTGGGGGTCTGCAGGGCTGGGTTTAGGCACTCTCAGTTAAAGAGCAGGCTGCTGTTCTTACACCAAGAACAGGGATGGAGTTGACTTTTTCTTAGGTATTTCCTGTCCTGTTCCAAGCTAGCTAGTCTGGGCTAGCTTTTAGCACTAAGTCAAATATGGAATTTCTTTTGGCACCTGCTCCCAAGGGATGAAAATACTTTTCTGGATATGTTTGCAGAGATCACTGAGGACCATGGAGATAGCTGGAGTATATCTTCAAGAGATCAAATGTATTCCCTACTGAGCCAAATGGAAAATAAGTTAATCAGAAAGCAGGGGGGAAGTGGAGCTTCTGCAGAGTTCAGGGCTGGTGGAGGAGGGAGACTGTGAGGCTGCAAGCTGCTCAGACCACAGTTTGGTTAACAATTCCACAGCTGGAGCCTTCAACAGGATGTGGAACCAACCCCAGGACAAGCTGGGATGCAGGAAACCATGTCAGGGCTGTGAGGGCTCTGAAGGGAGGGAGTGTGGGTGCACAGCACCTGCTGCTTTCTACCAGGCATTTCATTTCGTGCATTGCTGCTGCAGTATCCCTCAGCCATCAGCAAGCTCCTGGACTGCAGCTGTGCCTGAAAGGATAGTGCAGCCCCAAGTCTGAATTTATTTTTATTCCTTGAAATCTGCAGGAATAGAGTGCACTTGACTCCCTTTCTGCCTGGTCTGCTGAGGCCTGCCCTCCCTCATCATGCACTCAGTGCACACAAAGATGAGCAGATTTGTACCCAAGGTACATACAGGATAAACTAGGACCACATCTGTGGAAAAGGCCAGATGTGTGTTCCTTTAAATCATAATCCTTCATGTAATAATATCACAGTTGTCATAGAAACCATGGCATCACTAAGCTCTTGATCCTGCAAAACAGTTGAGCATTTGTTTTTAATATAAAGTATGTGCTTAAATTCCAACTGTTTCTGTGGCACTGCTTGTATGTCTAGAACAAAGCCTAGACTTTATCTTTTTCCTGTATGAGAGTGATGTTGCCCAGTAAAACCTCCTGGTTTCTTTAGTTAAGCCCAAATAGTATGCATGTTTCACAATCACAAAAATAGTTAGCACATGAATGGTCTAAAGAGAGTCCAAACAGAACTTTTTAAGGAGATGTGTTGGAAGTTGAATGCTTGATTAGATCACATCACTGTCTCTGCTTCTGCACCCTGAGAAAGCATTAGAATAGCACTTTTCACAATTTCTTCCAGTTCTTAGAACACTGGACAATTCTTAATTCTACTGATTGTATAAGGAGAATATTTTTTTTCAATTTGTCAAGAACATATAGAAGTTTGATCATAATTTCTAACAGAAACATTCATGCTCCCAAATTAAATAACCTATTTATTGTAGCTGTTCATGAGGCATTTTGTATTTTTCTTTGAAAATTCAGTTTCTGATTTAAATGTTTAACACTTTCTGGTTTAATTTTAAGGTATGTTTTAGCATTCGAAGTGCTGAGGAAAGTATGAAATATCCCTTGTGTCTCCACGAAAACATGAAAAGTTCTGGTGGATTTAAGGAGTCTTTTAGCTGGATCTTTGAGTACATGCCCATGTTGAATTCTGTTGTAACTGCATTTGGAAGATGACACATGATATTTCACTCATTGATATTAACCACAGTATTTTCCCTCAGATCATACTACAAATTAAATTCTCAGGGTGCCTTTTCAGTGACTAAATGCTCCCCTGCAGACAGGGCTTCATTCCAGATTTGCTGGACTCAGTGGGCAGGTTTCCAGTGGAGCTCAGTGGGTTCTTTATCAGAATTAGGTGGTTTAGTCTGCATATGCCTGGTTTATAATTCATATTTGGTCTCATGATAGACATGGAGTATTACTTTGACCAATTTCAGCAGTTGATAACTGGGGCAACCCACATCTCTTACAGCTGTTCTATATTAAGTTATAAATTTGCATTTGTGCCAGGGAAACCTGTTCTGTAGAACTTCAGTAGGTCGAGGTGGTAGCAACTCCACAGTAAGTTCAGCGCATTTGTAATGCTTTCTGTCAGCAGAAAACAAAAAGCAGCAGTACCCCAAAGACATCAGCTTTTGTGGAAATTAAAGCAGAAGGTTAATAAAGGTGGCTGAGTCACAACTCTCTTCCAATTCAGGGGATGTTTGTGGACAAATCTTCCTCCTATTTATTGAGCTCCACCAGCTGGTAAATGACTGCATGTTTCTAAAAGCCCTTCTTGTAAAATGTTTAAATTTTGTGAATGGAAAAAGGGTTTTTAAATGTTGCTGACTAATCTTCTTTCCTGAAGAGGAAGCATTTGTATGAATGCAAAGATAAATCAATGAGTGTGCTGTTGATTTTGCTGATTTCAGAGTACCTGGACAAAAAGAATCTCATCCGTAAAAACGTTTTATGAAATACCATGATTCACACCAAAAAAAAGTAAGAATTTATACTCAGTCATATTCACCAGCAGACACATAAAGGGGTAGTTCCCCAGATTAGTTTTTAATAATACTTTATGAATGTAATTAATTTAAGCTGAGAACAAGATTGGGAAAGGAGACATTAAACTACTTTTGTCTTTTATACTTACAAAGCTTAAGCGCGGTTTTTGCACAGCTCCTCTAAGAATTAATAGTGCTCCCGAGTCTTCCCTGAAGTCCATCGGAGGTGATGGACAACATGCGACTGACCGCCCTGAATGCACGAAATCAATTTCAGAGCTCAGAGGAGCGCCAATGCCGTCTCTGTTTCTTTTATCTTCATGGCTCTCGGCGTTGCAGAGGCTCTTTTCTCCTCCCGAGCACGGGAGATCTCCGGCCGTGGCCGGGAGAGCCCCGCGGAGCCCGCTCGGCACCGCCGTGAGGGGAAAAGCGGCCCGCCAGGGGGCGCCGTGCGAGCGCAGCGGGGCTGCTGAGGGGAGCCCGGAACAGAGGGACACCGGGACAGAGGGACAGGGGGACAGAGGGACAGGGGGACACCGGGACAGGGGGACACCGGGACAGGGGGACACCGGGACACCGGGACAGGGGGACACCGGGATACGGGGAGAGAGGGATATCGGGGCACGGGGCAGCTCCTGCGCACACCCGGGACACCGGGACGGGGCAGTTCTTCAGGCACGCCAGGGACTAGCGGCAGGGACAGCTCGGGCAGGCCCGAATCCCCAGCGCTGCCCTGCACTCTGCCTTCTTCAGCCCACCTTGCCACTGTAAAACCGCAGCCTTTTCCCTTGGCCTTCCCTGCCGTGCTCACCTTGGGCCACCCTTGGCCCGGTTTGGTGGCCACTCCTGGCAGCTCTTCTGCTCTGTGCCATTGATTCCTCGAGAAGCAATCCTTCTAGGGTCTCTTATGTCAGAGCGGCAGGAAGCTTTGTGCCAACATTCAGCTTATGTTTTCCCCTTCCCAGTTTAATTTAACTTTTCATGCTGCTTCTCTGCATCACTACTAAATAATCTCTTACACAGTGCTTTCAACCTGCAGATTTGGGGAGCCAGAACATAAATGCAGGCCTGTGCTACTACTCACTGTACTACTGGTTACATGATACAAGTATGTACTAATGAAGATAGAGGGTAATAAAGATCCTTTAGCTCCTTTCCTCCAACCCTATTCCTCTCCCCTTGTCCCTGTGGGAAGACAGTGTATCCCTATTTGACTATTACCTAGTTAAAACTGGTTATGTGAGACTGGTTCTTCAAGCCAGATAAATCTTCCAGATTTGTCTCAGCCAGATAGGGAACAAGTTAAGTTCTCTTGCATATAAAAAAAAATCACTTTGGAGAGTACATAGCCATACTACATTCTTGCAGATGTCAGATGTTGTTCTGCGGTTGCTCAGCTGTGCCTGGAGCTAAAGTGAGTGCAAGCCAAGGCTAGGATTGGGGTGTCTAAAGAAGTATCTTAATGGACATTGGCTTCATCAGAGAATCTCTGGTGCTTAATGCTATTAAGTATCACATCAGAAATCTGTCCCACACTCTGCTGTGATTTTTGATAATTTTCTGTCAAGATCAAGTTGCAGTGTTCTAGGTAAAGAGCACAATAAAATGTACCAAGCAGGGTAGATTCTGAAACCAGCAACAGCATCTGCTCTGCCTCCCCTAGCCAAAACAGGTGGTGACTGTGGGTGGAAATATGGTGAATCCTGTGGAAAGTAAGTGTAGAGACATGGGAAGGAACTGGGAAGGGGGGGGGGGGAGGTAATATAGAATGATCCCAAATGAGATCCAGTGTGATGGTGATATAAAAATGCAATCTATAGGAGAGCAGGGATCACTAGGTTTGTGGCTTTATAGATCAAAGACTTGATTTTTTTGAAACTGATTTTTCTGCACCTCTTGGAATTATTTTCTTATCCTCATTACTATTCAAAATGTCTCTCTGTCATCTGATAATTTCATCAGTTACAGTCTCTTCTAAATCACAGTGAAAGTCTTGATCTGAATTCTAACACAGCACTACTATGATCCATTTTAAACACATTAAGTACCTTTTCCTGCTCAGTAATTTGCTATTTTTATTCCTTATTCACAATTCTTAAGCCAGTTCTCAAATTATGTGGGTGCTGCTATGTCAAAAGAGATGTGAATTAGCTATATTCAGAAATCTGTGATTCAGTCTTCCAAATGTTTGTTTAAAGCTAAGTATGTTGGTTCTGTTACTTTCCTTTTACTCGCTGATGTTGTAAGTCTATATAAAACTCCATTCCTTATAAACTCCAGGGCACATATAACATGAAGGGTAACAGAGCAGTCTGTTATCCTTCATATGTTTCAGCAGCTTTTTGTCCTTAGAATTTGTTTCTAGCAGGAAAATAGTCAGATTTACAGAAAGTAATTGCTATAATCATTCTTCTTCTGAGGTTTGGTCTCCCATTTGATTCTGAGATTGCTGTTTTCTGTGACTTTTTCTCAGTCATTGTGAGGAAAGATGACTTCAAGACAGCTTTATAATAGAAAAAAAATCTTATATTTTCCGTTCTTCTTTCATCAATAAAGGTATGTGGGTTAGTTTTCCAGATGTACTTCACTACCTTTTTTTTTTTTACAGTGTTTTTTTACAGTATTCTATCTACCAAACTCAATTTTGTGCATTTGATATTTAAAATTTAGCAGATGTAGATTATGTAAAAAATCTCGTACTGGGGTTGGTGATCTTGACTTGTGGCCTGTGGACACTTGTGATTTCCAAATGTCTTAGGGTGCAATGCAAGATGTAACCAGAAGTATGTATTCTATTACTTAAAACCAGGAAGGGCAGTGTTCTTTATCTCCTCCATGACCCATCCCTCATAAATTCAGGGAGATATGTTCTGTTAATGGGCCTTTGAGTCTCACTGCATCATCCCATTGTGAGATGCTCCATCCAGGGGGGAGGAGCCAAGCATTCCTACCTGGATATCATCTGAAATTTAGAACACCACAATTAGCCTTTCTCCACTGGATTCCCAGAGGAAGACAGGTTCCATCTACACCACCACTGGGCCTTCAGAGGAAAACTACATCCTTCTACAGGGTCACTGCTTCAGCAGAACCACATCTGTCACTCCAGGAGGACTGCAGCCACCATTTAATCCACTGCTACCAACATCCTGACCAACAGGATGTCAGCTTGTATTCTGGCTCTGTCAGCATTTTCTTTGTACTACTGCATTTTTATTTTAACTTTCCTGGTAAAGAACTGTTATTCCTATTCTCATATATTTGCCTGAGAGCCCCTTAATTTCAAAATTATAATAATTCAGAGGGAGGACGTTTGTATTTTCCATTTCAAGGGAGGCTCCTGCCTTCCTTAGCAAACACTGTCTTTCAAACTGAGACACCAAGTCAGCAAATGATTGAAAACCACTGGTTTAGCTCCCCAGTCTCACCTTCCCTACATATCAAATGAGGCTGCATCCTGGACCTGGTTTGGTGGGACACCGGTAAAGTCAGTTTTCATGCAGCACTTGAGTCTGGGGAGGGTTTGAATAGGGACAGTATTGTCCCAGGCACCACTCTGTTCCCCAAAATCTAAACTTACCTACAAAAAGAGATGAAAGTAAATGAGATGGTAGGGTTGCTGAGATGTATTTGATCTGTCTTTTCCATGCTAAGTGATGTGGTTGAAGAATCTGAAACAATAACTCTGACCCGCCCAGCTCACCTCAGTGTCTGCCAACTCAGGTGCCTTATGCTGATATTTTAAAATATAGACAAAGTTAACTATGGCAGCGCCTATAAATATAAGAAATCGAAAGGGGGATGGAAGGGCTGAGTATTCAGCTGTGGCTATGATTGCATCTCAGCCCTGGGAGCACTTGAGCTGGGGGTCCGCCCATTCCCCTGCTCCCCACTCCAAACAATAATGTATTTAGCAAGACTGAGCCTGGCATCTGACCTCTGCTCTGGAACATCCCTTTTAAGTGTCTGTGATGGCAAGATAAGCTTACTGAGGCCTGTAAGGCTTATGAGCTTGTGGATCCCAAGGAAAGGGTGCAAGTCCTAGGGAGTCCAGGGAAGGTGTGTTGCTCTACTCTGAACAGTTGTGTGCAACTACCTCTTCCTTCACTCACCTGCATTTGGAAAAATGATATTACATTTTCCTTTTTTCTCGTTTGTTCATTTATCAAATGGAATGATTCAGATATGGCTGCATGGTTCCTTATTGCTTTTAGAGATGTGGTTTTTATTTGTTTTCAGGAAGCTGTGCAAGCCATTAAGGAGAGAACTAGATGTGTTCCCTCACTGTATGCACAAGGAGTTTGGTTTCTGATGTGTTTGTATAGTGGATTTTAATCCTCATCTGTGGCACTGCAAGACTGATTAGTATGGCTTGGCTTTTCTGGGACACCTTTCTTCTAATAAATGAACTCCCACAACTTTCATATAGAACAAAAACGTATCATTGACCTTGCTTTGCAGACACCATCTAGCTTTTGAAAGTTCAGAAATATTCACTGTTCAGCCAAAGATGTAAGTACAGGCAGAACTACAAATCCACAAAGAGTAATGCAATCTCCACCAACAGGTTATTGCTGTTTCCTGTACAGGATTACAAACACTCCTCAGTGAATGAGCCAAAGCACTCCAAAGGAGGGACCTAATTGACTTACAGTCCACAGGGATGGACTTAGAAGAACTGGAGTTGAAAACTACTCTGTCCATCCTGGGTAAAATCATGCAACTTGTTTTTTTTTTGATGTTAAATTCATGGCCATGGTATTTGAATACCTGCAGACATCTCCTTGACACCTATTACTGAATACCTGGGTAACAGTACCCCTCCCCATCCCAAGCTGCTCTAGGATAAATTGGTTTTGTAATGCCATTCCTTAACTATTAAAGCCTTTAAAAGTGAAATTGGTGTCTGAGGGACTAATCAATCCCTCACCCACTGCACACGATTCTTGAAACCAACCATTTAACCAGCTTTCCTGCACTGATATATGTTTTCTTCTCAATGCTTTGAAGGTGACTTCATTATTGAAGCAATGACCCTGGTGCTGTGAGCTCAGAATGATGTGAAAGCCTGGCTTTGGCAAGCAGGACAGCTTGACTTGTATCTTGGCAAAGCAGGATCCTCTTGACTCTTTCTGCCTTTGTCCAAGGATTCAGGTAGGATCCCTCTCTTGTCCTTCTACTTATGGGTGTCAGGTATTATTTGTCTTTTCTAGTCTCAGGTTCTGCTTCTATCTCTGAAAAAGTTCAAGAGTGTACCTGGGCATCAGCTATTATCAAGCTGCATCATCCATCAGAAAAATCAATTTACACTTCATCCCATCTCATTAACTTTATCCTTTACCTTCTCTGTCTGCTGAGGTTCAGGGTTACAAAAATCTGGGCCTTCCCTATTTCTGAAATGGCAGCTCCTTTTTGGTGCCTGACATTTCTTTTGGGAAAGTGACATCAGAATTAAACAGAAAGACCCTTTCTAAGTGCTAGGCTGTAAATGAGAGAAGTGAGGTCAAAAACCAAAACTATAAACTAGTCTCAGAGAAACAAATCAATCCTCTGCTAGGCACACTCAACTGAGTGTACAGGAGCTTCATTCAGGGTAAAGTTGGAAATCCATCAGACCTAGAAAAGGCATTCAGAGAAAGAAAAGGACTAATACAAACTAAAATTCATCTGTGCTCTGGAATACCCTTTCTTTAAGCCCCAGACAACTTTTGCTTTCATCAAAGCCCATTCATCCTATATTTTACCTGATTTCCTTCTTAATGGCTCATCCTGAACTTATCTTTCCTTCAGTTCCTTTTGCCCTTTGTTGCTGGCCTTCTGTCTTCCTAGGGACATGCCTATCTGATCTGTTGGAAGCAGGGGCTGGCCATAAATGCTAAGGGGAAAGACAACTTCGGTCTAAACTGTTTGTCTCCTTGTTCTAACCAAGAATGCAGTGTGGAATCTGCCAGGGTTTTTTTTTTTTGAGAGTTTCAGTTTAAGACTCTTACAAAATTTCCTATGTTTAAATAAGAAGGAGGAAAAAGAAACAAAGTTTATGAAGGTGTGTTATCTACAAAACAGGGATTTGGCCAAAGTTCAGCCCCTGGGAGAGGTAATCTAGCTGTATGATAGAGGTAATCATGATATTGGAGATGTGCATGCATTTAGAAGAAAGTGGTGCTTACAGGCAATGTGGATCAAGGAACTTAACAGCAATTGTAGCTACTGGAATCTGATAGAGTGCTCTTGAGGGGCTGTACCCAGATTCATTACCTTCACTAGCCCGAGATGTCAGGTCCTGCCCTGTGTACAATCATTTTGGTCTTTGGGAAACTCTGAGCTTTCCTGAATCATCTTATGACCAACATGAGATTCATGGCAATGTCCCATGGCAAGTCCTGAAGAAAGAAACAGGAATGAGTCAGATATGTCAAACAGCTCTTTACACCTTTGAAGCAGCCTCTGAATTCCAGAAAGGTAGACAGGCCCAATGTGTTCTCAAGGTCTTATCACAGAAACGAATTCACAGCTTGCACAATGCCTGCTAAATACTGAGAAGGGCAGGAGAATTCAGAGGAGTGGTGGCTGTGCAGCTGCATGTTACTTCTTGAAGCCTGCAACAAAAAGGCAGACTGAAGGAGCTGGGGAAAGTTCTAGATCAGGTTTGAAGAGCACATTTGGACAATTAAACAATTTGTTTGGCTGGCCAGGTGCTCAGGAGACAGTGTGGCATTTGGATTAATGGGTGCCTGAGAGAGATTGCCATACCTTCCACCAGGTATTGCAGGGATCCTCCCAGCCAGCACATCCACTCATCTCAGTTGTGCAGTTGCCAAAAAAAGCGTGGTGTCACAGTCAGTGGAGAGGCAGAGGAGGGGGAAGGTAGATGAGAAGACAAGGAGGATGGAAGAGCGGAAGTAGTGATAGAGGCAGCCCTGGTAAGGTATGACAGAAGGTGCAGTTTGAACTTGCTAAGCCTACTGACCTAACTGCTGCAGTGCAGTGTTCCAGGCCAAAATCCTGTCATATGAGGGAAACTGAGTCACCAAATTCATTCTTCTGCCGTTTCATGCATCACACTGTGCAATGTCTGATAAAGTCTGTTTGGTTTGGTTTTGTTTCTGGGGTTCCCATAGGGACTTCCAAGTCCTCCTTTTCTAATAAGTGAAGTAATTTTCTGCTGCTTGTTTATAGCTAGTTTTCCCTTAAATCATCCCTTATCTCTCAGAGTTGCTTGCCCTGCCTGTTGGTGTATTGACATACAAGTTATATCCACCTTGGCTTCACTTTGCAGGCTGTACAGTCTAAGCAATAGTTCAGCCTGTCTAGGAGAGCTGAGTTGCACACACTGTATAATCAGAGTCTTTCAAGTGACAGCCTGAAAAAATCCTGTGGACTGTCTGGTACCTTTCATTCAAAGTATTTAACCAGTGTCAATCCTTCCTGAGTCCTTTTGTAGCAAAGCAGTTCTCTTTGCTGGAAGGATAGGAATTTCAAGCCCACAAATCAATACGACTTCCATATGCTTGGAGTTGGGCATGTGCTAACTGTTTTTCTGGATCAAGATTAGAGTTCTCACCACTTGACAAGATTCAGCTTGTGGTTTGTGAAGTACTGCCAGTTTGTCTGGAATTAAAGATTTATATAAAGTATCAATTTTAAAAAAAGGCATTTCCCTGTTCCAGGTTTATGTGTGTACTGCATTACTTAATAGCTGCTTGGGAAACATGAAGGATACGGTGCAACAACATTGCTTGTATCACACTTCGTGTCATGTGAGAGCCGCTCCATGTTCCCAAGGAACTGACAACTCTATTCAAAACCAAGATGGGAAGGGATAAATAAAGGTGCATAGATGGGATTTCCAGGGTCAGGAAAGGGCAGCACTGCTTGATTTCTGAATGCAGGGAGTATTCACTTCACTAGCAATGCTTTCATGCATCGTGATGCTTTTTCTGGGGATAAATCTTATATAAAACAATTATAGGGGAGCTTAAATAGAGTAGTAAAAATTTTTCTTGGCCTCTGTATTGCTGATTTCCAGCTTGCAGTGACTGACACCAGATTTTATGTGTATGGATCCGCCAGAAATGTCCGGACAGGAATTCCTGGCATAAGTCGACTGACCCTCGAGGAGTACTGAAGGACTGATAGGAATCTGGGATGACAGGTGCAAACCCAAAGCTGCAGGCTTTCTCAGCAAAACAGAAGTACGGTGAGGAAGCAATACCACGTAGGGTTCCGCAGGGCTGGGAGGTGGGAGAGGAGGCGCAGCACGGGTGAGCGGTTGCTGCGGTTCGGCAGCGGGGACCGGAGGGCTGCGAGCCGGGCCGCGGGACGCAGTGTCCGGGCAGGGCTGGGGCGGGCGGGCAGCGCCTGCAGGTGCCGCGGGTCACCCGGCGGGGGCGGGCGGCGGCCCCGGGGGAGGAGCGGGGCGCGGGCCGGCCCCGGTGCGCGTGTCCCAGGCGCGGGGCCGGGCTATCGGAAGGAGGGCAGGGCGAGGGCGGGGCGGTTGGCGCGGCTGGCCCGGCCCGCCAGGGAGGAAGGGAAGGGGAGCGGGCTGTGCTGTTGCCCTTTTAAGCGAGCGAGCGGGTACAGGAGGCCGGTACAAAGGGAGCTCCGCCGTGCCCCGCCGGCTGGGGCTGCCCCGGCCCCGCCATCTTCCGTCCCGCAGGCGCGGCCGGGGCCAGGGTCGGGCCGGCTGAGTCGGAGGGAGGCGGTGGCAGCACAGGCCCGGGCCCGGAGATGAGGCCAGGATGTCGGTGTCAGGGCTCAAGGCCGAGCTGAAGTTCCTCGAGTCGATCTTCGACAAGGACCACGAGCGCTTCCGCATCGTCTCCTGGAAGCTGGACGAGCTCCACTGCCAGTTTGTGCTCCTGCCGCCGCCGCCGGGCTCCAGCCCGCAGCCGCCGCCGCCGCTCACTATCCACTGCAACATCACGGTGCGGGGGCCGCGCGGGGCGGGGAGGGCTGGGCACGGCCCGCCCTCGCCATTGTCCGCGGGGCGCGGGGAGGGGGCGCAGCCCCGCCGGGGTGACTCAGCACGGGGGGACCGCTCCCCCGGGGCTCCGGGTGCCTTCCCCGTTTCCACCATAACAAAAGTTACGTGGGGCGGGCGGCCCCGGCCTCTCCTCCTGTGCGGCGGCAGGAGGCTCGGGTCTGCACAGGAGACTGTGCAGGGACTCGGGTACGGGGGAAGGACGCGGGCCAGGGCCGCCGCTGCCGTTTCGGGGCCGGCATCCGCGAGCTGGAACAAAGGGCGACCGGGCCCGGGGCAGCGGGTACAGAGCCCCGGGGTGGCGGAGGGAGAAGCAGAGGGGCCCCGCTAGCCGGCCCGGCCCTGCGGCGGCTCCCGGGACAGCGGTAGTGTTGTGCGCGGAGCCCGGAGCAGGCGGCGGGCGGGCGCTTTACCGAGTGCGCCACACGGCCGCGGCCTGGGGCGGGCCCGGCCTTCCCCGCGGGGTAGCCCGGGGGGGCCGCGGCGATGGGAAACTTGTCAGTGGCTCTGTCGTGGAGGGGTAACACGGAGCACCTGCTCTGCTGCCTAAGGGCCGTTTAATCGTAACGGTGCTTTTAAACTTGCCAGGGGGTGCGAGCAGCTGTGTCCGAACTGAGCGTCTCCTGCCTGCCGAGGGCTTTCAGCGTTCTCCTTTCTGTGGGGTTTTTTCCCCCCCTTAAATTCTTTTGGCTTAATATTCATTCAATGAATGGCAGAGAAGCCGAATAAAACGTTCAGTGCTGTGTGGCATGGTAACATGACATTCTAAAGACTCCTCTGGTTCTTTAGAAGTTTAGGGCCTAAACTTGCCGAAGGATCTGAATATATTGGGTCTGCGACTCATGTACAGAAAAGTGCTGGAGGTTCATTTTTGTTGGGCTGGTTGCAGCTATAAGTGAATTTAAATGCCTTTTCAAGATTGAACTGAATAGCGGCATATTGAAAAACTTTGGGTGAAAACAGCATGTAAGGAAGATAAAGCCTGCTGCTTTTTCTTGCTCTTTGTATGAAAGTTTCAAACACCATGGTATAAGTTGAATATTTCAGTACTGAAAGATGAAAATATTTATGCAAACCAGGCAAGTCTAATAATAATCATGACCAGAGTCTCACTTGCCTTAAAGTGACTTTATTAAATTAAAGGTGAATTGTTAGGTGGCTCTTCTAGTTTTCACAGTTAACTGTTATGAGAAGTCCCTTCTGTGGTCATGGGACAGGTCTTTGTTTTACTGGATACTTGTAATACATAAGATTTTGGGGGTTTATGGTAAAATAAACAAGATGTGTTGGTGTTCTTGTATTCAGACATGACCCTTCAGATGATGGATTGTGTGACTTCCTATAAATATTTTTATTTAGGAGAGTGTGTTCCATTGCAGAGAAATTTGGCTTTTTGTTTCCACAAAATGTGATCTATTTCATAAGTTTTGCTCTAAACAATAAAATGATGATTGTGCACCCTTAGTTGCCAGCTGCATTTGATGGGTTATTTCTTTGTGAAGTCACAGCTAACAAGTAAGCCAGCAGTAAGACCTGAAGTAGTTGTGCCCAGGATTTTTGCTGTGTTTATCTACTTCTGAGACTGCTTTCATTTTAACTACTTTCAATAGTAATTTTTATTGTGAAGAAATGCGCCCCCTTATCTGTAGGCCTTTGGCTGAGGTGTGTCTGAGCAAGCAAGAAACCACTCAGGTCACTTTTGTCATGTTTGTGTTAATGAGGAAACAGTGTCTGCAATCTGCTGTTACAGTCACTTGCCCCAAAATTCAGGAGATCTTTCACACGCCGTTAGACTTGTGGTGCATGAACTTGCAAAAAGAACAGGAAGAGTGCTGTTTGAAACCTCAGACCTGAGACTTCTGCTTTCTTGAAAGTTCTGTTTACAGTTGTCTGTGAGCAGCTTGGTGCTTTCTGATGTTGCCTAATTTTTTGCTCTTTGAGGCAGGTGGTTATTTTCCCCATCTGCTAAAAATAAATGGGATAGGGCAACCTGGTGATATAGAGGTGAGTCCCTTGAAACAAATGGGCAGCAAGTGACAGAGCCAAGAAGAGAAAGCTCATCTCTGGGTTTCTGTCCTAGTTCTTTGACATACATTTTAGAACTCTTAAGTGTCACAAAAGTGTTTTGGTTTTTTTTTCCCCCTTCCCACTGAATGGAGTCTCCTGGGCCTAACTCCTGATTGCCTTCAGATATTTTTTGGGGTTTTTGTGAGTAGTGTAGACTAGAAGAGCCTAAGTCTTGTATACTCTGCTTCAGTGGCTCTGCAGCTACTGGGGGAACTAGAACTTCAAATAGCAGTTGTAGCATGCAAAGACTGGTAAGGCTATAAAGTTGCTGGTCAGTATGTTTTTTTGGGGAGAGTCTCTGCATCAGAAGCTACTGTCTTAGTGTTCTGAATTTGCAGAGCAAATATGCAGTTTTCACTGTTTGCTTCTCCTAGTCGGTTTAACCCCTACAATAGTGATCCAGCCAGGGTATTTCCTTTACTCAGCAAAAGCATACAGTGGGTTGTGTCTGGATGTTCAAGAATCCTGTTAAGGATGAAGAGTAAGCCTAGCACTCAATCACCACTTTCCTTTGTGGTTCTGTTAGTATATGTCAATATTTTACATAAAATGACAGCTGTCTAGCAGTGTGTAGAGATGCTGAGGTTACGGGATGGAGAAACATCTGGTAGGGAAGGAAGCTTTCAGTGTCTAAAAAGAGATCTGACAACTAAGTTGTCTCTGATATTCCCAACCGATCTTTTTTTCTCTCCAGCCTAGAGGGAAGAGGAAATATTCCTCTGTAGAAGTGAGGGAGCATATATGGTTAGGAACTGTGTATGTCTCCACAAGTTTTCTAGACTAAAATTGATGGTTTGAGAAGTCTGCCACTGGCATTTCTCACTGAGATGATTTGCTGATTGTCTCTGAAGTATAGAGAACTATCAAAGTTCTACAAACTATAGATTTAATAAATAAATATTAACTATAGATAGATTAAATATATAGATTAACCTATAATATTGGCTATAGCATCTCAGGGATATTGTACCTGTGACACTGACCACTGCTTGAAATTAAAGCAAGAACTACTTTATTTGGTAGCTCTTCTGTTTATAAATGGTAACCAAACTTAGACTAAGTCTGTCATTCACTATTTCTGGTAGTGACCTGTGTTAGAGCTTACATGGTTAATCAGATTATTTCAAGAGGCATTTCAGGGTGGAGTCACCCCTGTCAGAAACATTACTGCTTATTCCTGAGAACTGTGTAGTTATTGAACTTGTTCAGGCTGTGTACCTTCACACTCCCATTTTGTTATGCCAACAGCAGTGTCTCCATTTGGAGTTTTCTTTCTCTTTTTCTCAGGTTTCCTTTTTAGTTAACAGCACTATTCCAGTTGATCAAGTTCAGTAAATCTTGTCCTGTTCTTCATGTTTTTAAATAGTATCAAACCTATGGCCTTACTTAGAGGAGTGTTTTTAGGTAAGTGTCCTTCAATACAGTCTCTGGTTTCACTTTGGTATCTTATCAGACTTAGATCATAGTATTGCAAAGGGTGTGTTAGAATTATTATACAGCAAAGTATTTTCCTTTTTATTTCAAGGCAAAGGACTAGTTTGGATTGCTGTAAAACATTTTGTATTTATGTCATCTCTTCAATGAGAAACTGGATATTAATATCTCTCCACCCATACACAAAATTCCTATTGAAATTCTACATCCTTAAGTGACCCTTGCAGATAGAATGGGGGTTGTGCCAATTCCAGGTGGAAGCAGGTTTGCCCTAAACAGATACAGGGCTGTGATGTGCAGTGATATCCTTCATACTTTAGCAATTCTGTTCAGGTGATGTGGCTGACTCAGTAAACCCCTGCTTCTCTGTTGGAAAGGAGCATCTTCTGCTGACAAATATCCTGCTGCTAAATCAGGGTTAGATGCTGCTATGAAAAACTTGAAAAGGTTGCTGCCTACAGATAACTGCAATTGATGGGAGAAGACTTTATTTTCCCTTAAAACCAGAATGGATAAAAAGATACTACCTGTGAAGGTTTAGACAAGTTGGGTATATACAGAGAGAGTGTATTGGATCCTGGAGCAGTTCTTCAAAGGCATCACTCATGCAACTATTATTTAACATAACATGCAATAGAAATTGACCAGGTTTAGTATTGTTTTATTTAGCAAACCAAAGTTAAGCTAACAAAAAAATTGCTAAAAGAATAGCAAGGGTATTAATTTCTCTTTTTATGTCAAAACTGCAGTTGGAAAAAGAATATTGCAAAAAGGAGTAGGAAGAATCATTTGTGTCTGGAAGACAAGACCTTTCTGACACCACAGTCTGGTTGTGTGATGTGTGAAAGGCTGTAACCAGTACTTCAGGATTTTAAAAGACGGTTCTGTCCTCCCTACAAGGTATGAAGTGCTCCTAAAATATCCTAGGAAGCCACAGTGGCAGGCATCAAATAGAAAAGCTGGCATATGTTGAGGTCTCAATCTACAGTAAATTGTGCTCATTTCTAATGGGTTGCTCATGTGAGTTGATACAGTAACCTTAGAACTGGGATTGTTGTGGTCCTTGAAAGAGCTCTCTGTGCACTTTGATGGTTAAGAAGTTTTGTAGGGAAAAGTAAGTTCTTTTTACTCAACATCTTCCCTCCTGTGAGCTGCTCAGGAGGTGTTGTGTATTGATGCATTGTTGATATCCTCAACATGTATTGAAAATTGGAATTGTTAGTAAGAATGAGGTGTGATGGTGCCCCGAGCAGTCTGTAATAGTGCCGTTTCTTGTAGATCAGCAGAGGCTATGTGCCTTGTGAGGTGGCTGAAATTGAGTTTGCTGCATTAAGGACCTGGCTGGCATGTATAAATTCTTACTGAGTTCTTGTTGATCTGGACTATTTCCCAGTCTGGTTTAGCTGCACAAACAGCTGTCCTGTCACAGCAGTGAGTGGGAGCTGCTGGATCCAGCAGTGCTGGCAGAGCCCTGGGTGGCACTTGGGACTGACCTCTCCTGGGTGCAGTGCCTGGGGTGGCACCAGGCCCCTGGGCCTCCACGAGTGCTGGAGTTGTTAGTGATAGCTGGACCAGACTTAATTGTGTGGAGTTTATTTACTTGAAAAATCTGCCTCTTTCCTGGAGACTGCAAGATGCAGAGATGGAGACAATTCTTTAAAGACTATTATTAATAGGAAAGAAAGAGGAGGTAAAATTTCTTGATAGGAACAAATGTTTGTAGAAGTTGATTAACAGAAATTACTATTTTAGTTATGCCTCAGTGTGGACTTTCTTCAGTACTGTCAGGTTATTTGCCTTTATGTAGTTTTGAAAGGTTGTAAATGCCTGAATTCTTGGCTGGAGTATTTGGAGTCTTTTTTTCCTTTAAATGGTAATATTCTGTTTTGAATATTACCAAAGACTTGACAATTGTTGACTTAGTATGTGTTCTACTGTGTTTCTTCAGCTACAAGTTATATAGGAGAATCACAAATGACCTTTCACCAGCAGCTCCTAGAAGACAACTGGAAAATTAAATGTCTGATTATACTAAGAAGACACTATTTAGCACTTAATCTTCAATCAGTCTGCCTGTATGCAGTACACACTTGAAGCTAATATGATCACAATGATTCTCAGTTGATCTCTGGTGGGATCAAGCATACCAGTTATTGTATGTCTCACTGATGTCTTGTGTCCAGCTGTAATCTCTAAACGTGATATGAAAATAATGACCTTATATGTGGGGATTTTTTTTCTTTATCTCTTGTTTACAAGACATCTTGGTGTACTAAGTACTGTAGAGCAGCTCATGATTTATGAAGATTTAGTATAAACTGTATTCTTCTTTCAGATCTCAATCTTTTGCCCTCTTAGAGCAGAAGAATTCAATGCAGTTGTAGATCTTGCAGTTGCTTCTTTAGTGTGTATTCAGGAAGGCAGGAACATAAGCTCTGTTAGAACTTGTATAGTGGCATTAGAAAAAAAATCAAAGTGTTCCTGAGCAGTGGTGTTCAAGATACCACAGGCTTCCTTGAATTTTTGAAGTAGGAAATAATTGTGGTAACAGTTGTGTTATTTAGCTTTCTAATGGTAAACACTGGTTAAACTCCATGGTACTGAAATTTTGCATGTGGGGGACATGCAGATTCCATCCAGCTCTAATCTGAAGGCCTGTGGCTAAGCAGCATCAGGGCAGCTGTGTACATTACTGTGAGGGGAGAGCTTGGGAGCATGGTGAATGGTGGTTGGAATGCTCTCAGCCATGGGTGAGAATAAAAATTCTTTTACCAGCAGGTGTGTCTGGAGTACAGCAAGTTTGCAAAGGAAAAAGGTGGAAAAGAGGAAGATGCCTTTCAGAGAGGGGAAGGGGCACAAATAGAAGGGGATGCTGAGTGATTTGAACACTTGAAAGATGTAAATTCCTGAAGTTAGAGGAAGAAGGGGAAGCCTGGGTCTTCTGGGTGACAACAGAGGTGATATCAGACTTTGCATACTGTGGAGTAACTGTGTAAGTGATAAAGGTGAGAGCAGGTCTGCAAGGAAACTTTCTGAATTTAAGTTGGTGAGAGGAGGGATATGTCCCAACTTTATAACCAGTTTTTCTGTTCTAGCCATACTAGAAACCATTTCTTGTTACTCTAGCTTTGTGACACTCTTGTTGATAACTGGCCTGTATAGTTGCAGAAGTAGGTAATAACTCTTGATAATTAGAAGAAGTTGATAATTTGTTTCAAGTAACCAGACTTCCTGCAGGAATTTGGACACATCAGATTCTGTGCTGGTAGTAAAGAGTACTGCAGAATCAGATTTGCAAAATACCTTTCTCTTGAGCCCATATGTGTAGCTACTCATAGGTAAAGCACTGCCAACTTGAGTGCATGTGTAATATGTGCATTAAAGAGAACCCCTTGTGTGTCTGAGGGCTCCCAAACAACCAGCCTCTGACAACTGGCAAGCTGAGGGTACCAGTGCACAGTGGGTTTTTGTGTGTGAGGAGCAGGATCCTGCTGCTGTGAGGTGCTGTAATAAAAACCTGGACATAGTTTTGAGTCTACAGCCATGTTCCAAATCAGCACATCACTTAGTCTTCAGCAATGCTGTGTGCTTTGCTCAGTTTTGAGTGTGGAGGATGTTTAACTTTTTTTTGTTGCTGTTAACATTGGCAGAGCAATGTTCCTTAGCTCCCATAGGTTGGCCCTTCACGATAATGTACATTTTCAGAGACTACGTGATGCTCGAGAACAACTTACTTGCTATGCTGTTAATACAGTCCTGTAGTGTTGAGTTGTGTTTGAGCAGCAGTTCAGTAACATTTGGTGGCTTTTTAGTTTGGGTCTGGATAAAATGTTAAGAGTGTTTGGTTTTTTTCTGTGAATCTCCTTGAGTGGAGAGATTACATGCTGCATTATGATGATGTGGTGAGTAAAATGATACTTCACAGTGATGGACAGTAACTGTGTTTTATCAGAAAAGTGAAATTTTGTTCTTTGATGCTCCAAATTAATGTTTTAAGTCTGTGTAGTTTTGTTCCACTGGACAAGCCTTTTGCTTGGTATATAGAGAGAATGAAGTTGTGGCAGCTGATAAGAGAATCTGATAGACCTGTTTTTCTCAGGGTTATATACAATTTTATGTATGGGACTTGGCAGTTGGGACATTTTGCCTAAATTAAGTAATTTGAAGAGCAGCTGGCCTCAAGAACTTGACCACAAGAAATGTAAGAATTATAATGCCACATTTGCATTCATATTTGTGACCATTTGAAGTGATGATCTGTGCCTTTGCTACTTCGGTTGTAGATGCTTTGGCTTCTTACCAGGTAGTGATGTTTTGAGCAGTGAGAGATGTGTGTACCAGGACAGAGAGATATGGAAGCAAAACACTAAAGTGTCTTAGATTATTCCACAAACTTTAAATTTATTGGCCTCTTGTATCTGCCTTGAAAACAGCAGCAACTTAAGTTTTCAAGATTTTTTTTTTTTCTCAAAATGTTATTTTCTATCTTGGGTGTATAAAAATTTTAAGAAGTTAAAAGATTCCATAATAATTCCAAGAAAATGTTATTGGCTTGGGTTGAACTAATGAATTAGTGCAGATGAAGGTGCAGATTACAAAGTGCTTGGATTTTGGAATAATTTGTACAAAAGCGAATTGCCATTGAAATACTGTCCTTGTTGAAATTCCTTCATTCTGTGGTCACTGCCAGTGAAGATTGGCACTTACAGAAGCTGCTGAATCTGGATATTGCAAGAAGTGTTGTGTGATCTTAAGTTTCAGTTGATTCAGAGCTGTACTGTGGTCCCTGTGCCCTTGTGCAGAAGGCAGCTGGAGAAGGTGCAGTGTCAGAGTGCCACGTGTGTGCCTGTGACACCTGATGTGACAGTAGGGCAGTGGCTTTGCTCTCACAAGGGCCTTGTGACAACAAAAGGGATCCTCAGAATCATTCTATATACTTGCAACAAACATTTCCTCCTAGTTACTTTTGTGGTAGTCTTCTCCAGTCAGAACTTGTTTGTACAGAGAACTGTATTTTTGTTTTGTTTGTGGTTGCAGAGTGAATTTTACTGGCATCTATAGAGTGGTGGTTTGTTACAGTCTTTCTGCTCCATGAGGCACCTACCTTTGACCCCCCCTTCTAGCATGGCTGTGTTTAATAACCTGAACAATTGGAAACCAGGGTACTTTGCTACACTTGCCTCCTTCCCTAGAGAGTGTGTGGGAGAGGCCAGCTGTGACCCTGCTTGTTGTGTTGATTTAATGCACTCCTGAAGGTATTGGCTTCTGCAGCACTGAGTGTATTAGCAGAACTGACATAGGACAGGATTAGGGGATTCTTTCACCTTCTTCCTGTAAAGGTGCAAGATGATTAAACTGTGGCAATCCCAGAGATCCTACCAAAGGATGATGCTTCACCTGGGATTGTGTACAGGTTACAGCTGTCAATACAGCCATTAAATTTAGGAGTAGAATTGCAGTAATTTTGTATGTTGTAGGGAGAGATGTGTATTTCAGAGAGCTGAACTTGGTGAATACCAAGTGCAGGACTTGGTGTTGTGTGGTGGTAAACAAGTGTTCTCGCTGAACTGAGCCTGTCAGGCTTTAGGGAGGATGGACAAAAAGTAAAGCTATACAGGCTTGCCTTCAGGCAAGTGAATAGCATGTTACATATGGTTTTAAAATTCAAGAGGAAAAGCAAGTTAGTTTATCTCTTGTTTGGTAGTGATGTTTAAAATTCACTTTGCTTCCATGCTACCAGAAATACTAAATTGCATTTTAAACTCTCCATTGCAAACGCTTTTCTTATCTTTTAGAACTCTGGATCACTGACATCTTAGAGTCTTTAAGAAATGACAGATTTTTCATATCTAAAAGTGCAAATGTTAGAGTATTGTAATGTTCAATGACTTGATCTATACAACACAGCAAATGGTGATGTCTGACTGTTTGAAAATAAAAATTTGGGGGGGTTTAAGTAACTGGAGGTTTCTGGGAAATAGTTTGATTTGGATTATTTTCAATGAAATTGATTCTTCATGCTTTCTTCTTTCTTAATTGTTATAAAGGATTGGTTGAGAGGACAGATGACAATCTGCTGGCTTTTAAAGGTTCTTAAGCCTGTGGATTTCACTGGCACTTGAGCTGCTAGTGGTAGAAAATGCTTGCTGCTTCTTAAGCTGCCTTTGGAAAATTTGGCCTCTAATAATGGGAAACACTCTGTCAGTTGTGTAATCACAACTAATGCTGTTTTAAGTAGCTGTAAGTACTAGTGTTTTATGGTCACCAAGTTAAACTTTAGCTTTAAGAATATCTGCCTAAATCCTGGTATTTTTGTTAATATTAACTTTGTGGGTTTTTTCTTCTAAAGGCAGCTTGATACAGATGGAAAAATAAGTGGTGAATGATTCACTAACAATTGCAAATAATGTGTACTAAAGTGTAGCTAATTGCTGTTTATTCTTCAGTGTTTATTGAATGTTCATGTAGGATTTATATATGACCCTTATTAAGGCCACCTTAATAATGATCTGATTCTCCTGTTTAATTAAATGGACGAAGTTGGAAAGCCATCTGTGATTTGAAATCAATTTTTTGGCATATGTTTATAGAGGCAAGTGTATTCACCTTGAGAAGATTATATTGGATCTCTGAGATGTCTTGCTCCATTAGGATTTACTTCATTACCAAGATTTGAGTGAGCAAGAATGGTCTCTTTCCAGCCTTCTCAGAGTATCTAAGCTGGTTAGTTTAAACCTGGGAATTTGATGTTCTGCTTTTTGTAAAAAAAGAGTGAAAAAAAATTTTGGGACTGAGAAAATGAATATTAGAAGGACTGTTAGGAAGATTAGCTAAGTTTTAGTTGTATCTGGTATAAAAAGTATAGAACTAGGTTCTGTCTATGATGGGGATTTTGTGAAAACTTAAAAAGAAAGAAATAAAAATGGTTTAAATTTGTTCAGACAGTATGCTAAGGATTTTTAAAGGAAACCACCCCCACACTTTTTTCCATCTAGTATGATCAGGAAATTAAAGAAAATTAAGAACTGTCACTTTGTCATTGTATTTTTAAATCATAATGCAGTAGCCATGTGTTTAAATGTGTTTTCCTACCACTTAGCTGTGAGAAAATGGCTCAGTTGTGTACAAGGAGAGATGATTATTCTTTTGCATTGTAGCAAACTGCAGGTAATGTTAAGAGTGAGATGTTTTGATTTAGCAACATCACAATTCTAACAGTATTGTAGTAATTTAGAAATGTCTTGTTTAAAAGTCTCTTACATCAAAATTGTGTCACTGTAGCTTTAGAAAGCAGGATAAAGATTATATAACATTGCAAGGAAACGGCCTTATTGTTAAGGATGAGGAAGCTTAGATAGGATATACTTAGATGACAGATCCTGCCTGGGAAAAGCTGTCTTACTGTGTGTGTTCCTAGAATCTTCTGTCACATTTTGCTGCTTTTTTTTTTTTTCCCTTTGGTTAGCAAAGTTGTTGAATGTAAGAAGAGCTCTTACAGAGGATGTAATGGAATGCCTGAACAGTGAGATCCCGTGTGTATTCTTCTAACACAGTGGTTTTCCTAAATGATTTTGATCAGTTTTGAAATTGTTCCCATGGCAGGAGTGCAGGGTTTTATTCCCTTTGTATTTTGTGTGTTTATTAGCAGGCTAAATTCTTTTGCTGCATTCTGTCACAGAAGCATTTGCCTTGACAAAGCTCCCAGTCTGTCCTGGTGCTGATACAAAGAGTCTCTAGAAGTGATGATGCCATGAATTGTAATTGTATCTGTGCTGCTGTAAACATGCTGCCTTTGTCCTGCCCCATGTGGGTGAGCTGTGCTGTCACTGCTGGCCAGTGGGCACTGCTGTGCCCCACAGCACCCCCTCTGCAGATGAGCTGCTGCCTTTGCTTGTGGAGAGCAGCAAAAAATGCAGCAGTTACATAAAACATCTCCAACACTGAATATGGTGAGAGCTGTGCAGCTGAAGGGATCATAGAGACAGAGTCCCTGCATGGCAGCTCTCTAGTGAAAGGCCCACAGTAATGGGGCTTTTTAACCACTGATAATTAATAGTAAAGTAACTGCTATTTTAGGGTTCCTCTCATTATATATTGTCTTTGAGAAGCCTTACATGACACAGCTCAAATCCACCTCTTATCTCTATAGCATGTAGATACAGAAAAAAAAAAGCTGATTTAATTCTCTCAACAGAATTAGCTCACGTGAAGTTCAGTTGTTTAACCTTACAAACCACAAGCTTAGCTTTAAGTTGCCTGCTGTGGTTATTACAAACTCATGAGCCTTTTTATATCTCAAGTTCAGAACGTTTGAAGTTCATGTGTGAATTCTGTATTTCAAAATATAGTGACTCATATCCACGTGGAAATCAGCTGTTCCAAAAATATGGATTACTTACAGATCTAAAGAAACATAATGGCATTTGTTTTTTAATTAAATTAATATATTTATTGGTAAGTGTGACAAATTAAGCGTTGCCACAAAATGAAAGCTTGACTGAATTTGTATTTTAATATTAAGTATCTGTTGTGAAAAAGTTGGAATGTGCAATTAAATAGTCATATTCCAAAAATGTAAAACTTGAAATATTTTCTGATAAAGCTGAGTAAATATGCTTGTAGTGTTGAAGAGCCTTCCTGAGAAGTGCGCTCCTCCCATTCATGTTTCAAAAGCTAGATCAGGCTAAAAATTTAATAGTTAATAATTTTTAGGACATAGTCATTCATGGGTGCTATACACTCCAGGCAGTATTGAGTCCTTGTAGGTTTTCTCACCTTCAGGAGGGCTTGTTTTCAGGGCACAAAATGGAGCTGAGTGTAAACCATGAGTAAGAACTGTCCCTCAGAGCAGGAGGGTAGCAGCATGTTCAAGTAGCCACTGCAGTGTATTTAAACTCATAGTGGAATTGCTTGATCATCAGATCTGCACTGTCAGTCTTGTATCTAGCTGATGTACATGTACATGCTGCAAGTATTTTGGAGGTGATAATTATATAGGCCCCCAGACTGGAATAGATACTGGTTACAATGAGGAATGTCCTACTGTAGGGCTGTTCTTTAGGTTGAAAAAGGAGAAATAAAATTGTCAGAGAAAAGGAGTGTAGACAGGGAAGAGTTGAGTTCCACTCTCTAAGCAGTCTTCAGATTCCAGATACGATTTAGAAGAGAGGACCAGCAGGTGCTTGTCTAATATAAATCTTTGCAATTAATAGATTTTTGTAGGTCTGGACTAACATAATTTTTAAAATGCTTGATTTAAAAAAAAAAAGCCAAAAATACCTGTTAGCAGAATGGTGCATATGTGCACAGTCCAAATGTGACTGTATCTGAAGAATATTTTTATTCTGTTGAGTCTGAGGATTTTAAAAAACAGATGGCTTGGTGAATCTTGGAAGGGATTTTGCTTGCTCTTTGTATTTCTTGATGAGAATGTTGGTGTAATATAAAGTCATGGTAGTAGTGTTTCCCCTACTGTCTTTTTCTTACCTTCATGAGCTGCTCTGAGAAGTTTGGGTCTCAAGAACAGCTGAGTCAAAGAAGTATTCAGGCAGTGGGGCCACAGTTAGCAGAGATTCCCTCCTATTGTTCCCCCTGCACATCCAGGTCAGTGTGCAGTGGGAAAGGCTTGAGGTGAGAAGGTTGCACCAGTGCAGAAGACTTCACAAGTAGCTTGCATGTTATTAAAAGTGAGTGAGATGTTATCAGTACGAAACCTGAAACACCTTTAATAAATTAACTCCTAAAAATAAGTTTAGAAACCCAGTGGCAAAGGAAAATTCAGCCTTGTTTCTCCCACAGAGATAGTGGTTAATCCATTAAGTGAAACTGAGAAGAAAATACTCTTCTCAAGTACTGTGTTGTGTAAAGAAAATGATTAAACCACATCTGTAAGCCTGCCTTAGCCATAAATCTCGGCAAGCTGAGCACTTGACTTTATTGATATGTATTTGAGATGTTAGGCCTTAGTTAATCAAGAATAAATATTCCAAGGTCTCTGCTTTGTGGGGGAGCAACACAAGGGAATCTCTGCTAACTGTGGCCCCACTGCCTGAATACTTCTTTGACCCAGCTGTTCTTGAGACCCAAACTTCTCAGTGCAGCTCATGAAGTTAAGAGAAAAGCAGTAGGGGAAACACTACTACCATGACTTCAGATTGCACCAACATTTCCATTGAGAAATACAAAGAGCAAGCAAAGCATAGTATAGTGTGTATTGTGTGCTTTGAAGTGAAGATGAAAGATGGGAACAGTTTGTCATTTCATAAAGATACTGGGAATATTATGTATTCCTTTAAGAAGTTTGTAGCTGTGATTTAAAAAAAAATAAATTTATACATAAACTTGAGGGGATTGAACTTGTTAAAAAATAAGTTTATGCAAAGGCTTCAGTTTCCAGAAGATGAGAATTTTAGACTGCTGTATCTAGAACTTGTATGGTGTCAGTCTGTTTTGCCAAAGTTGATGTCCTGTAGTCATACGGGTTCGTTTATGGGGTTCAGAACTTCAGATAGAAGGTCAGTTAGGAAATACTTTATTAAAAGCCAGTTCTGACATGCTTGTATTTTCCTCCAGTTTTCAAGCCTTGCCTGTTAACTTTTGAAGATTGAAACATAATTTATTGTCTCTGGAATGAGAGAGATGTTTTTTTTTTCCCTTTTCAACAGCAGTGAGGGAAATGAATGAAAATTCCCTCATTATTTTGTAAGACCTGGGGATACAAAGATAATACCTGTGTGATAAAACTGAGGTTCAGCAATTTGTCCTCAGCTACTAAAGTTTAATTGAAAGGGTGAGAAGTGGAGAAGGCCTTAAATAACTAAAATAAATAACTAAAATCAATGATATGAAGGAACACTTACTGTTGAGTTGGAAGCTACATGGTATCTTCCATCCTCACAATATCACCCAACCTGTGTGAGGAGAAAATTGGAATTGGTTTTTGAAACATCTGAACAAGAACCAAAGGGTTTCTATTTACCTTTCTGTAGCAGGGGGTCTGCCAAGCACCTTTGGAAGGGCTGCATTCTGTGGCACCTTAGTGGCACCCATGAGCTGTGTCTCTCCCATGGGTTCCATGTGCCCACACCATGGCTTGTTGTGAAAAAAACAAATGGAGCACACTTGTAATCCTGTGAGCCCATTTGGTGTCACCTGGCTGTGTCCTGGTGCCTGCCTGCCAGCTGTGGGACTCTCTGGATGGAATGGAGTAATGCCATGAGCTTTCCTGGATGCAGTGTATTCCATGAGAAATCTTCAGCAGGGGGATGTCCTCTATGAGCTTGGTGGTACAAAGATAAAATGGCAGATTTTGGGACTGTGATGTGCCAGTTAAACTGTCCTTCAAGGTAGGACATTTGAGCTGTATTGCTTTTGTCTGTGGGTTGGTGCTAGAAGAGTTTCAATAATCCTGTTTGAGGAAGAAATCTAAAGACTCCAAGTTTTATTGCTTTTCTATGCAGGTAGCTGTGTTATTATGAAAAATCAGCATCACTTTTATTTTTTTGACATGCACTACTCGTGGTTCCATTTTTTTTTGCTAATAATCACCCATACCTAAATATATTTAAATTTGTCCCTCCTGCTCCACCTGCCCCCAAGGTTTTAAACATTTCAGCACTGCTTCTTATGTATATCCATCATCTGAGACAAAAATCAGTTGAAATACTAGAAGAACGAGTTGGATGGATTTCTTTCAATTTCTTTTGCATTGTTTAAAATGTGGTTTTAAAAGCTTCTGTGTTACCTGACACAAGTAAGATTAAAGGTGGTATTAATACTGTGTTATGAAATTTTGGGGGTAAATGATTTTTTAAAAGCTTTGGGATTTTTTGTTTATTTGTTGGGTCTTGTGTTGTTTCTCTTTTTTAAACAGGAATCTTACCCCTCTTCATCACCAATATGGTTTGTAGAATCAGATGACCCAAACCTGACTTCAGTCTTAGAACGTTTAGAAGATATTAAGAAGAGCAATACTCTGGTGAGTGAAGTATTTTGGTTACTTTGGGCATTTACTTGGCCTTGTGTGTTTACTTGACTTTGTCACATTAACAAGTATAGGTCAACTAGTTCAGTTTTAGGGTTATTTGGGGGATTTTATAAAGACAACTTTCTCTTCCAAAAAAACTTATGAGCTAAAAGTAATCCAAAAGATTTGAGGCAAGAAGGAAAAGGTACCTTCTTCTAGAGAGTAAGCATTGAAGTCAAGTTTCAACCCCAGTAATTACAGTGTGAAGTTTTCTGAAAATAATGAAACAGCAAAGTGGGTAAAAATATTAAAACTGCTGAATAAAACAGGTGTTGTAGAGTTTTCTTTGCACAGAAGTCAATTCCAGAGGCAAAACTTTGTACTCTTGAGAATGTGTAGCCTCCAAAACATGACAATAATACCAAGAATTCTTGGTTTCTTGAATTCTTTCAAAGGAAACTTGACCGGATAGCTTCTGGTTCATGAAGGTGTTCCTTAGCAGTGTTGTGACTTTGGACAATTGCTACTTAATCTGTATATAAAGATTTCCTTTCTGATGGTTTTGGATTTCAGAAAACTCAAGCATTATATCTTACTTAAATACCCTTTTCATGTGCCAATGGGAGCTCAGGGGAGGGGCACATGAATACAAAAATTAACTTCCTGTTCTGTGTAGGAAACTGTCCTTAAACAGTGCTTGGAAATAAGTTTAAGTACAAATGCAGTTTGTGCCACAAAAAGGAGTATTGCAACATGCTGACAAACTCTTTATTAACAGATGATACTAGCATTTTGTGTTTATTTTGGTGGACATGAATGGGATCCATACAAAACAAATCAGTCTGCAGCATACTGCTTATTGTATGGATTATGTGCTTAGTATTTGTCTGGTTTGGGAAAAATTTGGAATGTTCTTTCTTAAGAAAACCTACTTGTTAGGTTTACTGGGATAATGTTCATCCAGGATACCTGGCTTTAAATAAAAATGCACAAATGTCTTTCTGAAGCTAGTTTAGGATGCATTTGATTTCTAGCAGAAATAATTAGGAAACTAATAAAAGTGAGTCATTGTGGGCCTTGCCATAATTAAAAACAATTGTAGAGGAACATTAGTGTTTTCATGAATTTTGCTGGATTTGACTGTGCAAGATGTACATATCTGTATTTTCTATTTCAGTCTAAAATTTGGACTGAACTACCTTCAGAAGAGTATTATAAATCTTAGTCTTTGTCTGGAAAGACGCAGAAAGGGGTACTAGCAGACAGTCTGGCCAAATGAGCTTTTTGCTTTAAGACTCTTTTCAGAAGATTGTGTAGCTTGAAGCTGGTGTGGCTTGATATTCAGCCTAAAGGTTCTGGACAAATATTTCCTGTGTGCAGTTGCCTGCAAGAGGCTGGAAAGCTTTGTTGTGTACATGCATGGGACTTGCTGTGCTGAGTTGCATATGCACACAGACTGCTTATGTAGCTGGTAAGAAAACAGCTTCTGTTATCAAGATTGTACTTGCCCATGTAAAAGCTGATGAGTTGATGTAATAGACACCTGTGATGGCCCATTGGTTTCTCAGGAATCCACCCTGCATCGTGCTATGCCAAGGTGAAGGCAGATGGGAGTGGCTGAGGAGACAAATACTTGCAGTACAAAATCTGACTGCTTTTTTTGCTCAAAAGACATGATTTGAAACTTCCTAATTGGGGTTTTTTTTCCCTATAACTCTTCCCCATGGAACACTCTCCCTTTTAATGGCATGGAGCAGCTCACACAGACTTTTACAGCAGAGTAGGAAGGGATAAAAAATCCAAATGCTTCTAATTTATCACAGTCTCGTAAAAATTCACTTTGTTTAATTTAGAATCATCTAGAATGTTTCAAATTAGCTTTCTTTTAATTTACTGCAGGTGAAAGATTATCAGTGCCATATTGCTCTAAACTCAAGGTTACTGGAGCAGTCAAATTTTGCATGGGAAAAGGCATTTGACTCTTCCAGGAGCTCAGCTGTGCTAAAAGCAGTGCTAGCACATGTACCCTGGTTTAGCCCTTGGTATTCCACTGCCCTTTCTACCTGCTTTGTAGCATGGGACAGGTGTCAGCTGTTGGGAAACTGAAGAATATGCTCTTCAGGCATAAATGTTTGACCTGTGGAAGCCTTGTTGTTTGAATGGTATAACAAAAACTGGTTTATGATGTTGAAATCATACATGTGTTTCCTGGAAAATCTTCTGTGGATCTGAAACTGTGTTAGTTACCTTGCACCAGCCATGCTGCTTTTGCTATGAAAACTTGTCAAAACACTGAAAATGTTGAAAGGTTATTAAGAATGTGATCAGCATGGATAGCATCAGGTTTGGACAGCTTAGCTGCTTGGTTGTCAATTTTGGACAAGTTTCAGTCAGTAGATGAGGCTACAGAGTTCTTTTAGCCCCTAGTGTCTCCTGAATTTCCTTCTGAAAAATCAGCCAAACTTTAGACTTCCTAAGTATGAAACTGCCATCTGCCTTCTAGTGGCTGTGCTATGCAAAAGAGAGATCTTACTGTGATTACCTTGTTCTGTTTAATGTTATGAGAGTTACATGATGCAGGTCTGAAGCCTCAAATGTCATTTCATGAAATGTTAAGTATAGCTCTACACAATTTTGGAGGTTTGCTTTTTGAAGAGAATAGGGAAATGTGCTTAAATTGAGAGAGTCAGCTTTAATTCTTACACTCTCAACCTTATACTTGTCTGGAAGATGTCAAAGGTAAATACACAATTCCTGGCATAAGTATGTTTACTGCTTGGATAAACTGCTGTCTTGAAGTACTCTGCTTCTGTGTTAATATTATAGATTAAGTCCCTCATGGAGGCATTTCAGGGAAGAATGTTGCCTCTTGCAAACTCTGTGTGGCAGCACCTATTTCTGCACTGGGAGTTGCAGAGGCAAAATGCAGAAATCAGCTTTGCTGTATTTTGAAACTGCCTGAGGCTGCTGGTTGTGGAGGAGGCCAGGGGAGGTACTGTCACTGTTACCTGATAACCAAATAGTGGCCACACTCCAAGTGACAATTATTGCTTCCCTCTGTTTCCATTTGAATCTTTCTTCAGCACTTTCTCAGTGGTATACTCAGACCTATTGATGCATTTATTCTTATACAGATACTGTGGGTATAGGTAGAGACACATAGAATAATCATTTCCATGCTTAAACTGTACTTCTTAAATTCATTTTTCTTGGGAATTAGGAAACAGGGCATTTCATAGTGAAACCAGCAGGATATTAATCTCATCAAAGGTATCCTAAAATTGTTAATGCTTTCATACTGCATTAGAAAGAAATCTTCATACATCAAAAAAGCTTCCTAGTGTAGGCTGGGTTTCAGAAAAAATTGTTCTAAACTGTTTTCAGATGTACAGGACATTAAGATAGGAAGCAAAATTCCAAGAGGTGCTTGTGTTCTAAACCAGCGTTACGGTGTCCAAAAGAACCAACTTCTCAGAACTCCTGAAACATTAAAAATTATAGAGGATGTGTATTCTAATGGTGTAATTTGTTATTTTGATATTAATTATAATAAATATAACAAATGTATTAATGTGTTGTATTTGATGATTTGAGGGTTTCCCTTCTGCAGGCTCTTCACATTGCTCCTTTACCCTGTGGGTTATGAGTTCTAGTTGCTGTTTACTTCGTGCTTTAGGCAGTTTGTATTCCAGGGAAACTGCTGGTGTACTGATAGCTCACTTTTCTTTCTCCAAGTGGCCTCCAAGTGTGTGTTAAGCATTCATTTTACATTAGTCAAGCCTGTGGAGTTACCCTGGAAATACATTTAAATTATTAATACACGACAGAAATCTGCACTCCCTTTTGATAGTCTGTTTGTGTACATACCAACACACACCAAACCATGCCAGGCCCTGCTTAGAGCACAGGACTGGATCAGATGTCTTCCAGATATGCCTTTCAGCTGAAATTATCCCGTGATTTTTCATACAGATGAGCAGAGAATAAAGGATAACAGTGATGGTGATCCATGGCAGAAAGATCAATGGTATTAAATCAATTCCTGTGGAGGAAAAATGTAGCAATAATGAAGAAGTGTGAGAGGGTTGTACAGACAGGATCAGCTTCTTGCTCTGCCACCACCTTTGCAAATTGTAGACACTGATTTTAAATAAGCTGCTGATCTATAAAAATGAACTGCAGTATGAGTTGCATTAAGCTGACCCTGCAATGTAGAATCCTGCCAAGGAGGAGGATCCCTGCTCTCAGCAGGTCTTTGCCTTCCCCCTTCATGATGAAATGGTGCTCTGTGCTGAAGCACACCAGGAATTGATCTGCCACAAAGCTGCTAAGTTGCCACATAGTAGTGTGATCTGTGGTGCAGTGGAAATGAGAAGGTGAAAAGCTGCTGGAGGCCCTCCCCAGGCACAGCTGTAACTCAGCCCAGGCTGTGCCAGCACCTTGTTATTTTGAGGGTGCTGCTGTTCCTTGCTTGTGGTGCTGTGCTTGGAAGTAAGGGAAGCTTGCAGTGTGTTAGGTCCTGGTTGCAAAAATCCCTTCTGAATTTCAGTTCAGCTGACAGGACATTGTGTGGGGAGGAAGGGGGAGGGAGGGAAGGAAGCAGGGCAGCAAGCAGTTCTTAACTCTCCAGCCCTTATTGTCTCTCTGTCAAGGCACATCTAATACTGTGTTTATCTGCTTTTCCAAGGCCAGTGCTAATTGACCAGCAAATGCCAATGGTGGCAGTCTTCTCTCACTGCTTGGATTTATTTTTTGTATGATTCACAGAAGATGTGAACAAATTATTGCCTCTGTGAGAAGAATTACAGCTCCTGGGATTGTATGGTTTGTGCTCCAGCTCTCCATGAGGCAATGTTTGTGCAGAGAAAAAGTTTATCAACAAAATGTGTAGCAGTGCAACTTTAAGCATCTTGCACATACTGAAAATAATAGTTCTAAGACCTCTGATTCTATCTGGCAACTAACTTTTTGATTGATTAACCTGATTCCTGTCTGCTGAAAGATTTCCTGATGTTCTAGATACCCAGGAAGCTTCAAAGAAGTGCAGAGACTTAATGCTGATGAGAAATGTGATTGTTACAGAACAGAAGGGTTTTTGCCAAAATCTATCATGTCTCATGTATATATTCCTAAGAAATGTGGTGCTGGTGTCCCAGTCCTTCTGGTGATATCAGCTTTATTTTTAAGTTAAGTTGATTATCTGCTTTATTTTTGGGTTGGATTGACTCTCGTGAATGATGCAGAAACAGCAGACATGGTGTGATAGTGTTGTAATGCAGGCTGGTATCTCAGTTCATGGCCTCAGATAAATAGCATTCCTATGAAACACAATGTGGAATTCTGCTGTAGAAGGGAAAAGCACTGAAGCTTTCAGATAGCATAAGGGCAACATTTGCCTATCACTCTTAGTGATTTGGGCTTGGAAAGGAGCTCTTAACCCTGGAAAGACTGAATTTTTCACTTCCAGTGGGGTAAGGTGAGAGCATTTAAACTGGCCAATAGCAAGGTTATAGATGTGCATTTTGGAGTGTGTGTGCAGAAATGACTGTCTTGCACACTACCCTCAACAATTGGCAAGACAAATTCTCCTTGGTATCTGAAAGAAAAGTCCTTAAATGGATGTATAATTTCTGCAAGCTTCATCTAGGGAATTATTTTGGAAATAATGAGGTGTTGACCCTTTTACAAATGGATTTTGCAGTCTTTTTTTTGTTTTCCTGACATAGCTGTGCAAAGACCTTGGAAAGTTAGGAAATGCAGTAGTATAGTCTTTCATGTCTTGGCCTTAAGTATGAATCTGAGTTGCCTCCTAGAGAAAGTGAACATCTGTAGAAATCAACTTAATTAGTGTGGTGATCAAAGACCAAACTTAACGTTTGTTTCTGCAGAAGTAAATTTTTTTTCCTGGCTTGCATTAGCAAGTGTGAGGTGTTGCATAGTTTGCAGCTAACAGAGCACAATCAATGGAATGCTGCAGGTTGGAAACACAAGTCATAGATAGTAACTGATTGTGCCTCACCCTGACACAAGATACAGCAAGCAGAGTGCCTGGGCTGCAGTTCAAAGCCTGCCTGGCTCCTGGGACTTTGACAGGGTTTGTCTTGTTTCTACTGCCTGGCTGGTGTGCCTTGGAAAAGAATTCAGGATATGGAAAACCTCTGTTTTCTATACTGTTCCTTCCAAAACACTGTTCCTCCTTGGCAAGTTTTTTGAAGATGTGGTTATTTAAGCTGGGAAATGGGAATGGACCATTTTGTCTCATGGAATGTGACCATTTGCTTATTCCGTAGTGATGTGTAGCTCAGACACCTGTATTTGGAATGGATGATACTGTCAGGGCGAGTTATTTTTCTGCTCATGGCTTTCTTCATAGACATAGGAAGATGAATGAGAGTCATCATTAACTTGCCATGTCCTTGAGCTTCTAATGTGAGGACTTTACTACAAATATTACAGAGGAAATTTTATTCCAGCCTGAGCAGATTCAAATGCTGTACACTTACTTTAAGTTCATTATCAATGTGTGAAGAAAATTCAGAATATATCTCTGTGCTTTGGTTTAAATAAACATATCCATGTTTTCTTGTTTTTTATAGCTTCTTCAGCAGCTGAAGCGATTAATATGTGACCTCTGCAGATTATATAATCTTCCTCAGCATCCAGATGTTGAAATGTTAGATCAGCCATTGCCAGCTGGACAGGTAAATTTAAAAGCTATGGGCACCTTCTTATGCCAATGAAGGCATTGTTTTTTTTAACTCCAAGAAGCAAGATAATGGGAATGATTAAAGCTTGTGTAAACCAGAACTGATATGATGCACTTCTGCATTATGGTGTCTTCAATCTGAATTTTGTTTGCAAAATCCATTTAATAATGGTGTGATAATATTACACAATTCCTTTTGAAGTATCACTGAAAGGTGTGTATGTGATACCAGTGCTGTCAAGTTTAATTCCCTCCTAAACACTAAAGCCAATCTCTGTGTACTTGGAGTGCTTCCCAAACTTACTTTTTCTGAAATATCTGGCTTTTTGTTGAGGAGTATGTGTTTCACAGTGTGCACCTGGATGAACTAGTGTTGATGTTTTCCTTCTTCAATCCCTTGCAGAGACATGGGATATCAAGGCCATATGTTACTTTGGGTAGGGACAATTACTTCTTGTGCACTTGAAAAATGGAGAATTTTGAAGGGACTGAAGTTTAACATGTAACTTTTGCATTTACTGCTTTTCTTTGAGAGTAGACTTGCTGATTTTGAAGGCAAGAAGCATATACAGAATTTATGCAGAACTTTCATTGTTGTATTGCAGAATGGAACAACAGAAGAAGTTACATCAGAGGAGGAGGAAGAAGAAGATATGGGTGAAGTATGTCTATATATGAGATCATTGTCCTAATCTAGTAGAATTTTGGCATTTTGCTGTGTGATTTCTGGCTAATAATTAAACCATTATTGTAAAATGTGACCTCCCTGGAGTTCAGCAGAAAAGATAATTAAAATTTGGATGTTTACCTGAATGTCAGCTTTCCCTTCAACCAGAAAACTAGTGAAATTTTCTTCTTAAACCTAGATCTCAGCTGTGAGGTTGGATACAGAGAATTGGACATCTGTTTGTGCTTTAGTCAAACAATACATAACATTGTGTGCCAAATCAGTAAGTTTTTGCATTGTTAACTCCTATTTCAAGCAGCATGTGAACTGGCTCTGATACAGTTGGAAGTGCCTCCCAAATTGAACCAGACTGGCTAAGAGTAAATCAGTTTGCTGATTCATTACATGGGTGAGCTAGGTTTTGACTGTAATCAATTGAAAGAAATGGAAGGACATCAAAACAGACACATGAAATTTTTATGTCCATGTCTGGCAACATGGTGCTCTCTTTAAAGAGCTTTTTAGTTGTAAATATCACCCTTTTTGCTTGTTTCTGCTACATGTTAGAATAGCTCCAAGGTGCTTGTTTTCTATACCACCATAAGTTGCTTTATTATAGTAGAACTGTTCTGACTACTTCAGATTTAGATTTTTTTTTTAATGAAGGTGTAGAAAGAATGATAACTCTCTCTGAATAAATGATCTACCTGTAGAAAAGATCTAAATGTTACCAAATTCTTAAATTAATTTGAAGCAGCCTTTCTTAAACCATATCTAGCTTGATCCAAACTGTTTGCTGGAGCAGGTGTTTCTGCAAAGATGTGTCCCATATCCTGCTGCTGCAAGGCTCTGGTTGCTTGCAGACTGCTAGAGTAACCTTTTGCATTGTTTGGGTTACTTTGTACAAAAAAGAAATGGTCTCCCTTTATTTATCAGCTGTCAGGGAGCATTCTGTGTGGCAGTGATATCTGCAAGCTGTAATTTAGTTCTAGTTGTAAATGCAGAAGCAGTGTACAATTCCTTGGCTCTGTCATTGGAGAAACATGAGCATTTTGAAGAAAACTCAATCTAGAGTCTGTTACAGCTGAAGGAAACTGTTATCAAATGTACCAGGTGTGTTTCTTGTTACATAGAGCGTGCTTAAATTTGAGTTTTCCTGCCATGCAAACAGATGGTGCATAGAGAGCAGCCCCATGTTATAAATGACTCAGCATTAAGGGGAGAACATAAAGTGTTCAACACCAAATTGGAACCACAAAAGTACATGTCAAAAGAACCACAAACCTTAACAAAACTTCTTCCTACCATACTTAATAACTCCTCCACATTTGCATGAGCCAATCACCACACCTTATTCCTAGCACCCAGGTGTGGCAGAGCTCTGCATACTGGAGTATATCTGGTAGTTGTGTAACCAAAGCCTGCTGGTGTGGCTGCTGTAATGCTTCCTTTTTCATGCTAAGGTATTTACATGCTTCCCCTCCTCTCCACAGCCAGCATTTGACTCACATTTAGGTGATTGTCTGAAGCTGAGTGCTCCTCTGCAACAAGATAACCCCATCTCAGCATACAGAGTGGACAGGTTTTAGTGCCTTGGCCTAGAACATAGAACTGAACTGTTGGCTTGTGTGATCAGAATGCTTGACCACAGAATTTTGTTTTATGTCCTGATTCCAAAATTACTACATCTAATCTTTGTCTGAAATGTTAACCTTGAATAAAGTACACCTAGTTTTCTAATATTTAACTTTCTTGAAGGCTTGCTGTAGCCCTGTCAGTTATGTTAATCACTGCTTGTGAGAAGTGTAGTATAGCTGGGGTTCTAATTGCAAGAGTCTGCTTTTAGAAACATCTTGGAGCCTCCCTAACTTGGGGTACTTTTGGATTCTCTAGTTTGCTATCTACTTGAGTGGGCTAATTCTCTACAATCCTATCTTCTTGCAGAGGTTGTGCTTGTTTCTGTGACCAGAAATATGTTGTGAATTTGGGTTTCATTTGTATTTGTATAGTGCACTATGTGACTATATCCAACATGCCCTTGGAGAGGGTTTCATTGAATGAAGAGCACAGTACAATTATTTACAATTACCTTCTCTCTCTCCTGTAGGACATTGAAGATCTGGATCACTATGATATGAAGGAGGAGGAGCCAGTTGATGGGAAGAAATCTGAGGATGAAGGCATTGAAAAAGAGAACCTTGCAATCTTAGAAAAAATCAGAAAAAATCAAAGGCAAGATCACTTAAATGTGAGTTAAAGATTCCATGCTTCTTCTTTGCAATACTTCTGACTTTAAAATAGAATTTTTTTTTCAGCAAAGAAAGCCCACTGCTATGCACCTAACCTGTCCCTAATGGTTTAACTGCTCATATCCAGAGGTATCCATGCAAACAGTTGTCCCTCTGTTTCTTGCTTGGTACATTTGTCACAAACATTAGTTCTCCTTGCAGAATCAGCAGAGTGCATCTAGGCTGTGAGTGTGACTTTTGTTGCTGAACCCTTATTAAAGTAAAAAAACTAAAGCCATAATTAAAATTGCCTGTATTAGAAGTTATGGGTGACTTAAAATATTGGTAAACCTGTGGTTTAAATCCATTTTATGCTTGAGTTTTTCAGTAATAGCTGTTCCACCTGGAAATTAATGAAGGGTGGTAGATTGTTGTGCTGTTTTTTTATTGCCATGTGTAAAGTAAGGGGCCTTCAGCAGCTCTGCAGCTTCGTTGTCAGTTTTCTGAGTGATCTTGCCAGCAGGCAGTTGTAGAAAAAGTGCTTGTTCTCCAGAGGCTTAGAACTCCAGAAGTGTTCTGTCCCAAGTGCTAAGTTCCAGAGAGGCTTCTATTTCTCAAAGGTGCATGCAGGAGGGTGTGATAATGTCATACAATCTTAATTTTATTTACCCTGACTCCCAAAGAAATCAATGCTTTTGTTTTATAGAGGCTTAAAATGTGTAAAACATGAAATTAATTACTTTGTTTATGATCTGCCTCATCCAAAGGATTTTAAAATTTTAACACCCAGACCTGATTGGCATTTCAGGGTTTAAAAGCAGGTAAATGTAAGGTCCCAAACTGCTTTGGCTGTATAGTCAAGTCTGGTTTTGAGACTTGACTAACCATAAACACAACAGTCACTTTCTGGTTTTGTTTAGACATGAATGTTCACAGTTTAAGATGCCTAGTGAGGTTTTGTATGTTTCAGTGTGTATAACTCAATCCTAATAGTAAAGAGCCTTTAACTGTTAAAGAGAAGATATCCTCTCCCAGCCTGAAAGGCATGGCCTGCTTTACAATCATCGAAAATTTGGTAGAACAGAAAAAAGGTTTTTGTAGTGTCAGCATTCTTCTTTGATGCAGAAAGCCTCTTAAAACTGCAGATTTCCTTTTATCTGTTCTTTTCCCATTTGGCAAATACTGCCTTTCCTTTTGCTTTTTCTCTCCACGTTTAGTGGAGCTGAAATGAACACTGCTGGTTTTCTGTTTGACAACAGCAGATTCAACTTACATAATAGCTGCTTCTCATGCCAAGACACTCTCGTTGATGCTGGTGCATAAACAAGGTCAGCTGAATACAGGGAACAGGGTATTCAGTTACTGCTGAGGAACTATGGTATTTTTGTGGGTCACCAGAAATAGCTGTGCTGCTGAAATAATTTCTCCAAGGACTTGCGAGGGTTTACTCTTAGGTGCTGGAGAACCAAAATCTATAGCTGTACTACTGACCTAGGAAAGAGCTAACCCAGTAGCACCAGGACCAAGTTTATTGGTCCTCCATGCTGCCAAAACAGGGGGCTTCTAATACAATGTGGTAACTATGCTCTAAAAGAGCAGAAGTTTGCTGAGTGTCCTAGCACAAAGCAAGATTTAAGTCTGTGCAGCCCTCATAGCTGGGTTTCTTGGAGGATGGCAGGAGTTTCTCAAACCTAAGTGCATGGCTAAACCTAATCTGTTTTTTCAGGGGAGCCATGCAGCTTTTTGGGATACTTTGTTTCCTCAGCAGAGGCCAGTAAAACAAACCCATGCTATTGACATGCTGCTTGTTGGAAAAGGGAATATGCAGCATAATACAGTGCTGTGACTGGTGCCCAGTGCAGCCAGAAGACTTTACAGTTCCTTTCCATGTTCTTTGGCCCAAGTCCATGGGCTGTCCTCTCTCCCCTTGGCTGCATTGCAGGCTGGAGTTACAGATCACACTCAAGGCTTGTTCATGGAAAAGCAGTGCATGCACCCCACTCATTTATTCCTGATAAGTTAAAGGCAATTTTCTGCTTCTCAGGATGTTGTTATAGGAGTTTTTAGGGTTTATGTGTGTTGTACAAGTTAAGAAGGTATATTTACTAATTTTGTAAATGAGTTCTGTCCTTGGCAGTATTCTTAATCCCATTCTTCTTGCTGGCATCAGGAAATAAATTTGGCTTGTGGTACAGTATGTAACTTGGAGCAAGAATTAATCCTTCTCTTAACATTGTAATAACTCTAAAGAACCACTTGCATACCTGGAGTTAAAAAAGGTCTTTGAACTGCAATCATTAACTTCAAATATTTATCAACTTGCTGCTGCTTGCTTTTCAGAGGTCTCTCCCCACATAGTCATTTTAGAGATTAATGCCTTTCTTTTTTAGATAATGCTATTAGCTTTTCCTGTTTCATACTGAGGAATTTAAGCACTTCCCTTTAGAAGTCTCCAATGTCTCTTTCATCTTCAGATTTTATGAAATGTAAGGTGTCATTTTTATTTTTAGTCTCCTAATCCTTGAAGGAGGTATGAACCTACTTTAACTTCTAGGAATGAATGTGCTTCTGCACAAATATGGAGAAAGTTCAGTGACAATGGAACTTGTGCTCTTTAGCTCTTTTTGGGTCATTTTAGATTTCAGTTTATTATCTTGGACAAGTTTTCTTGTTTTATTTCAGCAGGTAATTTTTAGTCTTGTGACTAAATATTCTGAAATATATTGAGTGAGGAGGCTTCCTGTAGTGTTCTGATGTGTTCACAGTGTTTTTCTGATCAGACAGAAAACAATCAGCTCTTTGGATATAAAACTGCAGTGAACTGCACCTCCTTATCCCCTGTAACTTGGCAGGAAGAACAGGCTCTGGGTGCATTTTGAGTGTAGGAAAGGGAAGAGAACCCCCTGATGTCTCTGTGCCCTTTTTACAGCAGGGCAATGGCAAGTTCTGATCTGACTGCAGCACGAGTTTCGTGTTTCCAGCAGTGCCTCATCCTTGGGGGGAAGAGTTTGAGAATGTTGCAGGCTTCTAGTGATGCATCTCGTGAATATTTTTCATGTCCGATGATTTTGTATGTGAGAATTCCTACATCAGATAATTTTGTTACTTGCAGCTCTCAGCAACTGGCTGAGACAAAAAGAGACAAAGATGTTTGCCTCTTGTAACAGGGATTTCTCCAGCTTACCTGCTTATTGTTCTGGAGAGCCACAAAATATGCTAGTACAGGACAGCACGATTAAGTGAGACTTTTTTTGCCTATTTGATTATTTATTAGGGAAAAAGAAAGTCACTTGGGTCTGGTCTGGCTGCTCATTTAATTACTTCAGATGAAATGGCTTTGCCTTTCTGCTCTTGGCATCAGCCCCATGTGACAGATCCCATGATTGACCACTATGTCTGAGGCAGTTGCAACTATAAATCTTATTGCCACAATTTGAGAAATGGGAACTTTATCTCCCTTGGAGTGTCAAGTCCCACTTTTCCAGAAGGATACTGTTATTTATATCTGAGTTCAGTCTTTGAAACTCTCACTTGAGTGTAGTGAGTTATGGAAAAAGTTTTTAATTTTAGTATCACTGTAGTCAAAACTGACCTGAATGCTCTGTATCGTGCAGTAGTGGGATGCAAGTTGTGCTCTCTTCTAAACTGCTCTTTACAGTGGCTCCAAAACACACAAGTGACACCAGAATGGAGACGTGCTTCAGAGCACTGGTGTTTGGCATTAGGCTTTACCATCAGGTTTAGCTGTTACCTTCTTCAGGTTCCTGCAAGGGTAGTTCAGAGCACATCAAATAAGCTCTTGTGCTAAACTTCTTAAGTTAAGCTTGCTATCCTCTTTCTCCTGATTGTAGATTACTGGTTTGCAGTCCATTGATTCTTTAGAGTAGCAAGTGTAACTATATTTAGTACTGCTATTTAAGGAATGGGCAGCTCAACCAGAAACTCCTAGGGGAAAAAAGGGTGAAAAACTGTTAGAGACAAAGTGTGTTAAGGCTTGCTTACACACACTACAACTAACTTCTTTAATATCACCTAATATATCAGTAGCTATAATAGCACTCAGGGGGATGTGGGTGTGTTAAGCTTTGGTTTTTAAATGTCTCCAGTACAGAAGATACTTATATTTTCATTTGCCAAGATGAACTTCCAACATTATGGATAGAAATTCAGTAGTTTAATTGGATGAAAATAGAGATGCAGTGAGAGAGGTAGTTTTCCACAGGATGTCTTTGACTATCTGACTTGTTCTTAAATTGCCTATATTTATAGGCTGACAGTCTGTGGAAAGTGTAAGAAAATACCTTCTTGCAGTAAGAAATACAGTGGAAGGGGCAGAGATCTGCACAGCTCTGCTCAGAAGTCTTGACACTTGTCTCTGGAAACCTCTTTCCTCCAGACTCAACAAACTGATGAGTCTCAATCTTAACACTCACAAAGTACAGCAAATGGTGGTTAACACTGTTGTGTTAACTGCTTAAGTGTAATGCTTCTTTTTCAGCTAATCTGGAAATAGTGGACATAAATAGTGGTAATATGCAGATATTGTGTATAAACAACCATTTTCCATAAAATTTCATGTACTTGGTGTTTGAGAAATCCTTTCTTTGTCTAATACTGCTCTGTAGAGGTGGGGGGGTAGAAAATGAAGAAAATACTTGTGTGAAACCCTGTCTTGCTGTAGCTTTTGTTTAACCAGATGAAAGGAGTTGTCTGTTATTTGCATGTTTAATTACAAGGTTCATCCTTCATACCGGTCTGTTAAGAAAAACTAAAGGAATTTCAGAAATCTGCATAATTAAATGCAAAGGTGAATGAAAATGAATAGCCTTAAAAGGAAAATCTGCAGATCTGTGAAGCTAAGAGTATTATTTGATACTACTGGATAGAGAAGGCAGAGGACTATGTGAAGGCTTTACCATCAAGTAACTGTAACTGATACTCAATTTTTATTAAGAATTAAGACAATTAAGACCTTGTGGAATATAAAACATCACTGTGGACTTGAGGCAAACGGGGATGATGTTTCAGGTATTAGGCAATGGTCACAGCTGCTTCATATTCTTCCAGACATGCTTTTCTGACGCTTCTGTCCAAAAAGGATGTGTTTATAGGTGTTCATAATGTCTGGAAGGAAACTGAAGAAATAAGTACCTTTGAATTTTTTGAGTAAAAAAGCAGCCTCATCAACTTAATCATTCAATTCTTGATACAGACAGGCTGAATTATTGTAGGTTGGTCTTTTTTATTTGGTAGTGGGGCAATTTTATTTTTTTGTCATGGTTTCTTCCCCTCAGCCATGCTTATGAGCTCCATGTTAGCCTGTATTTCAGTGGCAGTGACTGAAGAACAGGAGCAGAAGGGAACTGCAAAGGTCCAATGGGATAATGTACCCTTGGGAAACAGACTGATGGTGAAAGTCCAATTGTCACAGGGTCAGGGTTTGGGCTGCTAACTGCCTTAGTTCATTTGTTCCTATTCTGTATTTTAAATCTTACAAGGCTAACTTTTATCAGTCTATTTTTCAAAACTCTTGAGCCTGGAGTGGTATTTTGGGTGGGATGTATAAGCAGAGTAATCGTGTAACTTACAAGAATATTGTGTTATAAGTTTTTCTCTCACTTTGAGCTGCTGAGCAGTACAGAGCTGAGCTCTTAAAGAACAGAAGGGATTTTTGCTCTGGTTGCATAAATCACAAGAACTATGGACAATCACAAGAAATAATTTGGTATTTTAAGGTTTACTTACTTTTGTCTTCCCCTGTGTAGATGTTGATCTTCTTTCACTCAATTGCAATAAATACTGCTTTTGTTCCATGTTTGCTAAATTCACATAATATAACATAATAATATATTAAAATATATATATTATATTAAATTATTATTATAAATTATATTAATAAGATATAATTATATTACATTATATTATTCGTAAATTAATATTAATTAAATTATATTATATTAAAATATAATATATATAAAATTATATAATAATAATAATAATGGTTGGTCTTATTCCTCAGCAAGCTGCTGTTCTAGAGTGGATGCTTCCCACCTCCTGTGCCTTTTTCAATGACCAGATAAAAATATACCTCTGAGAAGGCAATAAAACTTTGTGTAGAAGCTTAGGATTAGGCTTACTCTTCCTCCCAGAGTGTAAAAGCAGAATGTAAAATTAAATATTTCACTCTTAAGATGTACTGTGCATCCATCTTGGAAATTAAATTAAAATGCCAAAGATTTAGGTTTCTTTACAGAAAAATACCTGTTGTACCTTGATTAAAAGTTTGTATCACCTGTAGTATTTAGTAGTATATATTAATGTGCTTCTTTAGGGGGAGGGCCTTGTTTCTTTGGAGTAGACTTTGCTCACTAGAATGTTTCTGAAATGTTAAATATTCTCATACAGAAATTGTTAATAATTTCTAGTTAGTGTAACTTTGTAATGTAAAGCTGTAAATATTGTAATGTAAATAGTAAATATTACTTCTCACTTATTTGGTGTCTTTTTTGTTTGTTTCAGGGTGCAGTCTCTGGGTCAGTTCAGGCTTCAGATCGACTTATGAAAGAACTCAGGGATATATATAGATCACAGAGTTATAAAACAGGTAAAATGCCTCAGATTTCCCTTTTTAAAATAAACTTTAAATTAATTCTTTTGGGAAATACTTCCTGCTAACTTATCTGTGTTTTGTTGTCCTGTGTTTATATATACTTGTGTGTTTGTATGAGCACATATGTAAAAATAGATAGATTCATTATATATACTCCTACTACATAAAGTAGTTTATTTGTGGAGAAAAGTCAGAACATACATCCCTTGGAGTAATGGTTTGAATTATAGTGGAAAACAAGCTTGCATTTTAAATTAGTTTGAATAATGACCAGTCATTAGGTAGTAGATGGCTATATGATTTATTCCTTATAGGAGCTGTAGCTGAACTAGCTGAGCAAAGGATTCAGCAAATTGAATTATCTGAGTGTTATCATATGAGAAATAGAAATGACATAGATTTTGGGCAAGTTGTATTTCTCTAGGTCTGCCAAATAGACAGCTCCATCACTGCAGCCAGTGTGAGACCCTGGTGCAGGCCAGGATGGGAACAGGAGGAATGCCTAATTAGAGAGTCAGTATAAACTTAAATACTCTTTCTTTTTACTTTTCTGAACTTCTGCCTGTATTTATTTCTAGTGTACTTAAATCTCACCTGGTAATGCCCTTTTAATCATGTGTAGAAGAAGAGGTGAAGAGACAATAAGGTTCCTGTTTTGATTTGTCATATTTAACTTCTAGGTCAATTGTTTCACGCATGGAACTGCTGGGAACAGTGGTAAAATGTCTAGGGTATAAATTTAATGAGGTTAACCTAGTGTTGATCTAATGCAGCCTCCTTTTAGTTTTGTTACAACTGAGTGCTTGCCAGTGTGCTCCAAACACCCCCTATCTGGGAAGGAATGGATTAGTGGGTCTGGTAAAGAGCTAGCAGATCTGTATGAAGTCATGGGGGATGCTTTACTACCTGGTTTTTACCTTCAGGGTTTGTTTTGGTGATTAGAGCTAAGGTTGGCCCTAACAAACCAGGCTGTAAGGATTGGGGTGCTCAGTCATGTGGTGGTACCACTGGAGTCAGCCAGGGCTCTCTGGGTAGGTGTGCTTTGAGGTGTCTTTAGGCTCTCTAATAATGCCGTTTCTTGGCTTTAAATAAACAAGTCTTAACAAGTTGCTAAAGACTGATCCTGATGTCAGAAAGAACACTCTTAAATTGTGAGGAAGGGCCAATCTTGCTAAACTTCAGAGAAAATTGATGTTCTAAAGAGTGAGTGCAGTAACTTAGAGCTTGTGACTGTGGAAATATGTAAAAATACTGCAGCTGGATGCCTCATTTTGATCTCTAAAACATGGTAATGAAGTAGTGTCAAGTGAAGGTTGACACTGCAAAGATTATGGCAATTCTGCTTTGAAACACCGTCCTACTGACACATTTATTACATTTTCCCAGTAAATTGATGCTGTTTGTTATAAAACTTACCTAGATTCATTCCTTATGGTTTCATTTATTCTTTGACCTTGAGTGAATTTATGTTCTCGGTTCTTTTCCTTCACACAAAACTCCTGCTTTCATAGCCTGGTTCTGCCTTTTGTTAGGTAACTGTCACTATGTGCACAGGCTGTGGCTGGTAATTGGCTTTTTAAATGTCATTTTTGTTTGGAGTACTTGCCCCATGGTCCATTTTACCCTATTTTTAATTTCTTCCTACTAATGCACAAAGGGAAACATTGTGAAACTTCCAGGTTCTGGTAACTGTTGCAAGGTAATTTAACTCTGTTTTCATTTCTTTTTAAGATAAGCCAGAAAGGCTAAGTCTGATTTTTAGTTGGGTAAGGATCACTTTATTTAGTTTGCATGAGATTACATGTTTCTAGGACTGACAGTAGGACAACACTGGGAGCTCTGAAGTGAATAATTCTTGTAACAATAGTATTTTAATTTTTTTCTTTCTTTTCTATTAGACTGTTTTATAAAAATGTACTATTAAAAGACAGTGGCTTCAATTGTGGGTGTGCATTCAAGGTAGTATCTTTTTCAGAAATTAATTTCTTTTATCAAATGAAGCAGTGCTGCTGGAGTTCAAGTAAAAGAGCAGTGAACTTGCTTATCTACCTGGGGAAATCTAGGGGAAGAATTGCCCTTAAAGAAAGAGAAAATAATTTTCTTACCAGCTGACAGAAGCAAAAAATACTCCAGCAAATTAAGATACTGTTGTGAATTAGACAGTTTCATTAACCTGTTCAGATAATGGGAGCCACAAGTCCTGCAAAGCAAGATTCTCATTTCCATGTATCAGATTGGAGACGTACAAAGGACTTAATGTAATTTAAGGGATTGGGAAAGGAAGGCAAGAAACAAAGAATTTGGAGATATTAAATGAAAACTTTTCATATCTTTAGCATCTGTTTTATCCATATATAGTTCATAAAGACTTCAATTCCCTGTTTTTATCCAAAGACAGTATGGATTTACTTTTTGATATAGCAGTGTTGCCCTAAATAAGACATTGCCTTTGTTTTGAAAGGAATTGTTTTTCTTTCTACATTGTACTTTCTTACATTTTTGCTTGCTTCATGGTTCTGTGGGTTTCTTTTTACTTGATCACCTCTTTTACTTGATCCCCTTTGAGTAATAAAAACCCCACATTGCATTAAAGCAAGGGGAACCTACCTTGATAGCTTTCTTAAACTAAGGACTTCTCAAAAACTGCTATTCATAAGTTAAATTCTTTTTGACTTTGGAGGAACCAAAGAGGAACTTTTTTCCTCTTACTGTTAAAATTGCAAAAGAAAAAAAAAGCATATAAATTACTTCCAAGTGACACCTCTTGATTATTCAGAGAACCCCAAACAATGGCCTCCTTCAGCTTTGGATAGTGTTGGTGAGTAGTGTCTGTGTGGAGACATGGGGTGTCCCTGCTGCTGTTCATGAGGAGACACAGATGTTATTTGGCTCAGCACTTGGCTGCTTGGAAGGCTGCTGGAGTGTCTTGCACTGGTGTTAAGGCTCAGTCCTGAGCTGAGCCTGTCTCTGAAGAGCCCTACTGCAGCTTCTGGCTTAGGTGCAGTACAGCTCTTCAGAGTACAGCTCTTCCTGTTGGGGAAGCTGGCAACGTGGGTGGGCCTTGGAGTTGAAGGACTGGGACAGGGACTCTGGCCAAGAGCAGGTGGCCCAGGATGATGGAAGGAGGAAGGGCTGGAGGCTTAGTCAGGGAACAAAGGGATGGAAGTTCTCTTGTTCTCTGCCATTGTCTCTGACATTGTAATGTCAGGAGCATTACTGTAACTTATTGCCTTGTCTTCAATGAGTGTTCTTTACTCCCATTTGGATGCAGGTGGAAGAAAATATTCTGGATACAGCAATGGAGTAAGTTTGTCATTAATGGGAGTTGACAATGAGCAGAGTTCTGAATGTCAGTTCTTTTGGTTTTACATCAGAGCAGTACAATTTGAAATTCTTACAGTTTGTTACTTACACTAAGGTCAGTTCAGAGAATAGTGTCATTGGATCTGGGGAATTGGAAAAAGGCCTTACTAGCTCCTTTGGTTGATCCTCAGAGATGTCATGTCTCTGAAGTAGCTTCTGATTGAAAGGGACATGAGTAGCACAGTGAGTGTGTGTTCAGGCCTTTGTTGTTATTCTAGATGTAGAAGAATTAGAAATGGTGCTCTCGGCTGCAGTACTCACTTGTTAGTGGCACTCAGTGAGGAGAAGCAATCATGGGTGCTTTAACTTGTGTGCAAAGTTTTGAAATGCTTTAGAAATAAATGTCTGGACAGCTTGAAATGTCATCTGTTCTTGAAGTACTTCAGCTTATAAGTTTCAACTGCAAGATTATTTTTATGCTAGAATAATGAAACTCAGAAATTAATACCCCCCATTCCTTGGGGAGAATGAGGTGACTGCAATCTGGTGGTTGTATTGCCTTCAGAAATCCTAGGCAGGTTCCTGATTTACATATGGCTTCCAAATAACTAGGTCAGCAGCAAAGATACTGTTAAATATTAGGCCAGGTAATGAGTGTAATAGTAGTGGGTTAGTCTGTGTGTGTGAAATCTGTGAAAGAAGATGTTTAGCTTTTGTACATGACTGATACCATGCTCTAAATCTTGTCACGTGGTTAAACGTTTATTGCTTTTTCCAGAGCTTCATGTGAATTTATGCAAAGGGAAGCTTTGAATATACAAGAAAATGGCAGATAATTTCCATCCTTCTCTGGGAGTGAAATGCACAACTGTTGTTGAACGTGCTTAAAACAAACAGGCCTCTGAAAGTCACCAGCTGGCTCCCACAGACCATTCCATTCTTTGGATGCATCTTTCTGCCTTCCTCAGTCAGCTGTTGGGAATGTGCTTATCCACTGCAGTATCTCCTTTTCTTGGGGTTCTACTGCATACACTGTCCCATCTGCTGTCCTGGTCTGCCTGTAACGATGAGAACCTGTGAAACACAATGCTGCACACTCACACTGCTGTAAATTGTCTCAAAAACACGTTGGTAGTGTACTGGGTGTAAACTATAGTGAGTAATAAGCAAGCTGGAGTTGTAGTTGTGCAAGGTTTGATGGTGAAATGGTTAAGTATCAGAAAAAAAATTGGATTAATGTGGAACTTTTTAATAGAAGTGAAAACACTTTTTCCTTGTAGCTGCTCATAAGTGCATCTGCTACTGGAGGAAGGATGCATCAGCCTCAGTATCGGTATCCTACCATTGCATACCATTACACCTGCTGACAGTATTCATATTTAAAAGCAAGGACTGTTTTTGCTATGTGTTCTATCTACACTTTTAGTGCATAATTAATTCCGTGTAATATTTCTACAGGGATATATTCAGTGGAACTGGTGAATGACAGCTTGTATGAATGGCATGTTAAGCTTCTCAAGTAAGTTAATAAAGTTTTTACATGTTCTGAACAATCTGTTCTATTATTGCTGGAGAGAGTCTTTACATAAAATTGGTATCTCTAGCCAGAGTATATAAAATAGTGTGTTATAATAGTAGTAGCAGTAATGGTAACTGTAGCCACTAAACAGTGGCTGTAATTCTGATACACAGAAATGTGTAGAGATGGAACTGTAGTAACTGAGCTGGCAAAAAGACAGACCTGCTTTTCACTGGCAACACTGTGTGTATTGCATGAACTGTCATTACTGTTCAGTTCTAAAACTGCTCCAAAATGTGCAGTCTTAAGTGATGTAAATTTTTTTCAAGAGATTTTGCATGATTTTGTGTTTTTAATGACAGGAAAATCCAGCTTCTAGTTTCATTTAAGATGTAGGAAAGAACAGAACTGAGTATCATTAGTTGTTTATTTCTACAGTTAAACAGACACATAGGACCAAAACTTTCAGCTATCACATAAATGTGAGTTATATAATTATATGTACCTTGTCTTCCATCATTGCCTAGTGAAAACCAGTTATATAACTCATCTAATTACATCCATAGTCCAATAACTTTAATCCTAGAGGTGTTAGAGTGAAATTATTCCTGGTAAGAGGATCATCTGCTGTCATCCCTATACAGTACCCTAAAGAAAGAAAGAGCCCACCCAAACTGTTCTGGGTGGCTGCAACATCTGGCAATGGATGAAAGAGCTTCCCCAGTTTGGATGTGTCCTGGGGAGTAAGGATAAGGACAGAGGCTGTATCAGCACAGACCTGCCTGTAGGAATTGTTGTCTTGTCCTAGGGGTGAGACTTGTACAAACTGGGTCACCAGCTGCTGAAACAGCTTTGTTTCCTTCTTAGTGTAATCATGGGCATGTGAAGGTTTTGAGGCTGAAAATGGCAGGAATGACATATCAGGGAAATCTGTGTCACATTATTGGGCACCTTTCCTATCAAGTGCTTCTGTAACCAAGTGCTCAAGCCATGTGCAATGATTTAAAACCTCAGTTTAAGTGCTGTGAACAGGTCTCATTTTCTGCCTTCAGAAAACAGGAAATGGAGTACATGCAGCACATGCCTTCCAGAATGTCTAAGGGAATAGAAGTGTTGTGTTTGTTTATTGTCTGGAAACAAATACACTGGGTGCAGAGTAGCTGTGGGGTAGATGTCAGAGGAAAGAGCCCATGTGAGGAAGGACAAGTATTGTTACTATTACAAGTCCCTTTGAACTGGCCCAGGAAAAGCCATGGCTTGAAATGAGAGGTTTTTAAGCACTGGAAGATTTTTTTCTGAAATAACTTCACACTGGTAGGATGGGGACAAGCTGCCTAAGAAGTTCTGAAATAAGATCTAATAACTTTGTAGTTCCAGCTGTAGCAGAGGATTAGATTTAATGGCTTTTCAGTCCCTTTAACATCTTTGCTTTTGGCTTGCTGCAGGTGTTTTTGACTAGTCTCTTCTGTTTAAAAACTGATGAGATGTCAGAGCTTGGTGGGATTAACCCAGTAGTGTGTGAATTAATGGCCAGGCTGCACACCACCAGCATTTTGGAACAAATAGTTGTTGAAATTCTGCTGAGCAGAAGCTGCTGGCTTTAGTACTTCTGCTGATGCAGATTACTTTTAACAGTTGATGTGTATCTACAATTACATATTCCAAAAAGGATTCACTAACTATTTGCTGCAAACTAGATAATTACAATCTTCCTGTTTTTCTCCCCTCTTATTTGCACACAACTGAAATGAATTAAAATTGCTCTTTTCAAATAGGTTATTTTGTGCTGTGTTTAAGCAACACTTGATAGCATTGGGAATGTAGTACATTGCAGCAAGTTTTCATGCTGATCTCATGGCAAAGCTTTTATTTGGTAAAAGGAGCAAGAATTTCCTACAGTTCGCTTTAAACTACAATTTGTAAACTACAAATACATCAAGGAAGTCTTTAATAGGAATTACTGTTTGGAGGCAATGAAATTATTAACTTCATCTATGATCTCCCCACTGCTGCTTTTATAGGGTTGATCCTGATAGCCCACTGCATAGTGATCTTCAGGTCTTAAAAGAAAAAGAAGGTGTAGAATACATTTTACTCAACTTCTCTTTTAAGGTAAGTGGGATGAAAAGCTGCTGTTTAATTTGAGGCTTAGTATAAAAAGTGACTGAAATGACCCTCAGCTGTAACTTGAGTAATAATGGATCTGTAGCATAAAAAAAGGGAAGAAATAAAAGAAAGCTAAGTTTGGCACTGAAGCTTCTAAAAAAATGCTTTTTAGCCAGTACTATGGAAAGAGTATTTTTACAGAACTGAAAAATTGTAGTATTTCAAATCTGATTTGACAAATAAGGCTGTTGAAATACTTTCTGGTTGGGAAGCCATGTCACATTATATTTCTTAACCTGTTTTTTTATTATTCTTTTCAGGATAACTTCCCCTTTGATCCTCCCTTTGTGCGAGTGGTGTCTCCTGTGCTCACAGGAGGGTAGGTTCCAGTTGCCCTGCAGAAATTGTCATTTGTGGTAAAAATGTTACAACTTGAAAAGCTCTGTGCCTGCCATAATGAGTAAGATCTGGCCTCTGTGGGGAGTTTACATCACTGTTCCTTCTCCTGCTGTAAGATGGTTTGGGTTGGTGCTTTGAACAGGTCTTGATCCCTGTGTTAAGTTTGCTGTAAAGTCTTAACTGTCTCTCTCTGGCTGGAAACATTGCCATAAAATTTTTGTTGAAAAATTCCTCAAATGCTAATCTAAAAACACTTTTGAAGACATGCCCCAAATGTCATCTAAAGCATGTTTGAAGTGCTGTCTATGGCACTTTGATATACCCATGGAGAGACAATTAAATTCACCTTTCAAGGCTTTTATGCATCTCCTGGAAATGATACCTGCATTTGAAAATGTGGTCTGTGATAGCTGGTGCTGATTCTGATTTGATTAGAATTGCCACATATTCTTCTTGAATTCAAATGGTTAATGCAGTTAATTAGGTTTCATGAGGGGTGCTGCTATCTCAAAACTAAACAAGCAGACCCAAAGACCAGAAAATTCATTAGATTCTAATTTGGTTGTCCCCAGACTTCTTTTTAGAATGAAAAAAGGATGGCTTTTCAGTGATTATCTCCCTCTGAATGTTATATGGATGAATGAGGTTTTAGTGTCTTGGTCATAGAAAACACATTTTGGCAGTGGTAAATTCTCTTCCCTCAGTCCAGGTTTTGTCATGCTCAGGTGTTCTGCTGAGTCCTAGTCAGCACAATGGAAAAAACTGGTTTTGATATTTAAAAAAGCTCTTTACAGGAGAAGAGCAAGAAAAGATCTATTATCTCATATTATTTATAAGTGCACCTACATTGTTTAAAATGGTGTTAAACTGCTTCAGAATTGAATTTTTTTGGTTTCTTTTAGCTACTCATCAGTACTATGTATATGTAGAGTAGCCATAAAAAGTGACTTTGCTTTTTCAATGGTCTCTGTAGTTGTGCAGACCAGCTGCCGGTGGTTTAAACTAAGTCTAGTTAGAAAACAACTCTTTTTTTGGTCTCACAGTGCTAATTTTCTTTGTCCAAGTATAACATGGCTAACTAGTAACTATATTGCTGGTTAAAGGGGTTTTCAGCTTTATGAACAAAGAATTGAACAAATAAGGTTGCAAGAGCTTAAAGTGCTGGGAGCACTTGCATCTTTTTACTAACTGCTGATATCAAGAATATTTTCTTTCACATTTGTTTCTAGGTATGTCCTAGGTGGAGGTGCATTATGCATGGAACTTCTCACTAAACAGGTGAATATGAGCTCTGTTATCTGGATAATAAAACATGCCTAAAAATAATGAAAATAGGTGCTTCCCATGAGTTGAAGAATCCCTGTGTGGAATAAATTGCACACTCCAAAGGAAACGTGATGGAACTAAACCTCAATCCCACAAGATTTGCCTTGCTGATCTTGTTTGAGATCCTATTTTCTGCCTTGGATGGCTTACAAGAGCTGTGAGGAAGAGGCAGGAAGTGTGAGCATGTCAACTTGGAGCTCTCAGAATTTCTGTGAGGAAGACAATGTGAAGAGCTTTGGGGAGCAAGACACGTTTTGTTTTCTAGAAGCCTCTTCTTAAACTGCATAAAGTCAGCTCTGGAGAAGTGAGGAATACAAACAATTATAGTCAGAGATAATTTGTGTAGACAAAGTGATTTTTCTCTTTAAAATAAGTAAATGAACAAAGTAACTTACTTGCAGACTCTGGCAGAAGCTCTTGTGAGCTCTGTAAGGTAAAGCAATGCCAGAGATGAGCAGAATTCTTAAACTTAATGAATTGACTTCATGAAAGATCAGTCTTTCCTGCTTCTTGGAAAAAGGAGTTGTAATTTCTGTTGTAACATTGCTGAAAATTTGTCAGTGCTGCAAGGTTGGAGCTTTTTTGTTTGTATTTTGGAAATGTGATTCAGCCTTTTCATCCTTCTTAGGAGTCCTTAGTACTAGGACTGTTAGCATTTTACAGATTTTTCTATAGAAAATAAATCAACTGAAAAGGAGTTAAAACTAAATTTAAAAAATCCCAAAGCACACATTCTGAAATAGATAAGCAAGGTGAGTAGAAGAAGCAAGTTGTATATACATGTTGTATGTTAATATTCCTTTCCCTCCTCCAGGGCTGGAGCAGTGCCTACTCAATAGAATCAGTCATCATGCAGATCAATGCCACTTTAGTCAAAGGAAAAGCCAGAGTACAGTTTGGAGCCAATAAGGTAAATGTGCTGTGTTTATCAATTACACAGATCACTGCTGGGCTTCCATTTCCTTGCTGACTTGCATAGCAGATGCTTAATGACAGAATTGCTGTTGCAAATATATATGTATTTTGAATTATCTGGTGCCTGTATAAGTATTTTATTGGCAATTAAATCTTTTTAATGTAATTACAAGTATATGAGGATAAAGCCTTGGGATGGTCAGGGTAGGCTTTTACTATCCTTGTACTGGCAAGGGAGGGAGGGAAGGAGGATCGGAATCGTGAGAATTTGGAATTTCTGGCTCTGAGAAGGGAATCTTGAAAGGCAGGAATGTTCTAACATTGTGCATGGACTTTATATTTAAGCCCACTGTAGAATTTCCTTCTTAGAACTGTTTTTGAGTTTTGCATGTCTAGATGCTATGTTTTTTATGTTAGTTTTTTTCTCCTTTCAGAATCAATATAATCTAGCAAGAGCACAGCAGTCCTATAAGTCGCTAGTACAAATACATGAGAAAAATGGTATGTATATTCTTGCCACTTTGTTCTTGTCTGCACAGCACCCTGGGAATTGGTGTTTGGCCACAGAGAAATGTCAAGTGACAAAGTGTCTTATTTTGGCTTGGGAAGACCATAAATGTTTCTTCCTTTTCTTCTTGCGCTAGAAAAACAGTAGTGCTTAAATAACTTGACTGCAATCATTGCAATTTTCCCAGTTTACTTGAATGTTGCATGTGTGTTCCTGCTGCTGCTTGAAAGGCAGCTCCATTTCATTTTCAGCCAGTTGATCTAGGAACTTAATTGTTACTGTAGCTTTAAGGATCTTAATATTGGTGTAGAATCTGCTGGGAGTTTATCCCTTTCCCTGAAAGATTTTGTTTTAATGTGACAAGAACCTAGTGGAAATAATCATTAAAGAAGAGAGAAAGTGGGGAAATACAACCTGAGACTAAAAAATACAAGAACTACAAGAGAGGTGTACTAGCTGGGAAACTGTACAATAGAATAGGGACACACTTGTTTCAGTTTGGGCTTTTTTACTCTATTGTAAGTCTATCTGCTGCATAAAAGAAGTGTACAAGTGCTTCAGGTATAATTTAATTTACTGTGGCAGTATGAAAAGCCTGAGGCTTTAAAAGGTTTAAGTAGCTTACATGTTACATAAAGGTAGTCAGTAGAATTGGTACTCTGGTCTTGTGATGAGGGAGTTAGTGCAGTTACACTTCTGTGATGTTCTGTGCTCTGGGTTGGACACAGTATCCTCCAGGAATTCAGGTTATTGTGAACGTGTTTGTGTGACTGCAGTGAGTACCTCATCTTCCCTGCTGCTAACACAGAACATAACACCTGTACTCTTGGGAGGAAGATCAAAGATAATGACGTTAACATGCTCTCCAATTTTACAGTATTTTGATCTTGCTGTTAAACCGAGCCTTTTGCTCTTTTAGTTTGCTACAAAAGCCAGCATAGCTGTTTACTTGTATGTGCTACAAGTGATCAGTTCTGCCTCAGGAGCTGTACACAAAGCACAGTACTCAGTGCTGCTGTGAAAGGTGTCTTGAGCTTAGAGCTGCTGTGTGCTCTCTGGGACAGCACAGATAGACCCTGTAGTCACTCTGAATGCATTTAGAGGAAATGTTACAAGAGGGGAGAATTGAGATTGGAGCTCTGAAGGTCTCTAGAAAAAACAATACACACATGATCAATTATGATTCAGCTGCTAAACATGCCAAATTATGTCAGAAGACCAGTTACTCAGCTGACATTTCTGAGTTTATTCCTATGGTAAGACTTGCAGAAATAGGGTAAACCATTCAGTTGCTTTTGTATGCCTAACTCTGCGGTACACAAAATGGGATTTATGTAAGTGTCTCAGTGCAGTCATGTTTGAATGTCTATGTTTGAAGTAGCTTGAAGACTTGGGAGTTTTACCTCTCTTCTATTAAGTTTGGTTAGAGCAATGTTCCTCCTTCAGCAGCTTCCTCTTGTTGGTGTTCAGCTTGTCCAGCTCAGGATAGCTGCTGCCACAGAAATCCACGTGCACACCTGAATACCAGGTCTGATCCTGTCACATGGTTTGTCCCCCATATTTAGGGCATTGGGTCTCACTAAGCTGGCCTGCTTTAAGAGGGAAAGGATTGAGCCAGGTTAGGCTTCCATCTCCCATGGGTGAAGAATAGGATTGTCTGGACACAGCAACATTGGTACCTAACATGTCTCTGTTCTCCACAGGCTGGTACACTCCTCCAAAAGAAGATGGCTAATGCTGAGGACAGTTGTATACCTGGACCAATGTCAACAAAACAAGCTCTTTTTTATGTTTTCCAACACACAGACTCAAGCTATGAGTGCCCCTATAACAGCTGAACTGAGGACTTTAGCTATTAGATAAGTTAGTGGATAATCTGTCAACTGACACGTGCAGTATAAGTTACAGCCTTACCATTCTGCCCTTCTTAGGCATCTGGACTGAGCAGTTTGGGCCTTTACCATATTTGTTCTTATGGATTAAGCAGATTTGAGCCGTGCCCTCCCTTCTCCCTTTTTTTATTTGAAAACATAAGCTCTCCCTGCAGCAGGCTATCAATTTACTAAAGCTCATACAATAGGAGTGAGTTGTTCACACACTTCTGTGTATTTCCTACTTTTTGCAAAATGCAGACTTCAGAGACTTGCATTTTATTGTTTAATTTAAAGCCAAGAAGTTTAATACATTGTTTAAATCTGTTTTAGAAAATGTCAGGTCTTGCAAATCACAGTAGTTTTTCTGGTCTAAAATGACAGCGTTTGTAGTATTTTCCAAATTAATGATATAGGAAAAACACATGTATGTTAAGTCATTAAACATTTTTCATGGCTGTATGAGAATATGAACTGTTTATTGGAAAAGATGCTTTTTGTTCAGATTATCTTAATTTTTTGTTTGTTTTTTTATTTTGTTTCGATTTTTTGTTTTTATGCAGAGCAAGGCTGTGCCAATAAAACCTTGTAACTGGTCACTTCCACTGGGGCATCAGAACTTGCTGGGCTGTTCCTGCTACTTGTTGGCTCAACCTCCTTAACAAGAAGAGCCACAGTATGAAGCTTGAAGTTATTTAAAATACTAAAAACCTTTTTAGGTGTTCCATTTTATTAACGGGTTGTTGCAATCATTTCTAAACTAATGAACTTAAAAAGTGATTGGCACAAATAGAGATGAAAGTCCTTGAATGAAAAATTTTTATATAAAAGCTACAATAAAGTACAAAAACATGTCATCCAATTCAGAGGCATTAGAAATGCTGCCATATTCATGACGGTGGTTTTGTTATTGAAAGACTAATGGGAACTGTTCGTTCTTTATTAGATGAATCTGGGTCTGTGTACTGACACACAACTTCATTGCCTTACCAGAATCGACTCTGTTTTGGTTGTAGTACTAGTCCTTCGGCCTGTACACCCCTCGGGGCCGAGCGAAGGGTGTGTTCCATGGATTAAGCACTTGCCGAAGTGCAGAAGCATGTTTTTGTTACTGTTTTTTTTTTTTTAGTTGACTATCGAACTTGTTCTTTTTCCTCTATCAGGCGCCCGCGGGTCCTTGTGCGTTTGCTTCTAGATCCAGTTTTTAGCTCGAAAGAAAGGCTGGGAGAGATTTGGCCCCGCTCCCAGTGCGTGTTGTTCCCCGGCGCGCTTGGGTGAGCGCCGGGGCTGCGCCGCTCTCCGGCACGGCGGCGCTGGGGCGGCCCCGGCCTCCGCCCTGCGGCGCATGCTTCGGTTTGGGTTCCATTTCTTCTGGCAGAGTTCCTTGGCAATGTACAGTAATTTGTAAACTTGCATCAAGTTTATGAATAAAAAGCATTTTACGAAGCGCTGTGTCCGTGCTGGGGCCCGGGGCGCGGGGGAAGGGGGGAGGTGAGAGCGGGGCAGGTCCTCCCCGCCGCTAGGCGGCGCCGCTGTGCTGGCTTGGCTGGCGCGCGCTGACCGGAAGTTGTCTCTGGGGCGGCGGCGCGCGGGTGACGCAGGGCGCCGGGGCCGCGGCACAGCCCGTGAGGCGCCGGGGCCATGGAATCCGCGGCCAAGGGCAGCTACGTCCTCGCCAACCTCGCCGAGGTGGTGGAGCGCGTCCTCGGCTTCCTGCCCACCAAGGCGCTGCTGCGCGCCGCCTGGTAAGGGCCGGGGGCAGGGGTTGGGCGGCGGCCGGCTCCGGTTCGCGGGGGCGGTGCGGCCGACGAGATGTGTCCGTGTTGTGTTGCAGCGTGTGCCGGCTGTGGAGGGAGTGTGCCCGGCGGACGCTGCGGACGCGGCAGCGAATCGCGTGGGTGTCGGCGCTGGAGCCGGGCCCCGCCGAGAACCACGCGCTGGTGCGCGCGCTGGCCCGCGAGCTTGAGGTGAGGGGACCTGAGGGGCGGCCTGAGGGGCCTCAGCGCCTTCGCTTAAACGCTGAACGCGCTTCCCGCCGCCCGGCTAAAGGGACGTGTTCGGAGGCGGGGGTGGTTTTGACAGTAAGTGTTGCGTGTTAATAAACCGATCAAAACGCAGAGGATTTGCAGTTCAGGGCACATCTGTTCATCGCGGCAATCTTGTTAAGAGGTAAACCCTCATAGGCTGGGAGACACTGAGTAAACACTGCAGGATTTCTTTGCGGTATTAACGTGGTACGGGGTCTTCACTAAGCGCTCGTGTCGCCTCAGCATATCAGTGTTAAACCAACTGAAACAAGAAGGGCCAGAAGCGTCTCTACCCCGTTTCCCAGCATCAGCAGTAATGATGAACAGCAGAATCCAACAACCATGAGTGGGGGAGTTTAGATAATGTTGAAAGAAGGAGCAGAGTCATGGGGCCGGCCTGCAGAGCTGTTCTTGTTTGTGTGAGGTTTGGGTTAACTTCCTACCTCTGCTACCAATTCACTAACTAAATTCGGGCACTTCTGGGGCTAATGAGAAGTTATCTATTGGCTGACAGGCAGGGGGAGGGGAACAGCGTGGGCTGTCAGTGGAGCAGGAGCAGTTTCTCCTAGATTTCTGCCTCCACTTTCTCTCCACTCCGTCTTATCTCGTGTACTCCTCTCCACCTGTGTGTTTGCAGAAGGTGCACGTCCTGCCTCAGACCGTGCTCTACATTGCTGATGCAGAGACGTTCAGCGGGCACGAGGAGTGTCACGAGCAAAAGAAAGGTAAAGCCTGGACCTAATTCACTCCCACTTACAGAAACATTGGGATGTAAGTAGAGCATAGTCACCTGAAAGGAAATTCTCTGAGTTTTGGTTTCAGTGGAAAGGAAATGTTTTACGGAAACCACGACCGTGTAGTATTGCATTTGTGGTAAGAAGCAGCTCACAGATCTGCGTTAATGTGCACAGATGGGTTCCTTTCCCTTCTGTGGAGTACGCTGTGTGGTTGCCTGCCGGCAGCCCAGTGCTCTCAAGGAGCAGCACAGACCGGCGTGCTGTTACCGGGATGGCCACTAATGGGCAGCATTGCTTAAACAGGACGGGGTTGGCTGTGGGCTTTGCTCAGAACACACTTTTACTGCTGTCTGACGGCTTTTTTTGGTCTCTTATTTTTACAGCCAGAAAAAGAAACAGTAAAGAAACAGCACTCGCACTTGAAAAGTTGTTGCCAAAGCGATGTCAGGTTCTTGGACTGGTCACCCCAGGGATTGTAGGTAGGAGCAAAATGTGTGGGGTTTTGAGATCAGTGTGAAGGTGTCATTCCCACCTTTGCTTTGATTTTAAGGAGTTCACAGTGCCGCTGCTCAGTGACGTGAGCTTACTTCATATATTTTGAATGTAATTAAAAAGGTAGATTTAATTGGGCAGGTGGCTTTCCCTGGCACCCTAATGTACATCTTGAATGTTGCTTGGATTTATGTATACATTTCAGTCATATTCTGACTAACTGTACAGGGCATACCTGTTTGTAATGGTCTAGCAGGAGGCATATGCAGTAACTGGGAAATTCACAGCCTCCCATGGCAGGCTTTTTCTCATGCTTCATTTTTATCATTAGAAAGTTGGGTTTTTTAAGGTTTCTTACCTTAAATTCACTCTCCACATTGTAAGTAAGGTATTTGATTGTTGTCATTACCATATTTTAATAACACACTCCCAATTTTTGTGTCAGTTTGCTTTATATTGTCATCACATGCTTATAGGACACCTTAAAAACTTGAGTATGTCTATGCCTGCAGAAGTGGGCAGGAACATTGCCCTGTTCTTGGTTTCCTAATGTATATTTGGTGTTCCTGGGGGGATATGTGTATATATATTTACATCTCCATGTCAAAACTGATTTCAGTGTGATCGATAGCCAACAGGACTTACACGTTTCATCTTTCCAGAATATCAACCAAAAAATCACTCTAGTTTTCAATTAAGTAAGTTGTTATGGAAATAGATTGTCAACATTTTATATCACCTGAGCTGTTCAACCTCTTTCTGCCCATGTTACAGTGTAAATGAAAGTATTAGAATCTCTGAACACAAGACACTTGGTTTTGTCTTTGTAGTTACCCCAATGGGTTCAAGCAGCAATCAGCCTCAAGAAATTGAAGAGGGCGAAGCTGGGTTTGCTCTGTTGTTTCCCAAAATCGATGGGGTGAAAATTCATACCTTCCATTTTTCTAAAGATGTGAAGAACAGGGTCTTTGATGAAAGTAAATTTGCTGAAGCAGGTATGTCATTTTCCTCTCCTTTACGTGGGCTTCTGTGAGGTGCTGCTCTCTGAGGTGCCAGTCTGGAGTTCTGCGTAGAACCAGCAGCTTCTGTACTGTCTCCAAGAGCCTCTGTGGGGCTCCAGCTGATTACTGTGTATCTCTGCTCCTCCTAGTTTCTGAAGTATTAAGGATAAGTTATCCTGAGTATCAGTTTCCAGTTACCTCAGTTACATTTCAAGCAGAGCTGTTCTGAGAGATGTGTGATGTATTAGTTGGGGAGAAACTAGGATGGTTGAGTTTCAGAGTTCAGGATTTAAAAATAAGGGGGATCAGTGTTGGCTTTTGTTTGTAGGTCTGAAGAATAACCCAGATCTCCGTGTTGTTCTTCTGTTTGGCTACAATTCCTGGAAGACTGGAGCTACTCGATTTCTTCATCAAATAGTTAATCCATTGAATGAGAAAAGTATCATCCTGGCTGGGGGACAGGTGGAGAGCTTTACATCACTGACCTCTGAGAAGTAGGTATTTTTTTTTAAGGTAAATGATGAAAAAGATTTAAAATGAGAGAAACACTGCAGATCCATAGCCTTCTAGTTATATTGAAAATCCCCTTTACCAGTAGTAAAACAACAATTTCTTAAAAGGAAAAATGTCCCAACTGCTATACTCTGATGTAGCCAGAAAAGCTGGAAGATTTGTATGGCTGTGTTACAATTTGGATTCTGAAAACCCACTGAAAAGAAGATTTTCAGCTTCAGATACCTTTTGTTTGTTTATTGCAGTCAGCATTTCATCTCTGGAGTGCAGGTAATTGAGTGCCTGTTGTGACAGAGCCCAGGATGTGAACATGTATTTGTGTATCAGTTCTGCCCATAGCACAGAGCAGTGGCTGCACACACAACAGGGCTGTGCCCCAGGAGCTCACCTGATCCACCCTGGCTGCTGAAAGATTTGGCACTCTGTCCTGTGGAGCTCTGTACAGCCATGCCCATACGCTGCTCTCCTGCCATTGGAGGTCTGGAGTCCGTATTAATATCAACATTTTTCTTGCATCTGATTTTACCAGTGCACCGTTGCCCCAGATAAGAGACCTGACCTTAAATAAAGTCCCTGCAGATAAAGGTTAAGTATGTGACTACTAAGCCCCATGTATCCTGGCCAACCAACTTAAAGCAACATGAATCCAAAACCTTTGCTGGCTGCTGCCCTGCTTTTATGTATAAATCCTCAGTGCCTTTGTTTGTCCTAAGTTTAACTGATGGTTTAGCTGGAATTGCAGAGCTGTGACATACACAAACTGCTGAATTTGGCATGAGTGAAACAAGTTTGTGCCTAATGTCTAGTAATGGATGTGGAAGTTTTTCCTTGTGAAAGAAAGGTTGCTACACAAAAACATTGCTAAAATATTAAGTCTTTGGTTTGATTATTAACTGTAGATGGTGTCAGAATTGCTGTACTGTTGGCTGCTTTGAACCTACATCTGCCACAGATGGTTTAGTCAGGTGAGAAGTGGTCCCCACAAAATGTTCTCTAACTCGGTGCCTGTTGCCTTTCAGTAACCATGCCCAGCCTGGTGACGCCTGTGGTGTGGTTGGGTTGGCTTTCAGCGGTCCCCAGATCCAGAGTGCCACTGTCCTTTTAGACCAGGATGTGGCTGATGAGAGGACAGCAGAAGCGGCCATGCAGCGTCTCAAAGCAGCAAACATCCCCGAGCACAACACCATTGGCTTCATGTTTGCCTGTGTTGGCAGAGGATATCGGCATTACAAAACCAAAAGGAATATGGAAGCAGATGCATTTAGGAAGTTTTTTCCAAATGTGCCCCTCTTTGGCTTTTTTGGACATGGGGAAATAGGCTGTGATCGAATAGTTACTGGGAATTTCGTATTAAGAGAATGTAATGACATAAAGGATGACCTCCTTCATGGTTATACTACTGTTATGACTCTTATTCACCTTGGTTCAAGTAAAGCAAACCAAGCCTAAGTAAGGTTTAATGCTTCACTGAGCTGTTTGTTTCATTCCAGAGAGCTGAGAAGTCTGGAAGAGTGGACATCTTGCAGTCAAAGCCCCTTCCAAAATGTAAACATCATTTTGGTAATATTTTCGAGTCTTGTAGTTGCAATAGAGTTTACTATAATATCTGTGAGAAAACCTTGCATTTTGTGTAATCCCCTGTACACATCAGAATTGCAGGAAATTATATTTGATGGAATTCTGCAATTGAAGAAAGCCTCTTTCTTCCAAAATGAAAATGGTTTCTACAAATCATAGAATATGCTGAATTGGAAGGGACCTATCAGGATCACTTGAGTCTTGGCCCTGAACAGGACACACCAAGAATCCCACCAAGTGCCTGAGAGTGTTGTCCAAACTCTTCTTGAGCTCAGGCAGGGCTTGGTGCTCTGACCACTTCCCTGGGGAATCTGTTCCAGTGCCCAGCCACTCTGGATGAAAAACTTTTTTCTGATACCCAACCTAAAGCTCGCTGACTCAGCTTCATGCCGTTTTCTCGAGTTCTGTCACTGGTCACGAGAGTGAAGAGATGCTGAAGACCACAATGAGGTCTCCCCTCAGTCTCCTCCAGGCTGAGCATACCAAGTGTTCTCATCCACTCCTCATAAGGCTTCACCTTGACATCCTTCACTTCCTCATGGCATTTCTCTGGACCCCCTCTAAACTTCATGTGGCTTTTTATATTGAGGTGCCCAAAACTGCCCCCAGGACTGGAGACTGCCCCAGAGCAGAGCAGAGCCTGGCCTGGCTGGTGGTGCTGGGCCTGATGCCCTCCAGGACATGATTTGCCTTCCTGGGTGTCAGGGCACAGCTGACTCATACCCAACTTACATTGACCCCAGCACCCTTCCCACAGCTGCTCTCCACCCTCCTCCTCCCCAGTCCTTACACACAACCAGGGCTGCCCTGTCTGAGGTACAGAATCCAGCTCTTGCCATTGTTCCACTTCTTATGGTATGTGATTGCCCATCTCTCTTTGTCTAGGTCTCTGCTATCCTTGAGGGAGGTGACATCTCCACTCAGTTTAGTGTCTATGGTAAACCCAAATGTAGAAATAAACAGTACTTTGATGTGCTCTATTTATGTGTGTAAAGCACTCTAGGAAAACTGCTGATGCATTAAATCTACTATTTCCTGGATTTTATTTCTAGAGAGATGCAGAACTTTCCCAGAGTCCTATTTACAAAACTGAACTGTTTTACTAGATAAAATCAATGAAAATCTTTAGAGAAAAGTAACAAAGTCCTTGTTAAATAAAGATAGAAGTATGTCAAAGTACCTTGCCTTCTATTCCTAGAGAAAAAGCTCTGATTTAAAGATGTTGTCCATCTAAGAGTTCAGCTGGGCTCATCACATTGAACTGAATTTCAGTTGCTTAACTGTGTGGTTCAGAATATAGTGGTTGCCTCTTCTCCTGTAGATTGTGATTACAGTCTTTTGAATCCAGAGTGCTCAGAAGTAAGTCAATCTATCTCTAAGTTTCTTTAGGAAGTTTTTTGCTGTTAAATTTGGAATCGTGGGACACAAGATCTGGCTATGCTATATTTATATAGAGACTTTAAGACTTGTGCTTCTGCATGTTTTTCCTATGCTTTTACATCAGTCACCTGTTTTGATTGCTGCAGCTGGCATGCAGTATCAAATAAATAAATTCAGCATAGTCTCAATATAGCTAATAATATATTGGCTGCTTTTTAAAGTTTTCCTCTCTTTTATTTTCACTTAGTAATAGAATGACAAGAAAATAAGATTAATTTTGCACCATATCACCAGATTTCTAAATGCAAAATCAGGCAGGTCGCCCATTTTCAGTGTAGTAAAAAGAAAATACTTAGCTGTATGTTGTACAACAAAGTAACATTTTTTTGCTTTAAATGTACCAAGGAAAACTTCAGTTAGCAACTTTATGCCTATGTCTAGTTAAAACTATTCCTGAACTTGGTCTAACAAGCTTTAGTAGGGGTGTATTTGTCCTGAGCATGAACGGTTGGTGTGGATGTGTGCTGAGAACAGACAGCACTTCCCCATGGCTGTATTGATGATGGGTTTCTTTTAGAGGATAGGATGAGCTGTGAACTCCCAGTGTCCAGCTGTGGATGGGGCATTAGTAAGTGTGGGTGTGACTTGAGCAATGTTCAGTTAATTTATTTTGAGGGAAAGATATCTGGAAGTGGAGTATGATTGAATATTCAGAGAAGCCCCCTGGTGGGAGGTCACCATCATTTTAGCATAACCAGAATGTCACATTTGACCCTTTGTTGTCTGCATAACCTTCATGTTTAACAGGACAAAAAAGAAATGTTTAATTTCTGTATGCAGATAGGATTCTTGGTGCTGTCAGCCATGCTGACCAGCTTAGGTTAACTGGTTGCTGTATTAGAGCAGGTGAAGAGCGATCAACCTCGTGTCCTAAGTAACAGTGCAGAGTCAGCCAGGAGGTCAGAGACGTTGATAGTTAGCTCAGAGATGGAATAGCTAAACCAGAACCTCCAGGATGGTCTGCAGGGGACAGTCAGCAGGTCCTGTAGCTGAGGAAGCTTCAGAGGTAAACATATGACAGAAAATGGGATGGAGGGGTGTGAGGGGGATCTGCATCAGAATCCAGGAGTTCTTCCCTTCCAGCACCAAGAAGTGTGGGGATGAGCCCACAATACCCTACAACCGTGCACAAGGCTGAAACCACTACACTGTCTGTCCCAGGCCACGTCATGCCTTCCATGGGAAAGGGAAGTGGTGTGATAAAATTGCAACATCTGTGATTAAAGTGTTTTGCTATCCAAATTCATTTTGCCTCCATGCTGTTATTTGCTCTTCAACCACAACAACTCGTGAGAGAATCCCAAATAGAATTGCTTACAGGGTGCATGTACAAAAAAGCAGAGATAATTGATAGAAAGTTTTGCACTTCCAAAATTTACACTTCTGCCACTCAAAAGAAGCAAGCATTGGGGTTTTAAAGTGGGTAGAGTTACTTAAATTAGTATTCAGTGATTGAGACAAATGTGAATAGCAGGACTGCTCTAAAGATATCTATTAAGGTTTATCTGCAGTTAAAGTGACGACATCAACGTCTTTCCAACAAGAGAACAGAGTCCCTAAGTGACCACAACTGGATTTTGATTTTGTTACAAAAAAAGTAAAACTTGCAAAGTCACAAGACCTGCAGGGAGGAGTGATAGTTTTGATGACAAAAGGTAAACACGTTCTTTTTTCCAGAGTTTTGAATATGAATGTTTTGCTGCACATTTGTTGTTGATGCATCATTCAATTAATTGATCTGTAGGTTTCAGAAACACAAAAAATAATAGGCAAGCAGTATGATGTATAACCTTGTACTCACACAACCAAAGTAGCAACTACCAAACAAAACTATTGCTGCAACTTTTATTTTAAAGTTACTATCCACAAAAATCTCATTATAGGATGTTTCTGTAACATGCACTTGTAATAAAGCGAGAATAAATTGATAAAAAGCAAAACTTTTAAGAACAAATAGTTACATATGATTCTGAATTAATTTTTAGTTAAAAATTTACCTCAAAACTCACTCAGAGTCGTTTAGCCCCTCTTAGTTTCTTTTTCTCTCTCTAAAAATGGAGATCTTCTTTCTACTAGAAGTAACTTTGTGGTGGGGGTTCTTAGCTTTTACATCAGAAATAGGAATTAAGTCTTCTGGTGTTTGGCCCCATGAGAGAACAAGCAAAAAGCATTTTTCATTCAGATACCTGCTTCTGTTTTACTCAACAGAATGGTACAGAAAAATAACATTTGAGGTGTAGAAGTTTGCATAGTTAGAAATTACAAAGATCTGAAATGTACAGTTAAATGATCTTTTATAGGATCTCTTATAGTCTGAACACTCTGCAAACATTAAGAAAATAATGATTTCCTCCACTCTGATTATTTTTCATGATTACATGGTAGAGGCAATTTTTTTATTTTTTTTATTTTATGAATCTGTGGTAGATCACTAAAATCCATTTGATCTTAATAAGCAGTTGTATGTTCTGTGCACAAATGCAGTTAACACAGTTGTTTGAGTCTAATTATTATCTGCAGTTTTTCCTGTTGCTGAGCCCATTTCTCAGCCAGACAAACTCCAGGAGAGGCTGTTTCAGCAGGATTCCGAGAAATTGGAAACTCAAAGGAAATGCCTAGAACAGGTTTGGATTATTTGAAAGTGATGTCACCTGGATACTTAGAATTATCAGCAGAGAAATAGCTAATTTGATTTTTTTTTCAAGTGCTTTGATAATTTAGGAGAAAAAAAAATATTCCCAAATCATTTGGATTTTTGCTTCTATATGCTTTTAAAATACAATGTAAATTGTCATTACATTTCATAGATATATTTTCTCTGAGATGAGCAGGTAGCACAAAATTCTCAGATGTTTCAGAGATTCACATCACTGAATCAGTGGCAGGTCATGTCACCTTTCCATGATAAATTTTCACAGCTATGAGAGTGAGAAAAGGCTTTTTTTTTTTAATAAACACATCTTAGATGAGTTGCCAATATGGCAACGGTGATGGCAAACAATAATCCTCTCAAAAGAGGAACTCTCCTAGAATCTTCAGAAAATGACTGAATGGTTGACACAGAAGCAGATTCTGTGACAGAGAGTGTATAACAGATTCAAGTTACCCAGCCCTCTTGAAAAACTCTACCAGTGGAAGCTTACCCAGATTTTTACAGCCCATTGTTTGCCTGCCCAAAAGTTTTAGATGAAATACCATTACTTGCATTGAGAGGATAATTTCAAAATAGTCTCTTTCAATGCATATTGAGAAAAGAGTTTACAAATGCTATAGAAACTGACATAGAGGTGCATTAAAAAGTGTTAAAATGGGTTGTGGCTTTAATTTGGGGGGTGAAAATAGCAGTATCTTGTTATTTCAGGTTCTGCAGCTGTAGGTTCTGTTCTCACGCTGTTATCTAGGTCTAGAAATGGTTCCTGCTGAAAGGTTTAATGCAGTATTAGTGTCAAAGATGGAACTGAGCAGCAGCCTGACTGTTGGTGTTTCACAGGGTTTGTACTGCCTGCTCTGCTATCACGAAATGGATCTCTTGCCTTACATACAGATTATGTTGAACAGGCTACAGTCACCAGGAGAGCAAAAGCAGGCTTGGATAAGCATAAGCAGATAACTTACACAGAATAATGACCATTTCTGCTGTGAGAAGTTCTATCCTGTATTTCTTCTTAGCTTTCCCTTTTCAAATAACCAAGTTACACAATCAGAGCCTTTCTACAGCTTTTCAAAAATTCAGGGCCAGAAGGAAAATGTTTTCTTTTAGTGCAGTAAATTTTGAAGGAGTTGCACAACACTGAAGTTATCTTTAAAATAGGTAGTGCTACCAAATGGACTTCAGTTGATTTTTCTCCTAAATATTTAACATTATAAATCAAACGACTATGCAGCACAGAGAAATCCTCATTTTCTCTGAAAAGCTATTTGACTTTCTTCTTTAACTATAACTTTAACTGTACTTTGCTCCAGTGTAATGAAAAACAATTCTATATGGAGTAAGTATAGAAGCAACCTCTCACTTATAGGTCTATAAAGAAATTTCCTGCTAATGGCTGTTAGTTCTGCAAGAGATCAAAAGATTTTTGCAATACATTATATAGAGACTTTTACTACAAGGTTCTGGCAGGATAACATGATCCCCAGGTATAAAAGAATTTTTACCATAACACTCTAATAGATTGTTGGGTAATCACAGTAATGGAGTTAGGAAATTAGTCTTTTCCAATTTCTTCCCTACATAACAAATTTCTTACCTTTCAGCTGGTGGAAAGGTAATTTCAAAGGCATGAGAACTAATGTTTCATGAAAATGGGAATCAGACAGGTGAGGACCCTTATTACTCACCCTTTCATAAACATGTAATAATTTTTAAGACTCCAGTGACTCCAACCACGAGATCTGATCCATTGGAACTGGGGTTTGCTTAATTGCTCACAGGACTACTTCATTAATTTTGTAAGCAATCATTGCTAAAGTGTTGCACTATTTTATTAAATTATATATAAGGTTGGCTACCTTGTACTTTCTGTGGCATTTGACCACCTTAAAATGAATTTGTAGCATGATGTCATTTTGATTTGAACATCATAATCACAAAGTTGGTGAACTGAAGTAATTTTAGAAGCTGAAATGTTCTTAGATGCAGTGGGTTTGAGGCAGTCTGAATTGCTAATAGCATTTCCTTCACAGATAAGTGTTTCATAAATCAGCTTGTTCACTTTTAACCATGGGGTCCGTTTATTCAGCCCTACTTTTTGTACAGATTGTTTCCCAAATAATGCAAACAAGCTCAGTTACAGTGAATAATTATTCCATGTCTGTCTAGAAAGCTGAGAGGATTCTAAGAGCTTATACACAATAACTTCAGTCCATTTATTTCTTACATTTTCTCTTAGTGTCTCATTCCTGAATTGCCAGTTAAGATGACCACAAGCTTTTTCCTCCTCCAGTAGAGACAGTTTACCAAACTGTAAGCCTGATTGTCTCATGATCAATAACACAGCAAAGTGATCTACCAGCTGTCATCTCTGATTAATTTTCACTGAGGATGTACAAAGTACTTCAGGTAATGCTGATTCTGATGTAGCTGTCAGTACTGCTACACATCTCAACTCTGTACAACAGTGGCCTGTCCCTATGTGATGAAAAAATAACTTTTATCCTTCCTAGCCTTTAAAACAATATTATCAGCTTCCTTCAGCTTATCTGCTAAAGATTTGAAATCCAGAAAATAACATGTAAGATTGGTTAATTTGGGGAGAAAGTGATCTTCCAGTGCTTTATATAACTTAGTCTCTGGATCAGGTCCTCTACCTGATTTAGTGCCCTCAGACTCTCCTTTCACATGCTGAGCACTAACTTGGACTCTGACTTCTCTGACAGGAGTTTTTAGAAGGTAATGGCTTGTGTTCTAGTAGCCATTGTAAGGTGATTTTGACTTCTCACCTTATGCACTGTACCCATTTACTGTGCATTTACACAGTACTGTACCAATGTACTGTGCATTTTCTTCCCCATCCCTCTGTGCTTTTGTCTACATTGATAAAAAGTACACACTGCTTTTTCTGATACTAGAGCATGTAGTTGACATCCTAGAAATAGGAGCTTACTCAACATTTTCTCTGCACCTATTTTTTTATACATCTTCAGATTGTTTCCTTCAGAGATAAATCTCTGTTCTGAATTTTCTCTCCTTTCAATCCCTGAATTTTCTCAGCTGATCTTCCCTTCAATACAACCTTATAAGTCCCATATAATGACCTGCTTGGTAGTGTGCCATTATGGAAAAAAGTATCTGATTTTTTGCTGGTTTCAGCCCCTAGTGCTAGAAATAAGTTGAAAACAAAATTGTTCAGTTCACATTTTCTACACCTCTGACTAACCAGACATTCTCTTTGTGTTGTGAAGGCAAAAAATAAAAGACATGGCAGGTGGCCTCTCTTTGAGTAAGAGAATCCTGTAAAGGACCAAAGTGTGGTATATAATGTATCAGTGTGATCAACAGATGCTTATGTGAATAAAAGAAATAAATCTTTGGAGAGGGCAGCATTTTTTCAGCCAAGACACCTGTCTGGATAATGTTTTGTGTCAAAAATTGACCTGATGAACAAAATTCCTGATTTCTGCTATCTGAAATATCAACTGGAACATTCAAGGTAAGGTTTGAATTTCCCTCACTAGTGAAAATTTCAGAAAAAAACAGACAAAATTTAAAACCATCAAGGAAGATAATCTTGCTTAGTATTAGGAATGTACACCAAACTCTGCCTAAAAAACTTTTTAAACCATTATCAATCTCTTTTCTTAATATTTCCCTTTAATTTGAATTAAAATCATGTGCCAGGAAGCTGGACAATAAACTATCAATGGTACCTTGTGCTGATGTGGTGTTACAATTTAAAAAAAACAAAAATGTAAGCTGTGAGAAAGGTAGGGGTTTTTCCCCTACTTCTAGTAAGGGTATCTGAAACAAGCCAAATTCTGGACATGTATCACAAATATAAATTTTGAAGCTATTGAATCAAGTCAGGCTTCAGCTCCTCTGGGGCAATCGTGTGAAAAATGAAAAACCCCTATCAAAAATTCATGGTATCACCTCATGCTAAAATCCTGTAATATCTCCTATTCTCTGTGCATATGTGCATAAAATATCTCATGTATTTTATTTATTTCCCATGTAGTAAAACCCAAAATTATGTGTCTACCTGTGCATTATTGGTAACCATAAAAAATCTCACAGAATTCAGGCATAAATTATAATGATTTCTGTATAATTGATACAGCTTTAAAAGTACATAGAAACTCAAAGTGCAACTGTCTTAGACATAGTCTTCTCCAACATGTCAGCCTCCTGTTTCAGTCAACTTTCTTCTCTCATTTCAGCTTAGATTCTACAACTTAGATTCTTAGGGTTGCTCTGCATGTTGTTTTCCCACCATTCTTCTACTCTAATGCTTTAGGCTGTTGTTATTTCTGAAAAATAAACAAAACACTTTAATTATTAAAAACTTCCTCCCCCACTTCCCTTGTAGAGTCCAGTCATTTGATTTTCAGCTGTACTCACTGTTGCAGCCATTGCCGCTTGTAGTTTCAACTAGATTGGCACCACACTCTGAAGAACTTGTCCTTGTAATGGAAACTTTCCTGACCATAAAAAACAAAAAGGAGACAACAGAGAGAGAAAAATATACACAGCAAAAAAAGTTATCCGGGAAGAGATAAATTAATGGGATGATTTTTCAACTGAAAAAAGTTACATGGATCTTCTCCAATTACTTTCTAATTAATACTCATTGGTTTTGAGAAGCATGTATTTGAGGGAGAAGAACAGAATCAGAGGGCAGTACAGCATTTGGAAATATATGGCTTCTTTCTTCAAGGTAATGTTCCTGTTTGTCTGATTTCTTAGGTCTTTATTTAAACAATTAGTAAATAGTACAGAACTATTTATCAATTCTCTTAGTGTTTGGAAATGATCTGAAATTTTCCACACTTTGTTGAGAAGTTAATCTTGTAAATAGAGCTGATTATTTGCTGTTTTGTTCCCTTTCTTTTAATAGTAATTACATATCTCTCTAGAGAAAAGTCATGAGCTCTGTTCTGTCCAGTTTGTGTCCTGTGGTGATGTAACTCCTCCACAAAATCTGTTGTCTTGGACAGCTTAAATGGCTTTATTCCTAGACCCTGTTGTTTTGGCTGGCTGAGTTCCTGTTCATCAATATTACTCTTACCTTACAGGTAATTTGGCATTTCAGCATGCACTTACGATGAAATATAGAAATTAATTGCAGATTTATTTTGGTTTTCCCTAGGGTTTGCTCTATTCCTCTGAGCTATATGTGTGGCATTTAGGCTTCTCTATTGCTTTTAAAGAAAAATTGGCTCATGTGGCACATCTTCTCATCAGCTACCTTCCTTAGTCTTCTTCCAGTAACCCTGGTTCAATATGTTTCTGGAGGAAGAAGGCCAGATGGACCTGGTCTGATTGGTGAATTGTTGGAAGCAGAATATGCCATTTGTTCCTCAGCTGCAGTGTAATAACAGGGATTTTTGTACACTTCCCTGTTTTGCCCATATCAGAAGGACATGCTTTATCAGCACTGTTGGAGAGGGTGGGAGGTTGTTTCAAGATGGAGAGTGGCTAGATCTGTGTTTGCCCTGCCTCTGTGCTCTCTGCAGATTAGAAAAAATGAATCAGTTATCAGTTGATAAAAATGTGATGACTCAGCTAAATGTAAAAGGAGAATTATTTCCCACTGTTCACCCAGAGCTTTCATGTGCAGACCTACTCTTTTATGGATTACTTTCCCTGTTAGTTATGATTAAGTTTTATAAGCAGAGCAATGAAACCTTTGTGTGTTGAATGGATTAGTTTCTAGGGAGAGTGAAATGCGCTTGCACATGCTTGGTCTTCAAATCTGCCCCAAACTGATAGAAAGAAAACTTGGAAAGGAAGGGGTGTACAATGATACAGACAAGAAAATAGAACACAGAGTTCTATATATTCCAAATGATTTGATATACAATTATAGGGATTCAGTTGTCTTGTCCTGAACTTCAATTAGTATCTCCCCTTCTGCACCCCTCCAGATTACATTACTGTTTATACTAAAATCTCACTAGAACCCTCTGCTGAAAGAGCCATGGAAACGCTCACTAACACAGGATCAGGGAAAAGGCTTTCTGCTCTCTGATTGTGGATCAAATGTCTTTGTTAATGAAATGGAATAGTAGAAACTGCAGCACAGTATGCCTCTAAACATTTTAAACTTAATATATCCTGTTAGAAGGCCAAGTCAAAGATGATGCAAACTCTCGGCTACCCCTTACAAGCCTTAGTTCTGCCCTCTTCTAAGATACAGGTGATAGATGAAGTTTGAGAAAACAGTCTGGATTAATGACATCTTTTAGCAATAATCCTCATTCACTCAGCTGAAAAGAAGGGAATAGATTAAAGTATCCACTTGAGACTCCTCATGTGTTGGTTGCTTCAGCCAAGAGATAAGGACTTACAGACATAAAGAGTTTCATTTATTAGATGAGCATCTCTAGCAGATGATCATCCTACATCAGCCTCTGAAGTGTAAAGGTAAGACAAGACAATTTTAGCCAGTTACGTTCTTTCATCTATACTAAAGAAGTTGATAATGGTTTTATGGTATTTCCCAAGTTAATCTGGTGTGTAAAATAGGGTTCAAGGACAACTATGTTACAACTGAGTTGTTGCCCTTTTTGTGTTGCTAATAAAGAGGCACTACTGTTTGTTCTGCCAGTTAGGTAAAGCTTGAGTAAAGAGAAGATGGTGTTCTAAATGTCTAATAAAAGAATTTTCACAGACCTGTTATTGCTGTCACTCAAAGCTTCTGTACTTGGGCCATAAAACTCAATAGATTGTCTCTAGCTTTCCCCTAATTTTACTGTGAGAGAAAAGGGATCTTTTAACACATTACTCTCTGAAGACTTTTTTTCCTTATCTCAGATACAATTTTACTTCTAAAGAAATACTGTCTGTATCTTTATGAGACTTGAATGATTTTTTCTTGAGTTAGTTTAAACTATATTTTGTTCAAATAAGTTTATAGTAATTTGCAAATGTGTTTTAGCAAACAACTGCTGTGGCATTCTATGGCTAAGCAAGATTAATTTAATTAAAATTGCTGATGTGGGGGGGTATCCTTTACAACAAGGTTTTTTTTTATACCAATAGTTTTATCAAATGCTCTCTATCTCTTCTAAATACATTCAGCTGTGGTAGAAGCTGGTATTCAGTGGGTTTCCATGACAGCAGCTGAGGTAAAACTAGACCAGCTATTCCAAAGGTCGCTTATTGAAAGGCACAGATCAGAAAGGTTGATTTGGCAATGTGACCATGGGAGCACAGGGAACAGAACTGCAAGAACCTTTGGTTATTATAACCAAGGAGAAATGCAGTATAGGAGGAAAGAGAAGAAGCTGCAAGTCTGTGATGGTAAAGAAGTAGAGGGACTGTAATTGCCTTACAGAGGCATAGAGATGCATAAACACATTTTAACAGTATATGGCAAAATGAGTTCTTACAAGAAGTGCTGTACTCTAAAAATAAAGAGGGGACAGAGGAAGATGCATTGCAGGTGAAGATGATAAGTTTGTTTGGGTTTGGTATAAGTGCAGTGATATATGTACAACATCAAATAGTTGCCTCAATCCCAGCAACTGCTATATTTGTTTTCATTCCAAGTCCTAATACGTCTAAAATGCCACTAAAACCAACCCTGCAGCACTTGCTGCCTAGCACTGACATTTGCCTTCTACTCAAACATGGATCATCCTGGACAAATTAGTTAGCTCTCTGAGTTGTCCTAAATGCTAGCAAACATCTGCCTGGATGTATTCTTCAATTTCATTCTTTCTTTAGTTTTCCTTTTTAGACGAGATGTGGTAGAGGAATTAGGAGCTAATGGCATCAGCTGCTTTGGTTGCCAATTCAGTAAGAACAGTTTCTGATCCCTAAGTACTTTGTTAATTTACTTCTACTTCTCAGTCTTTGGACAACACAAGGTAGATTAATGTTAGCATTAATGATTAAAATGTTAGCACTAACTAACTCTAGATAGACTATAACATCTCAGCTAGGGATATACTATTTTTTTACAAAGCAACTGTAAGAGAAATGACAATGAGAAAACTTCAAGCCAGGAAGTAAATATTACAAGCAACAAGTTGAGACATCCACATTCATTATGCTGAATAACCATACAACCTTATGGATAATTCATTACATACTTTTACATTCATATAATTAGTACATGATTACCAGAAGAAATTTCTACTTGATTGAATAGCTTCAGCCTTATGAATCACTTTTACCTGCAAAGGAAGTAGAATGCTCCAATTACAAGAACTCCTAGAAGAAGAAGGGAAGCCAAGAAAGCTGCAAACAGGTCACCTTTTGTTTGAGATTTGATGCTGGGCAGCAAAACTTCCTCACAACGAGCTCCTGTGTAATTCTCAATACACCTGGGAAACCAAGTTGTATTTTGATTAGATAGTAGCTTTGTCATCTACCATGAAAAGCATAAAGGCTTCTTCTGAGTAGACAACTTGTTATGACACAATTCAAAGGTTATGTTTGCTTCACAGCGAGTCTTACAGAATTTCCTCTCACCTCGTATTTCTGGAACAAAGGGATTTTTTTGTTTGGCATCAAGTTTCTGATCCATACTGCTTTTATATATTAAGACTGCTTTTATATATTAAGTTTAATATACTCATCACTGACAATTAATTAAGCCCATTTCTTACGTGTTAACTGTGTCATCCCACTGGTTCTCACACAGTAGTCATGCTTTCTTTTCCCTGTTTCAAGAAACTTTCTGGTTTCCTTTGTTGAAGATAGTACTGTGAGCTAACAAGATCAAAGAAATGGGAATTCACTGAGATACCATACAGCTTAAACTGCAAAAGTAGTTTATGCAGTGTAATAATTCATGGCAGAACATGTTACATGCTTGGTGAATAACCCCCTCTTGGAGAAACCTAGGTAGAAGTCTACTCTACTATGCTTATTTTATGTGTTGAGCTTCTGAAATCTTCTTCTGAAGAAAAGATTAAAACGAATATGTTATTTTACCATGGTAAAATGGTATATTTTATTAAAAATAAATAAAATTAATGGCTTAGTAATTCATATTCAGTCAAAAATAGGTAGGTTGAAGCCAAACTAATCTTCATTTATTATGTATTTTGCACTTATTCTGTTAAATTTTCTTAAGGAATTGATTTAATTACAGAAAATGGAAAGCACTTCTTTCAATATCTACATTCTGTGTGTATTTTTTATATATGTAAATTTGCTTCTCTCTATTTGTATTACTAAAGATCTTGCTCCTTCTTGCTATTTCTGGCACTGAAGTCATAATAATCTGTGACATAAGCAATTTCAGGCTCCAGCTGAGAAAAATGGGCTAAACTGCAACATACTTGAAGTTCTCAACTGCCATTGGCAGCTGCAAGGTATAATTTCAGATGAAGTTTAAGAAGGTGGAGAGGGGAGGAACTGCCAAAAAAGAAGATTGTTTAGCATATCTAACTAAGACCAAAGGATCTCTGTGAGTTTTCTGACATGATGCCTGATGTGAATCCCACTACACTTTCTGTAGGTTATGGACCAGTATTTCAGTACTGCTGGCCTAAACCACTGCACAGTTACTACCCCTTTATTTTAATTCTTTGTCTTTGGAGATATAATGGAAGATTTAGACACTAAAAAAAGACATCTAATTACCATCAGATATTAAAGCTATGCAACTGATCAAACAGACACCATTTACTAAGGACAATCTCAGGCTTTTCAAAGTCATGATGTTTCACTGCTGGGAGAAGCAAGGGTAGGCAGACTGCTCTGATTGCTTGAGATAATGTTCCAGATATTTATTCTAAGTGTAGTGGCTTTTCAGTGGCCTATTTCTGAAATACTGTAGAATACTTTAAGAATAGAAGTGTAGTTTGAGTGGGGCATTGTTCTCTAGCAAGTGAGAGAGAAATGCTTTGGAGAGCTGAATAGAGTAACAGGAAAAGAAAATGGAATAAGAAATTCATAGGAGTATTCTTGAATAGCAATGAAAACTGGAGAATAATGCAAGGCTAAAATGATACAGGAAGGAAAAAAATAGGTTTTGGCATCAAATTAAGGCTCATGGAAAAGTTCTAAAGAATGAGTGTAAAGGGAGTAAGTCAGTAGCTTAAAGAGCAGAATGAAGCAGGAGGAAGGCAAGTCAGTTGTAGCTGCAGAGAGGATCAGGTAAAGGGTAAGGGTTACTGAACTGTTGTGATACAGGAGAGTGAGTTCGTGTGAACAGTGCATGGAAGCTGTATTCGTGTTCTGCAGACTGTAGGAAAAGAATTGGAAATGTGTTGACAGCATAGCAAAAGGGTCACTGAGATCATAGCACTTCCTACAAAACAGAAAATAGAACCAGATGCTTAAGGTACTCAGAAGTCTTTAAGAGGGAAAAGAGCTTGAAGGCCTAAGATGGTAAGGGAAACACTATAGTGATATGAATCCAAGGTTATAGCAAAGAGAAAAAAACCCATACAAAAGCACATGCTAAACTTAAAACATCCTGGATGCTGAACCTATTAATTCTGCATGGTTGTAACAAAAGCAAGTTCTAGAAACATGACTAGCCAGTTTGATAGTACCTGTTTAACTGTGAGCAGTGCATTAGGGATTACAAAACTACTCATTCACTTTCTCTAGGCTGGCCTGTTGACAAACTTGCTGAAAGTGATTCCATACTATCTAGAAAATGCTGTCATATAACCTAAAAATTATGTAAATTTTCATGGAAACAGGGAAATTAAGATGAGGTATCTCTGGGTTACATTTAAATAATAAAATTGTAACTAATGTGACCAAGCTGTGCTACAGTTAGGGCATTTCTGAAAATCCAGAAGTTCAAATATTTGTTTGAACAAGTTTTATGAAGTCACCTTTCATGATGTACAAATAGGTAAAGGCCTATGTTAAAGACAGAAGCAATGGATGTTTTAAGACAACCCAGAAAGGCTTCTTCTGCAAGTCCTTTCCTAAAATAGGTGAGACAGAAACTAAGCAGACTTCAGTAATTAGCAGTGGAATTCTCTCAGAAGATCTGCTTATCCTGTTGCTCCAATCATTTCAGTGGAGTTACCTATGCAGTGACTGCAAGCAAGACACAAACATAGGCTCTATTAACAGTGTCTGTGTAGTGTGTCCTAGAGGCAGCCAGTCTTACTATACACAGCCTTAAAAGCCAGCAGCAACTCAGTTTATCTTGTTTATAATGGATGCCTAAAAGTAGAGCACAAGAGCAGTTGTTGTCTTGGCAGGCACTGGTGCACCTGCACTTGCATTAGCTGGGGCAAAAGCCAGGTGCAGGCTGTGGTAAGGAGGAGTTGCACTCACTGAGTTTGTGTTCATTGGCCAGGCTTTGCTGTTTCACATCACCTCCATGCTGTTAACCTGCTGATGCTGCCTTTAAATGGCCCTATTATGCAGCATTCCAGAGTTGATTTTTAAAATGAAAAAAGGTCTTTCCTCCTCTAAGAAAACAGAATTTCTAATTCAGAGTTGAAAGACAGCAGACTTCAATGTTTGAAGAAAATCCATGACTAAAACCTGCCATTTTCAGCTGGCATCCAGATTTCTCTCTCCTAGATGGCTGCACACACACCCACACCTCTTGTCAGATGAGATGAGCCAGCCTTAACTGTTGTATACTAATGTCCTGTAGGAGCTCCAGACAAAACACCAGCATATGGAACTAAATCCAGAGAATCTTTCAGCACGGGGTAATCACATCAGCATCAAGGCAAGGTGGAATAGACTGCATTGGATAAGATGTCAGGAGATGACCAGCAGGTCTGCAATTACATTGATCTTTTACAATCTGATTAGTAACTAAAAACATAACGGCCTTGCAGTAACACAGGCATTTCTGCTGTCTCCTTTCAGATGCTGTTTGTTGGACAGTGCAAATGATCCTATGGCACTGGGATTTAGTAAGAAGGTAAAGTTTCTTTCTTTGCCAGTCTAGGGTGGGCATCACAAGGAAATATCTGACAGACTGTAAAAGTAGGAAGTAGAATGTGAGTCAAGTATGCACACAGACTCTTACTGCTTTGCATTATACTATCTGGATGTTGACTTTAGTTTTCATTTAGTCTTCCTTTAGTCGGGAAAATATTGAATACTTCTTGGCATAAAACCTACTTGCATGTAAAAACAGAGCTCTGAGCAGAAAAATATGAGAAATTATCTTCTCATCAATGCAATTCAGATTACATGGCTGATAACTTCAAAATCAACATAATTTTCAGTCTGTAGCAGGCTTATAAAAGTTGTCCTAACCTATACAGTCTAAGAACATCTAGTAATTATGAAAAAGAATTTAGAGCCAAAGTGAATAAGCAATGGCAAAGTTAATTGGACACCCAAGCAGCTTTTTAAAAAGTTTTGCACTTAGACAAGTTTCAAAACTGTTGCCCTCTATACACAGAAAATAAATGAAAATGCTCCTGCTGGAAAGAAGTTGAAAGAATGGGTTATTCTTCCCTAAAAGCATGCCTTGTTCTCCTTTCCCTTAGCTATGTGTTTGTATGGCAAGTTTTCCATATCTGGCAGTTATATTAATTCAGATTGTTAATAGTTTTCAAGCACATAAGATAGTGGTTTTATATTTTATGTCCCATTAAAAAGAAATCTTAATTATGGACCCTTTTTAACTATACTTTTGGTGTGTATTCTAACTTTTGTTACTACCTTTCAAGCCAAAAGCAGAATTGAAAAATACTAATTGGACAGCTTGTTTCCAGAAGACCCTGAGGTACATTAAAGTGTATTTTTGGAGGCAGAGAAAGAAGAAAAGCCCAGATGAGTGGGAAGCCCTTCCCTGGCAACTTGCAGGGTGTGTATTCTGAAGGCTGATAGCACAGCAAGTGTATGACTTGTGGGGATGTCGGAAATGGGGAATGAAGGGCCCATCACAGACAGCCAGGCAAGGAGTGGGAGGGAATATACAGAAAGTGGCAGAAGGAATTTGCAAGGATTTACTGGATTAACATAAGAAAGGTGGAGGAGAGCTTCCATTAGGATGGAAGCAAAGGAAGAGATACCCTTGAAAGATACACAGGAATTTCAGGGAGGAGATTTGCAAGGTCTGCCTGTGTCTCTTGCAGTACTTAGCCCTCCTCAGAGTAGGATCTATGCCCCAAAATGAGAGCATTCATTGTTAATTTCTGTGTACTGCCCTCTGAAGCAGAGTTCTGCGTGTGTTGTCTTACACCATCTGTATTTTGCTTGAAATACAGAAAGAATGCTCTCAGAAATCTGCCAAGTGTAAGAAAAAAATGGGGGTAGCAGAGCTTCCCCTAAGAACCCAAAATCTTCACTTAATTCTGCAGTGCATTAATTAATGATCATGGGACAGCTGTGCATCAGGTGCTGAGGCAAACAGCTTTCAGCCTTGTGTTTTATGATACACCTGAGGCAGCTGCTTTTTCATCCTTCTCTGTCCTGCTGCTTGTTCATTTAGTTCATTTGAGTGTTTCTGGGTTTGAAGCTCATCTGGCTTATGGTGACAGGTGTGCCTTTTGCTGCTGAGAATATTAACTCATTGTTAGGAAAAGCAGTGAGGAAAGATGGCAGATGGGCAACCTCATGTTTTAACACACATCAGCTGTATTTAAAATCTGTTACTGTTGCACATGGATGAGGGTCAGCTAATGTTCTGTTGATATTAAATCTCTGCCTTGTATATATCCATTTCTGAATGATGAAAATAACTGAAATTCCAAAGGTAAACAGCAGCTCTTCATTTTTAGCATGCTACAAAACACATATCTCTAAAGAATGATGCATTTTTCATAGTCACATGGTGAAATTACTTCCAGTGATGTTGCATAGGGTAATCTGGACTAACTCTGCTGAGCACAACACATTTGTATAACTGAGTACCATGTGAAGGAGAATGTGGCTTAAGGTATTTTTACAGTTTGCTAGTCTGCTCTTTCTCCATCTCCTCCTTTTAATTAACAATCATTCAGCCCTTGATTTTAAAAAGTGATTTGAGTTTTCTTTCAGTAGGAGATGATCATTGAGAGCACTGGGGAGCTTTGGGTGGGATTTGGCAGAAACCTTCATCAAAGAAACTGTGCAAATGTGTGATGATGACATGAAGTTCCAAAGCACCAAATATTTTCTGAATTCTGCTGAATAGTGATGCATTTTTTCTGTTGTTTCTATTCACATCACTGCTGATTACTAAGATATCTGTGTGTAAACAAAACCTTTCTCATCTATAATTAGCCTTCTCTGACTGATTAAGAAACATGCTTGGAATGAAGATGTGCTTAAATAGAATGCTGCTATTTAAACCCATCTAACTTCATAATCAACCACTAGATACAGAAAAAAATAGTTGATAATTTAAATGCAGTAAGATTGCTTGAGTAGAAAAAAATTGCTCTTAAGATGTTACTTTTCTGCTTCAGCAGATTATAAAATCCTACAGTACCTGAATTGAAAATTACTCCATTTGGAGCTTTTAAAGTGGAAATTACCTATGCTGACTAGTTTGTGCTCCTGAAGAATAGATTTTTCTGAGTATTTTTTACTTCATACTTATAGTCATTTCATTGAATAAATCTTCCTTGTTACACAGTCCAGCAGTAGTTGAGAGGGTGCTTTGAATTTGTGTAACTGCTGCTCTTTAGTTTAACCATTCATTTTTCATTTATGTACAATAATAGAAAATAATATGAAAAGGGAAAGAAAACCCACGTATTTCAAAATATTTTACTTTTTCTTTGTGTAGTATTCATTTTATATTGCATAAGCTTGCAAGGTTTAGCAGATAGAATAAATCATCATACAGCACTTCAGAGCTTTAATCTCACTTCTGGATCTGATTCATTGTGACACTGAACGATGACAGTAATATGCTCTGTATATTTTTTCAATGAACATTTATCATAAAATTGCCTTTTTTCTCCCTAACTAAATGAGTTTGAGTGCTTGGTTTTAAGTACTTAGATTGAACTGTCCCAAACAAAAGAAAGTAATATTTTAATTAGGCATCTGGGAAAAGATGTTTTCTTCTTCAACAGTTTTATTCAGTTAACATTCGTTATAGCTCATGACAGAAGAGGGAACAGAAGTTGCCATGGAAGAATAAAGGTAATAGCCTTAAGCATATGTAATATTTGTCTGAAAGCCTATTTTTTTGTTAAGCAAACCCATTAAATCAACCATAATTTGTTTTGATGAATGATAACTCAGAATTAGGAAATGCAGGACACTGAAAAGTGACAGTTTTATTTAGCATATTATGTCTTGGTAAATCAGAGAATACAAAGATAGGGCAGTATTTATGCAGGAAATGTATCCACATGCAAAACCAGGAAGTGTTTCTTTTCCAGTTTGCTACATGGGCTTCAAAAGGAAGAATGGTTCTGTTATGGAGTTGTGTGAGAAGTATCTGTATTTGCTGCCTTGATGTTTATTTATCAAGTAGTCTTTGGCTGTCACTATAAGCTGCTCTTTGAGTATTTCAGCAAGATTTGAAGAACACAGTAAGTCTTAAATTACATCCTCTTTCTTCCTTTAAAAGACTGTATTATTTTTTGTGCCTCTGCATTTTGTTCAGGTCAGGCCATTTTATGTTACAAGAATTTTTGCAATACAATTAATTTGTAAGAAAAACTGTACTCTGCCTTTCTGAATGCCTTTCCCACAGTCTGTATTCCATGAGGCAAAGGGTATTTTGTTCTTTCTGTATTGAAATGAGGAAATGTGGCTCTAAATATAGAAATCCTGAATGCATATGTAACTGTATACTGTTCCATCTCCCAAGCAAGTATACAACAAGTATATACATTTATTTTTCTCATATTGCCATGTCTCCATAAGCTAGGTAAGTGATAGGTAATTGGTATTTTCTTTTAGCTAATGCTTTAGCAGTGATTCCTTAAAGAAGGAAAATGGATAAACAGTCTTTAGATAGCTACTGTGCAATACTTAAACATACAAACTTTAGTTTCACTGACCTGCAGAATGGACTGGATACAGTAGGAATCATATAACAAATCCCTCCATTCAGACAAAAAGATCCATAACTGGTGCCACAGAGTTCTTCATGATCTTAAAAATAAGACCAAAACAAACACTGAGAAAAATAGAGACTTCAAACCCAAAAACTACAAAAATAAACCACCACACAAATAAAACCAACCTATGAGCAGAAAAGATATAGGTCTTGCCTTCCAGACCAGCAACATAGAGTACTGTTTTCAGAACAGTTTCATGTAACAATATGCAGAAAAGATCAACAATTTATCACTGTATCAGATGTGAAACAGTGAATTAGATTAGATTAGATTAGATGAATAAACCACACTTTCTCTTGCAGTGAGGGAAACTTTTGAATTCTTCATTACTTCCTATGCCTTTCATGACCACTCACCATAGTGAGTACAGTGATTCACATGATGATCTATGTGAAGTCTGTGCCACTGGAACAGGACAAACCAAACTATCTTTAGCTTAACTAGCTCCTGCAATAGTCAGTTATTCCAGATACACCCAGAATAGTCCCAGGTAAAGGCCAGGACATTTTGAGACTGCACTGGGCTGCGTTAAAGCTCAATTGTAGCACACTGGGACACCACCAGGTTTCCCCACCCCTATTCTCAATAGCCAAACCAGGGGACAGCCTGCAAGCACTCACTAATGTACAGGATTGCTGGCTACAATCTTATTTCCACAGATCTCAAAAAGGATTTTTCCTAACTCAGTAAGCTTCTTAGATGAATTCTTAATGTGTTAAACATAATTAGGCATTCTAATAACACCCCAAATAAAGGACGCTAATGTTGGCACTTGTAGCAGCACTTGTCCATTTTGTGCTTAAAAAGCATATCTAACTGTACCACTTCACTCTTCCTGAAAGCAGTCTAAATTTGGAAGTTGGACTGAATATATTTATGACACATTTAATGCATCAGTAACTAATTTCATATACATACATCTATTTTTTTTTTACATATTTCTTCCATCTTTCCATCTTACGAAACCAGAGTATCTCAATCAAAACAAAAATAGAGCAGTCTTCTGACATCACAGGGGTGATAGTCATGTGTTACCTCACACTTTAGGTGTTCTTGCTGTTATTTCTCCCAGAAGTTCTGAAAACAAGAATTCTGCTGTGTCACTATTTAGGTATAGAAGACATGTTCTATACATAACATAGAGTTAAGAGGAATCAAGATCTTAGTTTTCTTATTTGTCCTTCCAAGAAAAAGAGTTAGGGTTCCCCTTTATTCCTGTAGAAAAAAAAGTAAGAAGTGTAGCCATAAGACATTCTACCCTAGACCTTCTACAGCTTCTTGTCTAAAATAAGCCAGGCTTTTCTAAGAGTGGCAGAAATGCTCAGCTACTTCTACCTCTGTTCAACAAAACTATTGTGCATCCTGCTGTCCTCCAGGCCAGCTTTCACAGTTCCACTCTCCCCTTTTTTCCTATATTCTTCCCCTTCTGTGACAGGATATTGATGTAGGAGTGTGAGTAAAGTCCTTACATTATTTTAAGATGAAGACAATTATACCCCAGGGCCCAAGAGAAATTCTGTTTCATGTTCCTGTTAACAGAATCCAAATACCACTGCCAGCATCCAAATGGTAACTGGACCTTCTTGCCTGTGTGCAGATAAATCAGGAAACTGGAGGAGGGGAGAAGGGCTAGAAAAATTGTTCATGTTTGACCTTGTTGCTCAGAAATACGTGTTCTGTCCTACCTTGCTAGAAATTAAATGGAAATTTATTTTAACTCTGAAGCTTTCTGTGCTTGTCTGCTGGCAATTCATTTACTGAAAGTTCACAATTAAAAGACTTAAAAAAATATTTTCTATGGGTAACTGTACAATTGCAATAGGAATAAAATGGGAACAGGAGAAAACACAGAGCTTTTTAAACAAGAACTACAGCTTACTTGATTTTAGTCTATTCAAAACTAACAGTAACCTCCTGTGAGAGTATAATTCAATTGAAGGCTACACCCTTGAATGAAGAAAGGGGACTGAGCATATCAACAGAGTACCTGTACAATCTTAAGAATCAAGGAAATAAAACAAAACTCCCAACTCTGACCTGCTCTCAACTCTGTTAAGTGTCTGAGGGAGTTAACTGTTGAAATTCTACCAGATGGAACAGGAAGATGATAGAAGGTAGGCCCCGCAGAAAAATCCTTTTGAACAGCTCATGGAAAGGTTTCAAAGAAATTCTCATGAGAATTAATGAGAATTTGTTAACCTCCTTAAAATCCTGCCTTATTGGTTCTATTTTTTCATCTTTATGCAGAAATAGACCTGTCTCACACTGGAACAGGGGCAGAGTACTGAAGAATGCTAAATGCCTCCAGTCATTCAGGCCTTGGAACATTTGGGAGAGTGAATGCTGTTAAGGTGTGATCTTTGTATCAAGGACCAGCTCTGCAGCCCAACCAGACATTTCTGTTCTGGCAAAATACCTCAGGCACTTTCTCTTAGGTCTATTACAGAAAAGAGAGAGAGGTGGAGAGAGAGAGAGCAAAAAGTGCCTAGGAGGCCTTTGAAACCTTTTTGATTGTAATTACAGACAATTTTTCTATAGGTTATTTCTTTCTAGAGATAGACTTTTCTTCCAATACTAAGTGAAAAATTGTAACCTTAATTTTAGCAGTAATGAGAAACTTGAAGAAACCTCTATGTCCACCTAGATCAGGCATCCCTTTCTCCATCCAGTTGTGCTTTTCATTAATTCTATTTTGTGTACTAATACTTTTCTACTGATTAGTAAAACTGAGTAACACAGTATAAAGTAAATGTTAGAATTATGAAAGACGATAAAAGAAAATTCAAGAAGCTTTAACGCTAGGAAAAAATATTACAAACAAATTGTAATTTTCTACAATACCAAAATAGGTATTATTGTGCTTCACACCCATGGTATTGAAATGCAGTAGCTTGGTGCAAATTTCAAATGTACAGTTCTGTATTTCTAACAGCAAAGTGTGAAAGCACCAGTTAATCCCTTTAATTCTATAGTCAATGATGCAAAAGAGTATACTGGAGAATCAGAAGGGGTTCAATACAAGCCAAAACACAATTACATTAGCATTGGTGAATGTGTCATGATTTTTCATGAGGTAAGTCAATACATTATATTAATCTAAAAATGCAAATTGTGTGCTTTGAAAGTCAAATGTACACTACAGTCAGACTCCATAATCAAGACAGAAAAGTTTAACAAGTCAAGAGATGATGGGCAATTTAAAAAATACAAAAGATTTAGCTTTGAAATGAATAGATCTCTATCAATGTATGTTGTACAGAACACATAAGTATGTATTTTGATACTCCCTTCTATGTGAGAGATTAAAGAGAGGTGGGACGCAAAAGTTGGATTTTTGTGGAAGAATTGAAGAGGAATAAAATGAGGTTGTTCTTTCTAATGCTAGACTGAGTACTTAAAACTGACAGAGGTAATAGCAGCCTCTAAATACACTTATTCCTAATTATTCTTTTTGAGGACATGCAGGTGTCCTGGTTTCAGCTGGGATAGAGTTTTCTTCCTAGTAGCTGGTACAATGCTGTGTCCCTAAACTGGCTGGTCTGTTTGCATTTAAACTTTTGTAACCTGACTGTCCTGACTATTAAAAAAAAAAACAAATGCAGGCTCAATGCCACTTTAACCCCAAAGAGCCAAGTCACTTGTTGGCATTTATAATCCAAATGTTGGCTCAGCTGTATTGCCTAGTCCAGAGGCTAAAATACTAGACTATTAACACCAAAAAAGGAAGAGAGAGGAGTGGGAATTGTTGACAGAAGATAAAAGGGGGCTGATGCACACTTCCTTGTTTGTAAGCAACTTTGGACTGCCTGCTAATCAATCACAAACTGAAATATTAGGATTGATCAAAGCAAACAACTCCTTTCAGAATTTGTACCACAGGCTGGTAAATTAGTGAGGGATAGCATCTCTGCAGAGCAGTTGTGACAATTCCAGTGGCAGCTATCAAAATCAATGCAATTTTAATGAATTCTAATTATATAGATGTACGTGTCCAAGTAAAAACTTGGAAGAAGTTACCTGTTCGCATATTATTCCAACAACAATTTTTGTTCTTAGTCAGAGGCAACAGCACCTAAAGACAAACATGTAAATTAAGCATGCAATTTTTAAACTTGGTGTCTTTTCCCCTGAAGAAATAGCTATTGGAATGCAACTTTCAGTGTTTCTGCTAAGACATCTGTTGCATTCTGACAGTAATGTACTGTTATATATAAGTTCCATTAATTCACAGCTAATGGCAAACATTCAAGTCTGCTGTTCAGTGAATCCCTGAAGGCAGAGTAAAACTAAATTCAGACTAAAGCATGTTTAAACAATGAATAATTTTTAAAAACTGCCATGCTTATTCAGAATTGTAATACTTGATGCATTTATGCAGTCTTATTGATCCTTGCTAGCTAATCACTTGCACCTTGAAAGACAGTGCACACAACTGAACCATTCCTCAGACTACTAATTAGTCAGGTAAGATCTTGGTGGTAGAAGACTCCCATTCCACAAATGAGAACATTCCAGTTTGTTATTTCTCAGAGTGAATATGTGTTTCATTTGAATGTTCCTCATGTCTGGATGTTAGGTGAAGTTAGTAATATAAGCTGTGAATTTATCAGAACTTATACAATGATTTTTAAAATCTACAGTAGAAACCCTCTGCCTGGACAGAAACCAATGTTCACTTGACATTGCTAAAAGAAAGTTATTCTGTAGACATGCCAACTCTATAACAATCTATATTCTTGCTATATTCTGTTTTCTTGTTATGTATAGTCAAGGTTTACTGTACCAAATAGGTTACTGAACAAGTCTAACATAATAGAACATTTTCTTGTTTGCTCTTTCTTTCTTCAGAGTGTATGCAAAGTAAATATTTAAGCAAACTGTCCTATATTGAAAGAAAGGGGTTTTTTTCATTAAATGATCAAATAAAATAAATTACCAGCTTTATGAGAAATAGTTGCCTATACTGCAGCTTTAACTAAGAAAAAGCTGACTTTCTATAGAGGCCCATTTCAAAAGGTGTAATGCATTTGTACTTACTTTATAAGTAGATGGTTCTGGATTTCATGGGACCTCAGGTGGCTTCTCTAGCTTTTGAAGTGTCCTGTCCATACAAGAAAATCTGAAATGGCACTTCCCTGTGATACTGGGCTGTAACAGCAAGGTCCCCACCCAAAGGTGTCCTCTTGAGTTGCCTCACAGCTACGCTTTGCTCTGTGTACAGAACCAAGAACAATTAACATAGCACGTAGCACAAATAAACAGGGGTCACTTCAGAACTAAAATCTTGTTTTTAAAATAAATAAGTCATCCTGAAGATTCATTTTTCTAGCAGTCAAGATCTGGATTCTGTATGTGCTGTTAAAAAGGTTTCAAATTTTCATATAGTGCAGTGTGGGTGAGGTTACAACAGAGACAAACGTGTACAGGGGCCAAGAACAGAATAGGGTAACACCCCATCATGTTCACAGGATCACTTGCATATTTTTCTAAGGTTACCAGTTCTAGAGTTTACTGCTAAATTCAAAATACTCACATAATGTAGTACCTATAAATTGTATCATACATATATTTTACACTGGCATCAAAAATCGGATTTAAATTTGTGTTTTATTGGAGCAAATAGTCTTTGTTCATTTAGTTTCTCTTTTCACAGAAAGCTCAAAAAAACTGTATAATATCCAATAGCTCTCATAAAATGTAAGCAAGATATATAACCTAAATTTCAGACTAGCTCCTGTACTAGTTTTAATTAGGATATGAATCCTTGAATTGACAGAAGCTTGACTTTTTCTACTGCAGAAAGGAGATCTCACATCTCCTTTCTTCACCTTACAGCCAGTATGTACCTCGGTATCTCTGGTGCTGCTCCTGGTCTAAGTTTAACTTTTTCAGAGGATGCTTAAATCAAATGATCTGGCATAAAATCCCTTAGGGGAAGCTGACAGTTTTCTACTGCATCAGTGTGTTAAATGGATGTCCTGTGCAACTCATCAGCTCTTGGGACTAGGACTAATTGTTCCATGTACGAAAATTTGTTTATAAGATGAGTGCAGAGAGCAAGACAGCTTGAGGAAGGCTGTGGGACTACTAATTATTTATTTTCTAACTTTGTTGCCTGTGTATTCAAGGAAATAAAGGGTGGCAAAGGGAGGGAATGAAAAGAGTTCCTCACCAATGTGAAAATGTAACTTTATTTTTTAAGTTCTGATAATAAGTATCACAATATAGGTCTAAAGATGGTTTTTAAGAGGTGTTGCTGACAGCTCCACAGTTTTGACTTTTTTGTTTTTAAGACTGAAAAGTACATCATTAGGTAATCACGTATTTAGATGTTTTTCTCTGAGGTGTTGCACTCTGAACAGGAGTTCAAGTATGTATCAGTGTTCCAAAAAGAATGAACTGGGTTCTCTATCTCATTAGAGAATAAGATGATATATTGAAAGAAAAGGAAGTACTACAGCAGAAATTGTTGCTAAACTTGATTCTAACTCACGCCCATGTGTGCACTCTATGTATTTTGAGTTTGTGAAAGGTTACTTTCCATATCCAGTTAAGAATTTTTTAATCTAAAATTTAAAATATAGCCTGTTTTGCTCTGTGCCAGCTTGTTGAAAAATATTATCAGTTCTACCTTTTTTTCCCTCATCTTTGTCATCTAAACTGATATTACTAATAGTAATGCATTGTTTGAAATGATTATACATTAAAGTTAGGTCTCCTGTGTATACTGAGATATACTGGAACAAGCCTTGAACTCATTAGATTTGTCTTTAAATGAACCTGTGTCCTTTGCTCCCCATATATTTAAATCAGAATCTGTATTGCCTCTTGGTTTTGTGTACTTTCATTGGCTAGCTGGCCTAAGCATCCATGGTACCTGTAAGTCTTGATGAGCACAGGCAGATGAAAAGCAAGCACTGAATAATGATTTGGGTTTTGGTTTATGGATCTTTGCTATTCAAACATTCTTAAAATTAATCTCTATACAAACTCTCCCCCAAATTAAAGAAGATTGTTTCAGTCATGTGGCTATTTCAAATATATATTGTTTGTACATTTAGATTAAGTTGCACCTTATAGCTCTCTTTGAAAATGTGATTTTACTGCATTATGTATTCTTTCTAAAAATCAAAAAAGGTAAAATCTCATTCTGCCCCAATATTGAGCTCAAATATTTGTGTCATGAAAACAATGAAGGGGAAAAATTTTTAAAAATTGCTTGGTATGCTGATTAAATATAGATTTCCTTCTGAGATGTCCTTGATATCTGTCAAGCAGTCAGTAGTCTACACCTTGTACTTTCTCCAAGAGCCAGGAGCTGTCCTGAAGTCTTGTTAAAAGGAGTCTGTTTTTTCTCACCTAGGTGTAACTTCTCATACCTTCGGTGTCTGAAGCTCATAATTGACCTGAGCATAGAAAATCATCAAGCATCAGAAAAAAATCCATCAAACTGCCTGAAACAAATGAGGACCTCTACAAGGTAGAATTCCAGGTGTGATCTTATAACAAATCTGTATAAGAACAATATTTTACTCAAATTTACACACTGGAAGTTTCTATTAGGATGGGATAACCACAATACCAGGAAATTCTGACAAAAGACAGGAAGCTAAGGCAGATGACAAATAGCTCACAAATCTCAATGTGCTTTGGTTGACAGGGTAATTTTTTTGAAAACAGTTCTTCAAAGTTCTTTCCCTTGCAGTTTTTGGAAATAACAACAAATGACTGTGTCCTCTTATCTTAGAAATCCTTTCAGCAAAAATTTAGGTTTACATTTTCATTTTTATCCACTGGAGTATGTCTAGGATTAATTATATCCTAAAATGGGGTAAAATTCTTGTCATGGTGTTGAAATTGAAATTTGAAGCATTACAGTGAATTTCAGGGAAAACTTTCCATTGACAAAATTTCCTAGGCAATTTGCAACAAACTGCAAATTTCCATCTGAAACCCCAGCTCTATTGTATGAGATATTCATACAGATGTTGGCAAAGTTACAAAGTTGAGGCTTCTATCCAATGTAACTGCTGTAGTCATACTACAAATTTGTAATTTTGAGACAGAGATTCCAGTCTCAAGCTTGTGTGAGGGGAATTATTAAATATTACAAGATTTTGCATTAAAAAATCACTATCAATCTTGGGAAACAAACCCCACCACTCTTCTATCATTCTGTGTGCTTACTGATTTCTTCTGGGGCACTTTTCCTTCCCGGTTTCATCCCTAACTCTTGTAAGAAATCAACTGAAATGAATGCAATTTTGAGTTTGTCTCTGCATGGTTAATTTTTATTCATGCCTCAGTGGTAGATGTAGTGTCCCTCATAATGCTAGCTCTCAAATGTCAATAATCTGAGATCCAGTAACTGGAACTCTAAACATCCATAGTACAGGCTAACATACAAGGGGACAGTTTAGCACACGGTGACATAATAAAATAGACCAGTGCCACTTAAATAATCTCGGGTTACTAAAAATGTGTGTCGTGAGAGTTTAGATATTTATTTCACGTGTCAGTCATCAGGAATCGAGTGTAACTAGTCTTCATAACAATAATTTTGATTTTTTAACATTCATCCAGCACGATTATCTGGTCGCTGCTGTTCCAAAGCATAGGGGAGATTATTTTGTTCATTTAAAGCACGTTCTTAACCTTGGGGCATTTTACTTCTTTTTCTTTTTTTTTTTTTTTCTTTTTCTCATTTGTGCATTTAATTTTGTATTGAGTTAATTTGTTCCACTTAAACCACGGCTTACCACAGCAAACGGGTATTCTTAACTCTGCCGGTGTAATCTTTCTCAAACATGCACAGGACAATCTGCTGAATCAACGTAATCTCTAATCCGCTCGGTGTAATCCTGCAGCTGCTCGCTCCGGCGCCGTTATGTAATGCGGGCCTCTAGGGAAGGGAACGGAGCGGGGTGAGCGCAGCGCCCTGCGCCGCTCCGCCGCAGCGGGCGGGGGTCGCGGGCCCGGCGCGGGGGTCGCGGCAGTGGCGGCGCTGCCCGGCGGGGGCGGGGCCGGGGGCGCCGCTCGGCTCCCGGCCCGTAGTACTACAGCGCGCGCCGCCCGCCGCCGCGATTGGCCCGGCCGCGCCCGCGTGACGCGCGGCGGACGCACGCGCGCCCCCTCCGCTCCCGCGGACCGACCCGCGCGCCGGCCTCGCGTTTCCACGGCGACCCGGCAGTAACGGCGGGAGGCGCGCGCGGGATCGCGCGCGGGCGGCTCCCGGCTCCCTCCCCGCGCGGCCGCCGGTCCCGCGCGGGGCGCGCGCCGGGCGCTGGCGGAGCGGGTACCGCGGGCAGCAGGTACGTGCGGGGAGCCCCGGTCTGTGCCGTGCCCCGGGTACCGCGGGCAGCGGGGGTCTGTCGCGCCCCGGCGCGGGCAGCGGGTCTCTGCCGTGCCCGAGCTGCGGGACCATACCGCGTTCCGGCGCGGGCAGTAGGTCTGCGCCGTGCCCCATCGTGGCCGTGCGCGGCTCGGAGACACCGGTCCCTCCGCCTCCCGGGGCAGCCGCGTGCCCTGTCGCCCCCGGGGTCGGACAGAGCGGCTCGGCGGGCTCCCCGCGCTGCGGTGGTGGGGGCCGCGCTGGTGGGGGATCCCCTCCGCGGCGGACAAAGTTTGGCGGCGGGCACCGCCTCCCGCCAACTTGCTGCCTGTGGGGCCGGGGGCCTGAGGGCGCTCTGCCGCGGGCCGGCCTGCGGCGGAGCCTGAGCCCCCTCACGCGGGATCAGCCGAACCGCGGCCCGGCCGGGGCGGTGTGAGGGTCGCGTCAGCCTGTACTGCGGGGCCGCGGTGTCGCAGCCGGAGCGGCGTTACTCCTGCAGTGAAGGGGGCTGAGGGGGGCTCTCGGAGCTGAGGGGCGCCTCAAGCATCGCAGTTCCCCGGCACCGCTCGCCGGCGCGGCCCGCGCACCTCCGGACGGGCAGGGCAGGACAACTTCTGATGTACACATCCCGAATACGAGCAGCCCCGGTAATGCTTGAGCGTGAAAGTTGCTTTTATTGTCTGTGTGTGCAAACCCACCCAACGGCGTGGTGCCTCAGCAGTGACTTCACGCAAGAGTACTTTGTATCTGTAAGGTGCTGCATAGCTTTTTGGAAAACCCCTGTCTTGGAGCAGCATCATTGCTTGCCCCAATGAGAAAAGGAATAGTAGTTTCTTTTCTGGAATCAAAATCCTTTTAGAGTTCCCTTTACTAGGGAATTTTCGGTTTCCCTTCCATAAAATGTATTAAACTTAATAGGCCTTGTTTTGTTAGATTTGTAGAGGTGAAATCTAAATTGTGGGAATTGATGAGCTATAACGGGACAGTATGTCGTAATAACTTTTCTTAAAAGTAGCAGTACGTGAACATGCATGGTTTCTAAGCTTGTTAGTAAACTGAAGTTAGGGAAAGATTCTGCTAAGCGTGTCTCCAGAATTTCTTACATTCAGGTAAAAGAGCAAACCGATCTACAAGCTCTGTATTAGATCATGCACCTGACGCCAATTGTAACAGCTGCAGAAGATTGTATGTGTAGAAGTCAAATGAGTAATTGTGTAGGGGTATTTACAGCTGTGAATGCAATCAGCAGAGAAAGCTCATTTGTCTGAATGCAGGGCACCTGTTATAGGCACATGGTCAGAAACTACTGCCTTGCTATGTGACTCTTAGGAATCCTGCTATTTTTGCAACACTTATTACTGGAATTTGCACAAAGAAGGGTAAGCAACCTGTGTACTTTTAATGTACGGTAATAACATTAGTAACAAAGTGTGGATTAGATGAAACAATATTGATAATAATTTTTTGAAAGCTTCTGTGGAGATGCTGCAAGTTCCTGCAGGATGCTTGTTAAAGGGTTATTGCTAACACAGTCATGTTAGGTGGGGGTTATAAATTAGACTGCACAATAGTAGCACATAGGTGCTTTGCAATGAGATACTGCAATTAGCTTTGTGCACCCAGTGTCTTGTATGGGAAAAACGTGTGTCTTGCTATTGTGGTCAATGTCTGTCTTGTGAGGCAGAATACTCTGTGCAGAGAAGGGGAGGAATGCTCCTCATTTACAGAGGATGCAGAATAAGAAGCAAGGGTGTGCTGCTTCAAATGTGTTATGGTTCCTAAATGCTGGGAAGAGTGTTCCTCCAGTCAGTGAGGGGACTGTGTGAGCGAGGAGCCCGTTCCTGAAGCAATGCATGCACATACTCATCTTACTCGTTCCTTTATATTTCTGAACAAAGTGGAATTTTTGCAGCTCCATCCTGATGCTAGGTGTTGCGAAATTGTTTAGGGCAAGATGCTGTTTTTGCCTCAAGGGTGAAAAGAGGTGGGAATTGCACACAATTAAGTGATTAGCAGGTAGTAATTATGCTAAAGACAGCAGTGGACAGCAAGGACATGAGGCAAGAGTACACATCAGCTGTTTCAGCCACAGAACTGTACTAGGTGAGATAAATACCTGAACTCAACCTGGTTTATGAAGAGGCCGGTAAGAAAATTAAGGTGTGAACTACATATGCTTGCAGCGTGAGTACCAGTGCAAGCCTGCTACTCAACTGAAGTGTTTTCAGATTGTGACTGACAGCATAAATGCAGAACATAACACACAGTGTAGCTGTCTCCCCTCTCACTGTGCCTGTTCCCAAAGGTTAGTTGGCTGTAAGGCTGATTACAGATCTGAAGGTGCCCTGCACAAGACGCTTGCAGCTCATTACGCTTTGCCTCTCCTGGCCCCCAGTACTGTTGTGCTGTTACACCAGCTTGGGTTCAGTGGTGACTCTGCCAAACCTGGCTACCTGGCAGCTTGCTGTTTGTCTCTGATGGTCTCTACACTGCGGAGTCTGACACTGCAGTAATAGTGCATCACAGGTTACTTTTAGCAAGGAGGGACAGAACTAGCAAAATCTCCAGAAGGATGAAGCACATGGTTTCATTGTTACTACGTGTGATTAGTCAGTTAGGAGGAGAAACAGCATTGCCCTACGAGATCCTCACATGACTAAAATTTACATTCTTAAAATTTTGTGTCATCAATATGTGTTTAAATTAGTTGCATTGCCTGGAAATAGCTCAAGAATTAATTGAATTGTATTATGTAAGACAAAACTGCATATTTTATGAAAGCAACAAATGGGATTACTTCGGTTATGGTGTTGCTCAGCTAAACTGCTTCCTGGACAATGGGAATAACTAACAGAAAAAGTACTTATCCCTATGAGCACTGCAAAATCAAAATTGACGTAGGAGACTGAGCTGGATTCCTTTCTGCCACATTTGTTAACATCAAAAGTGTCATTAATGAAGTGCCATTTGAAGAGTCTGTGTTGCTAGTTGGTGTATGAGAGGACTGAGGTTTGATTCCTCCTTTTCCTCTCCTTGCTGGTTCTAGAGTGATACTGTTGCTGCTGAAGAATATTTGCCACTTAACAAGATGTTAAACTCTTGTTAGGTTCAGTTATATGAGGGGTAAGTCTGGAATCAGCAGTATTGAAAAATGGGGAGTTTTCAGTTTTTTGATTTGGAAAAAATTTCTGAACTTTTGGGAGTATTTTTGTAGTGTAGGTGGATATGAGCACACTTGGTGAAATGCCATTTTCAAGAGAAGTAGAGTAAAAGAATAGTAAAAGTTGGCTTCTTATTGCTCTGGGGTAGAACTTTACTGTTGTTCATTCTTTGGCTCTAGAGGTTCCTGTCCAAGGTGAATTTAAACCTTTTTTCCTCCAAATTCTTAGGTGGTGTGTTGTTGGCAGGGTTATGTCAGTCTCTGTCATATTTCAGCCCACCCATTTGCTGGGCTTAGGATTTGGTGTGACAAATTGATGTATTAGGGTTTAATTCTTAATTTAGTTACAAAGTCCCAGTGAAGCCTGTTACTTTCATGTAATCCCATGGAAATCACTGGGTTTGCATGGATGGAGTGAAGTCAGCCCTTCTTGTAAATTCGAGTAGCAGTGGAGGTTTTCTAACGATACTTGTTAATAATGCTCATCAACTGAGCATTATAAAAATGCAACATCAGCTTATTTATTGATTTATTCCTCTGTCTCACTTGCATTTTATCATATGTTTCAACTAAAATTCCTTTGGGGCAATTTTTGTATCTTTACTTGCAACTGTAAAGCACTGTGTGAGCCTATAGTATTACACACAAATGAAACTATCTTTGAAAATATATGTTCAAATCCATTTGTTGTAGAGTTAGACCTGTAAGTCAGCAAATACCTGATTTAGGGTTGTGCAGATACAGTTCTGTGTTATGAGCCACCGTGCTCACTGAATGAGGCAATGATTTGCAGGAAGGAGATGTGATCTTAATAGTTGAGAGGAGGATTAATGCAAATGGAGCTAAAGGTTGTTTTAAACATGGTGCTTCTGAATTTTCAAGAGCTTTACTTTAAGCCCAAATAACCTTCTTGCAAATTAGTTTCTAACATGGAACCCCTTGGTATTGGGAGGCTTAGCCCCTTTTGTGTGTGTGTCTGGTTTGGGTATTTTTTTTGTAAAATTACAATACCTCGAGGTATAAACTTCCCTTGTTGACTTTAAAAAATCCCTAAATGGGATTTGAGCCTTCAGAGGTGATTTCTAATTCAGGTAATGGCCTTACTTGGTAAGGTTGTTACTGGATGAGCAAGGGGAAGGACCTTTGGGTTCTGTGCTTTGTGTAGGGGAACAACAGATGAAGTCTGACCTGTTCCACCCTCCTTTCTGCTCTGTGTCCTGCCTCTGCTTTTTAGCCTCAGCAGCCTCCAGTGCTCACAGCACACTTGCCTCTGTTCTGTCAGAGGTAGCAGGTGCCCAGCCCTTGTGTACAGGGAGTTTGTGTCCATTTGGATTGGCTTTTGAGAGGCCACCAAATACTTGATTAAAAAAAAAGCAAGCAGCATAGGAAAACAGTTCAGTTTAACTTGAATGGATTGCCATGAGACAAAGAGCATCTCTGCTGTTCCAGGGAACTTCAAAGGCTGCCTGCAGACGAGGCAAGTGTCAGAGCTTCTCAAAAAAGTTGTGAAAGTCTTTGTAGTGGAAAGTGTTATGTGTCTGATATTTAAGTGTGCCTACCAGGTTTTTCCACTAATAGAAAATGAAAATTCATGTATAAAAATAGCAAAATACAAGGTTTATTGAAGTTAGTGAGACTTTTACTGTTGAATTATTTTAAATTTTTTCCTTCAATGCTTTTGGTCAAGTTTATCAAATAATTTCTTACAGAAAAGCAACTATTTGGACTACCAATGTAGCTGATGATGCAAATGTAAAGAAAGCTCTTCTTTAAGTGAACTAAAGAGCTCCTGTCTGTAATAATTAAAGTTAGCAAACATACAGGATGTAAACATGGGGCATGTGGTGTGTCTCAGCAAGCAGTGCATAATTTTTCTCTGTATATAATAGCTGCCTGCATTTTACAACCCACATATAGTAGATAATTGCATTTTTATCTGTGATGGTAAAAGTAGACACCTTTGAAAGCAACTTTTTAACAGGAAAGTGAGATATGGATAAAAGTTCACATTAATTGCACAAGTATATTTAAAAAAGCCAATCTGAAAGATTTTTCTTGCACATATTTGATGTTTTTCTTCTGTTACTAGCTGCCACCTCCAGAAATCTGAATGCTTTCTTTTTTTCTTTTTTTTTTTCTGTTCAGACTTAAGAAGAAGAACTTTCAGAGCAGGGGCAGTAGTATAATTAAACAGATATGTTTAACTTGGAAAGGTGTTATTTTTAGGACTAGCTCAAAAGGGCAGGTACTCCTTGGAGACATAATATGGCCAGATTGTCTCCTCCAACTAAAGAGCAGTACAAGACATAGGCAGCATCAAGGTTTACTTAAAAGTTTTTGACAATGTGTTATCTCTGGGCAAAAAAAAATTGAGAGAAGGCTGTGGAGTGAGCACAACTTCTGAGCCTCTGGGCTCTTGATGCTTCGTTAAAAAGAGTGCAGCTTCCAGAGGGGCTGCCCCATGGAGGGGAAATCCTTGTTCCCTTTCAGGGCTATGCTGGTGCTGGTTCCCTTGCCCATGCTTGTGCACTGGCTCCTCTCAGGAATGCACCACTGCTGGCTGAAGCAGCCTCCCAGCAAAGCTTGTGCTGCACACAGCCGCTGTTCTGAGCTGCCCTAATCGCTGCTCCCCTGAATTCAGATCCTGAGCTGCAAGGAGCAGCTAAGTTGGTGTGTGCTCTTGGTAGGAAAGGGTGTGTACATTAACTAATGGGTACACTGCAGAGATATTTTTCTCCTTACTCTCTGTTCTTTTTTTGTGGTTCACATTTGCTCACTTTTCCACCTCTGAGCAAAGGGGAGCATATGGCAGTGTGCTGTCCATCTGGTTGCCACTTACTGTGAAATCATTACACAGGCAAATTTGGCCCCATCTTGAATTTCTTAGGTAGGTAAAACTGTTACTAGAATGACAGTTGAAGTGTTTATACTGAGCTGTAAATGTGAATTTAGTGCAGAATGAACACAAAGGGCTCTTTCTGAATATTTTCAATCTTCTACATTAAAAACCAACTTGTGCTATGCTAGTATTTAAAGCGAATGAGGCTGGGATCCTCATTGTGAACAGTAGACTCTTCAAGTATGGATAAAAGACAAGTCCTGTCCCAGAGGATTTGCAGTCTAAATAAATTTTAATGAGAATAAAGTGAATGGTGATAGGTGCTTAGGAACCCCTTAGTTATAGAGATAATACTGTATGTATGTCATAAAAAATTGCATTGAAATTTTTGCATCCTAGCACAAGCTTGTCACAGAGTCTCTTGAAATGCATAGCTGATGTTAATTCATGTCTTGTGCATTTTGGGTATACCTAGGTATTTATTGTTTACCTGCATATCAAAGATCAACACTGGCAAAAAGAATTCTTACTGCCCTTGGCAACATGAGGACATGTACAGTCTTGTTATCACATTTCACATTGCAAACATTGAAACAGTAATAACCTATCTTTCCTCTATTTTTCTAAAGGAGTACCACTGTAAAAAACAATTATGTGATATTTATGCTATAATATTCTGATACCTTATCTGCAGACTAGAGTACTTTCTACAGCATTTTTTAAATTAGATTTATTTTATACTTAAGAGGGTTAACTTTTGTACGTTTTCTGTTGTGTGAGTCAAGAGCTTGTTTTTCATGTAGCCACATGGAAAGGTCTATATTTTTTAAATTGGAACAAGTAGAAAATAAGTCAGAAAAAAGTAATTTATCTGAAACAATCTTCCTTGCTGTTTGGATCAGGGATCCTCACTTTTGATTGTTACATGCATATTTATTATATAGTACTGCTGCAGTGATTCCACTGTGATACGTGATGTGAAAGTGCTTGTGGGCTGGAAGGAAGAGTTTTGTCTTTGTGGAGGAGAGTTGCTAGAGTTTGTTCACTGCATTCTTTAAAGTTTTCATTTTGTTTTGAACAGAAGTGCAGTCAAATTTTTAAATATTGTAAGTATTGAAATTTTTTGCCTTTTTTTCTTCCTTCCTAAATAGGCAAGAGCCTATTTAATGGGCTATAGATAGCTTTATGAAAAACTTGTGCTCTGTACTGCAACATGCAATGAGATAAGTTCATTTTAAGTTTTCAAAAAAAAAACTCCTGAGTTTGAGATTTTCTCCAAAGGATCTGTTTTTGAACAGATATTTTCTGCATAAGTATGTCTTTCTAGTATTTTAAAATGGCAATTCAAATGTTGGTACACAGCAGTGAAGTGGAAATTCTGAGTAGATTTGGGGAGAAAATATTTCATGGCTGCTATTAGAGTCTAGTGAGAGCTGTGATCATCTCCTGGTGATCTACAGCCGAACACCTGTTATAGCAACAACTGTGGGCAGCCAGCTCTGCTGACACTGAACACCATGGGCTGCTCAATCCCTGCTGAGCTGCACCTTGCACTGCTCTGTTGAGTGACTTCTGCTCTGTGGGTTTTTTTTTTTCAAGTTTGAAAGAAGAAGAAGGAAAAAAGGAGGGGTGGAACAGAAAACTTTAGAACTTTTCTTTTAGCCCCAGTTCTTTAGCTCAGAACATCAGAGGGTATTTCCTAGTAGTAGCTGGGGTTTTTAAATGCATAGCGTCATATGACTTATATTGAAGTTTTCTGGAATATATTTTATTTTGGATTTTGTTGTAGGAAAAAAAAAATCTATGATGAATATAAATGTGGCATGCTGAGTGAGATCTGTGGACATCTTCACCAAACTTGTCTCCCTGCTATTGTTTCTTAATGTGGAAATGAGGAAGGATTCCTTTAGTAGTTTGCTTCTCATGAGATAGAAGTAACTGGTAAGGCAGTTTCTATCTGGTTTTAGAAGTCAGAATAGTCACCATAATGACTGACATTTGAAAAAGATTATATTTAGTTAAAGATTCTAAAGGTTTTTAGTTTAATGATACTGGCCATCTTCCTGCATCTATTATTCTGCTGTAGAAAAAGAAGTAACTGTTGTGCAGGTAAAAAGCCATGGTTCTAGACAAGCAAGAGACTGTAACAGTTGTCTTGAAGTGCTGCTTTTAGGCTGGTACCCTGGCTTCTTATCCTGCCAGAATGCAGGAGTTTTGATGTGTAAATGAAAGTATTCTTTGAAATTCTGGGAAGGCCTGGAGTGCCAGGCAAAGGATTCCCTCATGAGCCCATGGAATAGGAGCTCAGGGACTGTTAAAACCCTTTGAATCTCGAGCTACGGACTCTGTCCGGTTGTAAGGGTGACGTTTGGTTTATTAATTACATTCTCTTGATTAAAAATGCTTGTCAGCAGCTCCCTTGTGTTTTTCTGAAATTTGGGAGTGACGGAAAGAAACCTGGGGTTTTTTCCATTAGCAGTTGGATATTTTACCTGACTGCACCATTTCATTCTGAAGTATATATAGGTTTGTTGCTTTTGAAGAACTACTTTCAGTGTAAGATTTCCCTTTTTCTGGGGAAGAGATTGCAGTCCGAGTAGCTGGTAGCCTGCCAAAGCCCGAATCTGAAAGCACTGGGTACAGTGAACTAGCAAAAAAAGACTGATGGGTTATTTGTTTGAAGCATTTGGAAATGCAGACAGGTCTCAGAGTGCCCAGGTGACTGGCAGCAGCTGGGATCTGATTGATGTTTGCTGGGTTAAATGAAGTAAGTGTATCTCTAGTAAGAAGGGTTCCACAGCCTCATCTAAGAGCGCTGTTAACTGGTGCTTTTTCAGGCTGCCTTGATGGAGAGATCTCATGAACTAAGTGAAGACGTGAAGTCAGCGAGCTTTCTTCTGCTTCATGCCTCCAAATGAGGATTAAGGTATTGGGGACAAATTGACTGGGAAATACAGGTTTGCACAGTTCATTTTGTCAAGAGAGAGATGACTTTATGCCCTAATGCCTCTGTATTTCACAAGCTTTAAAAATCACTTTTAAACATACTCTCTTTTTTGTTGGTGGCTGTGTGGGGCAGGAGCTTTCTCTCCTGGTAATGTCTAATGAAATTAAATACCTATATTGGTTATAATATTATCATAAGGCAATGCCAAGTGTTCTTTCCTAGAATGAAGGTAGAAAAAAGGGAAGGCCAGTGTTCAAAATATTAAATTATAAAATGGAGGATTTGGTATTGGAAGAGAAACTGATAGCAGTGGTACTTTCCTTCCGATGGCCATCTGATCTCGTAGCTTTTGCTGGTTGTGTTTAAATGGTTTAACAAAGCACTTCAGTCTGAAAAAGGCTGTTTTTCTCTTAATTTCACTGAGTATATAAAGCATACTGCATGAACAACATTTGGCAGAAGAGGAGCAAAATGTATCTGAAACCTTTAATTATATGCTGTAGGCAGCACTGTCTAGGTCAGAAGACACCATATTATCAAATAACATATTACAGGCATTCAGAACTTGCACAGTAGCTTGATTATTCAGTGAATAATTGGTCTTTGTTAAGCAGATAATGGCACTGTTTGCATTCAGAGCCTAGGTTTGAAGTATATGACATAGAATATTTGTATTTTAAATCATCTGTTATCCAGCGGATGTAAGAACTAAATAGAACAGAGTTCAGTAAAAGCTTTTGGGGTGGTAAAACTTCCTCTTATGCTGTGCATGCCTCACTGACTGTATCATACCTGCAGTTCTGAGGGTGTTAAAGAAATTTTTTTTGTTCATTGAATTTAATTTTGTATGGGTGTTTGCAGCAATGCTTGGGACCATATTGACTGTTTAAACATAGACCATATTAAAAACCAAACTGAAAATGCCCTGAAGAATAAAACAGTTTGGAAGCTTTCCAAAGTGCTGGTGTGCAGAAAGGGAAGAAAATAAATAGTGAAGGAGAACAAGAGTATGATTAAGACAGGCAAATAGGATTTATGAGAGAAATGCCATGTCTTTCTGTGTCACACACCACACCTTAAATTGCTTATCTAGAGGAGAGGAAGTATTTCTGCATTACGAATATTTACTCAGGGTTTTTAATCCTTAAAGATTCCAAGGAGGAATATGAAATTATTGACTGCAGTGTCAATAGCTGATATTTTTACAAATGTGTCAGGAATATGAGCTCAAGTAAGTTCGCAGGTTCCTTGGGCACTGGTTTATGTAAGCTTATGTTTGGAAGTGACTGTCAGCTTGCTAGAATCCCCAGTGCTACAGTACTCTGTTTTGTACAAGCTGGGGAGCAGGTATGATGAACACACCTTTTTCATCTGGGTTTTATCTTACTTTCTTTCTCCTTAGATGGAGTTTAAAAGAAAACCAGTAAGGTGATAAAATTATTGCCTTGAAGGGCAACAAAAGTGATCAAACCCACCCAAAGTAATAGTTTTTTGTATCAAGTGCAGCATAGTCAGCTGATCAAAACACATGTTCTCTATCTGTGACTGTTTAGCCTGCAGAAGATCAGCCTGCCTTGCAGTAGAGAAGTTGTATTTTCTGTATGAGCTGGATGCCCATTTGAGCTGTGATCAGCACTCTGCCTTCCCTAAGGAGATGGCAGTGATTGTAGCATTTATCATACATAAAGGAATCCGTCTTGCTCTATATATCTGCCAAAAGACACGTGAAAAATAAAGAACAAGGCAGCAGCATCCATGATCTCAGTAACCTCTCAGACAACAAGACTGATGGTGAACTAAGGAAATCACTTCTCCACTTTGCACCCGAGCCCCATATTTAGCCACAGCAATAGTTTTGAGTTGGGCTGATTTAGAAGGCTGGCTGTAAAGGAATCTGCTGGCAGAATGTTGGCTGAAAGGTTTATGTAGTGCATGAAGCTGTTGACCTGTGTTGCAGGAACATGAACCTCCAGGTGAAAATGAATTCTTGTTCATAACAGAAATTAACTACCTGGATAGAGTACTGAAAAGTTACTTGAAAATTAAATGACATAGTGGGCAAGAGTTGGAATTTTTGGTGTTCAGGGAAAATTTGTAGTGCATACAATTGTTTTAATAAAAGCAGGGAGTTTGTCTGGGTTATTTAGGATTGAAAAAAGCACAGAATGTAATGCGTGTTCTGCTATCATCAAGCAGCCCTGTGACTGAAGCAGAGACATAAAACCAAGGGCAAAAGTTCTATTTAGGGAAGGAAAGATGGAGCAGATTCAGTTGCAGAGCACCTTTTTCATGGAAAAGCACTGAATATTAGAATTGTGCTTTAGTCCTCTGCTCTATAACATGTAGCAAAAATGATGGATTGGTGATTCTTCTGACTTGGCAAAATTAGGGCTGCTCCGTGGAAAATGCAGCAAAAGAGCCTCAGAGGCTGCTCTGGGTATGCTCACAGATTTGTGCTCCAAAGAGAAGTGCGTGCCTTTGCAAAGAAAGGAGAAACAAAGGACTTACAAGCCAAGATCAAAATAAAAAATGATGTATAAAAGATGCCATACATGACCTGTTTTTCAGTTCTCTGCTAAGGGCAATGAAGCTGCATGGTATGTAATTTCTAATGATATTCCTTGTATCAAGCAAAACGTTCCCTTCATTTTTCCCCTCTAAGGACTGAAGTGTAAGCATTCTTGTGATTTGAGCAAGGACAGATCTATATGGAGCAGCAGCAGCTACTGGACCTACATGCTGGACCGAGCTGCTTCCCTTGTTGCCTGTCATCATGTGTGGTGTCAAGGTTTTTAATTGATGCTAATTGCTAATTTAATATCCAAATGAAAGGATGGATGAAAACATTTGTATGTGCATAGCTAGAGTTTGTGTACCCCCCGTGCAAGCAGTGTTGCAGTGTTTCCAAGCTTAGATTTTTGATAGTTTTGTGTTTGTTTTGGTACATGGATAAGTGCATGTTTAAATTAGTTTTCATCTTTTCTCTGAGATACAGTTTTGCATTTTTGTAATAATTTATAAGTGATTGTTAAGTTATATACTTTACAACTGAAGTGTTGGAGGAAATCATTCAGGCATGGGTTTTTAATGAAACAGTATCTAGTAACAATGTTCACTATTACAATTTATTTGCCTAGAAAATGCTACTAAGTTTTTCCCTTAAATAAGAAGGTAAGGTCTCTTTCCCTTCCCCAGTTTTCACAAATTTCAACACTGTATCTGCTGACAAAGTGAGTAGGTGGGGTTAGGAAAAGCATTTCAGCCAGGTGGACTTTTTGTTATTATCTATAATGTGTTTATGTACATGTGGATCCTGTGATTTTTCTGCCTGCTGGGCTCTCATTAAGTTCATACTGCTGTAGAGCTTCGAGTTTGATTTGTGCTTTCCACCAAGTTGTCTCTGGGATAGCCTCTCATTCCACTGATTTGCTGTGATATTTTTATGCTAACTGTAGCAAAAGGAGATGTTTAAGGTGAAATATAAGAATTCCAAATGTGCTTTTCATCTTCTGGACACAAACTGATACAGCAAAGGGGAGAAAAGTCAGCATAATGTGACCAGCCATCTCTGTAAGTTGTTGATGGAGCAGAGTTTGAGAACATCTGGACTGTGAAACGCACCTCTTGAACTTTCATTGATTGGTTCCTTGGGCTGCCAGCCGAGAAGTGTATTTTTAGATACTTGCAGCAAATCTTATTGCATGTGAAAGAATGCCAGATCCATAGTTCATCAGCTGCTGTTTTTCAGTAAGTACAGAAAATGGATCTGGGTTTAAGTTAAATAGTTAATTTGGTGCTGCGTTGCAGAGTGCAGTTTGTACCTGAGTTAGCTTTAAATTGGGCCACCTGGCAGCTAGTCCCAAAGCCCAGCACAAGCTGTGCTAGTCCTGAGTGCTAATCCAGGTAGGAAAACTACTGGCCTGGACACACTAAAGCAATCCTTTCTTTCACTTAGCCATGGCCTCTGAAAGCAGAGATGGGGAAAATGTGTGTGTTTAGTTTTTATGACTCACCATTTATTTTTTACCAGAATAAAGGGAGGCATATTAATTTAATGGAAAATGAATGGATTGACTCCTTATATGAGTGAAATGTGATGCATGTTATAGTTACATGGTGCACTAGAGTACACTATTCCTTGGGACTTTTGAAATGGGGCACATTCTCGTTAAAAGCAGGAGAAAACAGTCCTGCCCTCTAGCTGTGTTCTCTGTCTGCAGCTGTAGCAGTGGGCAGGGCAGTGGTGAAATGTATGTAAAGTGTGGGGCTGCATGAAATATCTAATCTCACTGGTTGCCCTGGTCCCATCACATTCCTGAAGGATTCTGCTCTTGATTGATGGTGAACTGTGGTTTGGCCTGCCTGGATTTTTGCTGCCTGAGGCTGCTTCTGAGTGGCATTATTCTCTGAAGCTCATGACACTTGCTTTGGACACCTCTCTGTTTTGTGCTCAGTAGAAGAGCATTTCAAATATTACCGGCTCTTGAAATTATGTGTTAATGGAATATGTTGTCAAAACCTTGTTAATCTTTGATTCAAGACAGAAATTTTCCTATCCTGAAGCATTCTCTGTTTCTCATGCTGTCTGTCGTGCAATTTCACCTGACAGGTCCTCTGTTCAGCATCAGTGTGGTAGGTCCATTAAACCAGCCTATGTTGATAAGGTATTTAATCTTTACTTGTTCAAAACTGTGATCTTATTACTGCAAATGATGCTTCAAATTAGATTAAGTACTTTGGAACAGGGGTTATATAATTTTGAAAACCACCTTCTAAATCACCTAATGTGTTTCTAAGTAGTATATGAATAACTAAAGTATGGGCCAACTTTCTTGTGTTCATTTCTGTTAATTTCTAGGACCTTAAAAATCATAGGATTCTGCTTGTCCTTTTGGTGTCTTTCCCATTGTGGCCCACAGTGGAGTTTGCAGTGGACTCCTTTGTCAGCTCTCACTGAGAGCAGATGCTTGGGACCATTTGAAAGCTTTCTACCCTCCACTTTTCAAGTGTTGTGAGCTCTACAGTTCATAACCTGTAAATTGTCAACATGGTTTTTTAAAAAAGTTATGTTGAGAGTGAGAAGAGTTAAAGAAGAGAATGTTTTACTAAGGACCAGTGTTTTGGAGTGATGAAGATGAAAAATGAAGGATCACAAGATACTCCCCCTTTAAATCCCATATTGGTCTTTGCAGAAGAATGTCTCATTTCTAGTGCTTGTTTTTACAGTGACAAGTGCAGTAAATCTCTCACTTGATGCCAGTATCATCTTAATTCCTTGCAGATATTCTTGGCTTATTGGAAAATTTGAATTGATTTTGATTTTTATATTTCTGATTCAAATAAGATTTCGATTAATTTTATTTTTTGAATATTTTCATATATATCTAAAAAAACTTAAACAACCTACACTTGCAATAGTGGAGGCTTTTTTTTCTATTGGAAAGGGCAGAATTTTTACCAACAGGAAGGTAGACCAAAAGTCAGAAACTTGAACAGTAATCCAGATTTAGCATCTGTTTCCTATGTGGTCTTGGATTTTGTGTTTAGTTAGGGAATACATATTCAGTAGCTTATTTAAATTCTGTTGAAGGTGCTGGCGATTCTTTGGCTGAGTTTGATGGATTGTTTAGCAGATGATGGTTGGGTTGAAGGGGTTAGTGCAATGGTGGTATACAAAATATTGCTGAAAATTTTCACAGCTGTTTTGCCAGCTCTTCTTGATTTAAATCTAGAAGCTAATATAGCTGTAGCTTCTTTGCTTTCATCTGTCTGTTTTGAACATATTTTTCTGAGTTCCCTATCTCCTAAAAATGTTTAATGACTAGGCTGGTAAAGTAGTTAGTTTTGGAGGTTTTTTATTTTTAATAAAGATGAATTGATAAATCTTAACAAAAGCCTGTATTTGCAGCTGTAACAGTCATGGTTCTGTTACAAGCAGGTGACTGGTACATGTTATAGGTTGAAGAGCAAAAGTGTGTTTTATTTATATCTTGACATTTGTTTACTGTTCTGGGGCTTGCATTGCAGTATGGATCCCTTGCATAACCTTTGCTTGAAAAGCATCCTTTTATCTGCTCATTGTATTAGACAGAACCTCCTTATTGGATATGGGTCATGGGACTTGAAGTAGTAAAGAAGATACTGCTGAAATAGAGCTGAGGAGGGTGGCAGGATGACTGCTGAGCTGGGTCACACAGTGACCAAAGATTTTCTGCCTGCGTGGTGCCACAGAATACTGAAGGATAGAGGACAAAGGTTTTTTTGTGAAGCAGTGTGGTTGGGGTTTCCTGTTTTCTTTATCATCTTCTGTTTTGAAGAAAACAGTTACTAAACAGAGCTTTTTAAAACGTGTTTTATATATTCCCAGTGCTGAGCTCTAGGGTAGAAGAGTTTGCATAAGCTTCATTGTACATTTCTTCAGCAGACACTGTCATGTGTGATAGAAGTGATCACAGAAAATTATTGTATCTCCTTTAATAGCTATTTGCTATAATTATTTAATACACTGGCAAAAGCCACTGAGGTCTGATTTGAAGTTAGTGCCAGGTGTTTTAAATGAGAATAACTTGTCTCCATCATCTCCCTAACTGCAAAGGAACTACTACGGCAGTATATTGAAAGAGCAGCCTAGGAATTGACATGCACGACTTTTAATTGAAAATACAAGAGAGGTTTGTATATGCTGTTTATTTCTTCCCATTTTGTTGGGTAGATATATTGGGTAGAACAGTTCCTGCAAAGTTTACTTGTGGAATTGCTGGAGAAGCTGAAGGCAGGTCTCTTTCTGTGCATGTCCCTGCCCTGTATTTTCTGGCAGTGGTGTCAGTGACAGCAGGAGCTTGCTGAGGCAGGACCTCAGGGATTCTTGGGGCCTCTTCAAGAAGACCAGCTCCCAGGCAGGGATCCATTTGCTGCTAGATCAGTTTGCTTTCCCTTATCGTTGTGTCTCATCACTACAAGAAACTTTTCTAAGGCAGGGAAAGTCTGTCTGTTTGTTTGTTTGTTTTTTCACTCATTCTTTCCCTCCTCCATGAAGGAAAAACTGGTGTCCAGGAAGCCATGGTCTAGTCCTGTGAAGGCACCTGAAGTGGCATTCAGGCACTAAAGTCCAAACAGCTGAAACAGCATCAGAGCATTAACATTTCTGTTTGAACCATGGTGCATATTTTATCTGCCTCCAAGATATTACTGTTCTTACAGTGCCTCTCACTTGCTCATGTTCTTCTGGGGCTGTAGTTTTACCACGTGTCTTTAGGTCTGTGGTTCAAAGTGCATTGCAGAAACCTGAGGGAATGCTGAGGTAAATTTTATATCTGAATCCCAGAGTACCATCCTCTTTGCTTCACAACATAGATTTCTTAGTATGTTAGCAGTAGCACCAAATTAGTGTGCCACAGGAAAAGCTGGTTCCAGGCTTACAGTTTTGAATCACAATAAGATTGATTTCCTAGTGAAAAGTGAACTTTGTGAGCCTTTAGCAATTGAGAAGTTGATTTTAAGTTTATCTGGATGCTACAGTGGAAGAGCACAAGCTGGCAGTTCTCCCCTCTAAATCAAAGGGAGTTCATGGGTGGGTGTTTTTGCATCTTCTTTGAAATTTATTCAGTAGCTTGTGATGCTTTGCATTTCCTCATGTGACAAGAATATCAGTCCTCTCTGTTCTTGCAGAGTTTAAAAGAGATGAGGGCTGGGCAGGGATGGATCTTAGCTATTCTTGAGAGGAAAAGGATAAATGGGACATCTTTACTTTCCATGTATGTTTATTACCAGTAGCTGAATACATTTTAATATGTATTTATATGAATAAACAAATAGCTTCATTCTGAAGGAATTCTGCATGCCTGTGCAGATTAAATGCTTTTTAACATTTTCAGAAAGTATTTCTCTTGCATACTTCATTGATCCTTCTTGTATTCAAGTACTTCTAGTAAAAAAGTGCCCTCGCTTCCTATCCCTTTTCCAGGTCCAATGGGAAGAACTGTTGCCTTGTTTAATTTGTAGTGCACAGACCAGGCAGACTCTAACCATTCACAGACCATGTGTGTGTCCCCTGTGATGTGTTGAGGCTCAGTTAGAGGTGAAGGGGAAGGCACAGTGCTGCAGGTGGGAATCTGCTCCAGCTGACAGGGCTGCACTGGCTGCTTCACAGGACTGGCTGGGCTGGGCCTTCTTGCACACAGCTTGGACCAAGTCCCTCACCATCAGTACTTTGTGGCAGAAACCTGGCCTGTAATTTGCAGTAAGTGCATTCCATCACCTGCTGAGGGGACCAGGGTGACCGGGTTAAATGCACCAGACATTTATTAAATAATGGCTATCAGTACTCTGCATGCTGTAGTAAGGTAGTTAAATCTTGCCTTTTAGGCACTCGGTGATCAGGAAGGACTGTGCCAGCCAAAAGCAGTACAGCTGTCGAGTCCCTGTCCCTCTGTGAAATAACTTGCCTCTGAAGTACAAGGCAGATGTGAATTCAAAAATTTTAATGTGATTTTGCAGAGTGGAGTTTATCCTATGTACATCACCAGGATTAAATGCTGCAATTATTCGTAAATTTGCATTCAAAAGAGCTGGGCTGTTTGTTTCCAAAAGCTGAATTACAAAGCATAACACTGTCCAAGAAAAGAGGGATAAATTTCACACCAACGGGCTAATTGTTATATGCTTGCTTTTAAGATACACAGTAAAACCATAACTTCATATAAATTTATTGCATTTTGTCTGGAAGGTTGCCTATAATACTTACCAGGAATGACAAAACATAGATATTTCTCACAAATATAGTTATGATTTGGTTGGTTCTTAGAATGAAATCTTTTGTTCCAGATGCTTGTTTTGATTTGTTTAATTATTGGATTTAGTACACATCTAGTTCAGTTTGTTTTGATTCTGTTCTGCTGATTATGTGAGGGACAGAATTGGTCTAAAGAACTTCTCGCTCTCTTATTGTAGTATTGTGAATCTTTTGTATTTTGCTTGACATTACGTTCTCTAGAAAACTAGAGGATATTTCCAAAATTTATAAAGGCCTTTCATTCCAGAATCCATTAGGCCCAGGATCTGAAGCAAATTAAAATTGATAGATAGAGGAACTGAGTCTTAAGGTTGAAGGCTCATGGCTGAAAGACAATCTCAAAGTTACATTAATCTGAGCGTATGATCAGAAACTCAAGCATGAGTTAAATTCCAAGTAAGATGGGCAGCACATGTGGTGGATGAAAATTAAAACATAGTGAGTTTTCCCTCTTTTTCTGACAGGTGGTGACAGACACCAGTACTTTCATATGACTAAGGCAGATTGCCAGTGTCACCCCACTGAACTGACACATACCTCATATTCAGGGTGTCTTAAGGATTTGTGATATTCTGCTGCTGTTGTTAAAAGCATGAGTGAAATTCCAGCTCTGTCCAAATGAAATTTCATGTTGGATTCATATGGATTTCTATTCTTACCTTAAAAGCCATTAATAGGCTGCAAAAATTAGGTTCATGTGTGATAAACTCAAATCTAATCCGAGATGGCCTGCCAGATATCTAAGTAGATCTAAAAACATTAATTCTAGTATGTTCTTCAAAAGGGTACGTATTTTTTTCTTCACTATTCTGAAGAGTGACTGGACTGATCTTGCTTGGCTTGAAAACAAAAAGATGTGGCTGCAGGTTTCTGGTTTGGCTTTTCACTGCACTTCCAGGGAGTAGGAAAAAGAGATCAAAAAACAATATCAAGATTTGACTCTTGACAGATGAAAGCAGACCAAACTTCTTTGAAACTAAATTGGTACTTGATTTACTTCCGTTAATAATTATTTGGTTTAATACAACTTGACTATATTAGTGTCCATCCCAAACATTTGAATTCAGAAATGCAGTTGTTTTTAGCCAAGGAAGTATAAGCCCAACTTTGGGTTTCAAATTTAATATTTTAATATATAATCCAAGGGAGATTTGGGGAGAGTGGGTGCATATGTTTCTTTGTTTTGGGGTGTGTGTTTGTTTCTTCTGAGAAACAGTATTTGTTTGAAATTGAAACAAAAAAATCATGGTTTGTGGGGGGAGTGTCTGTGTTATGAAATTTGTTCAAATGATCATCTGACTATATGCTGACTGAGCCCAGAGTCATTTAGTTTCCCAGACCAGAAAAAGTCAGATGTTTTCAGTCCAGTGGAGCTGTTGATGCCAGGCTCTTTGCTATCAGCATGTGCAGTGGCACATTTCAAAAGCAAACTAATCCAGAGCTTCCAGCAGTGAGCTCAGGAGCATCATGCACGCGGCGTTGTGCCGGAGCCCTGTGGTCCCTGTTGAGATCCCTGTGTTGTGCTGTACAGAGGGATCATCCCCCTGGGAACTCTGTCTGGCCCAGGTGCAGCTCTGTGTGTGCAGGTTTGACCTCATGTTCCAGCCAAGGTCCCCCAGCAGCAGGTGAGAGCAGAGCAGGAGATGCTCAGGTGTGCAGGGAAGTGCTGTGAACTTGAGCCCTGTGTGAAGAGCATGAGCCCTGTGCCCAATCCTGTTCAAAACAAAAAATCCTGCTTAGGGCTCTCTCCCTTACTGAGGAAGTCCAAACTGGGAAGACTGGACAAATCTGTAAAAGGACCTTTTAGCTATGTGATTGTTTTGTTTTGTTTGTTCTCTGGACTCGAGAACTCTGTGGTGTGGGGATTTTTTCTACCTCATGCAGGAACTATAGATAACTGTGGGGATCACCAATTTATTACAGCTAAATTAAAGTGGTTTGTAAAATGGAAGGGAAAATGGCATGTCTGGAATTACTCCAGAGAAAGAGATCAAATGAATAATCTTCTGGCTTATTTATTTATTGAGGAGCTAAGAGCAGACTTGCTATTTGGATGCCTTTGTAAATGGACAGGTTTTGCACATCTTTGAGATCCATATTGTTCTCAGTATTTGTCACAGTATTAAACTTTCTCAAGCAGAAGGACCCCAGTGCAGAGAATACCTTTTCTTTGCCCCATGGCATCTTCTGCGTTAGCAACACTGTGGATTGCTGCAGTACCTGCCAGACCTGTGCCTTTCCTGGAAAATGTTGAGAACCATCAATTCCAGCAGTGCCAGTATGCACCATGTAGCATAAACTGAATGAGAGCCCAGAGGAGCTGTGGGCAGCCCTTGTGTTGAAAGCCTGTTGATGCTGGACTATTTGCAGGTCACAGAACCTGTCTGGAGATCTCCTCCCCAGCTTCCATGTGAAGAGAGAGCACAAGGAAGGAGCATGAGTGGAGTTGTTTTGTGACTTTCCCAAACAGAGCAGCTCCTCCTGTTTCTTTTGGTTTGGAAGTGCCATGTGCTGCACACCTGCAGGCTCCTAGGAAAGAGGGTGGGCTTGGCTGGGCTCGCCTCAGGGTCTGTTTTGGATTAGTCCTCCTCTAAAGGTTGGTTCCAGCTACTGTTATTTGTTCTGTAGTCCAGATTTGCAGCACTGAAATGTTCAGGATTCAGCCAATGATCGTGTTGCATTTGTGAAGAGATTATTGTAATTGTGCACAACATAATTTTTCTCATTTTTGGCCCATCTAGACTTCTGTCTAGAAGGTGTGAGTTACACTTAGGAATAATGAGGGTCTTTTAGTTACATGATTACATGCTGGTTTTTTTTTCCTTGAACAGCATGCTGCTTAATTTTAGCATACAGGATAATTCCACAAGGGGAGAGAATTATGACTGCATGAGCAAGTGCAAATCTACCATTTCCTAATTTGTGAATGCCTTCTCCCCACCTCCCCAACCTTTCCTGCAATGGAGGAGCGTTTTCCTTTTTTTTTTAAATGTGATGTATTTAAAAACTTTGCTGTTGATGCCTCTGTGAAAAAGATGCAAAATCCAATGTCCCTTTTTCCTTGAAATAAAAAGCTCCTTCTCTTGCGTCTCTTGTTTTTTGGACGCTGCATAGGAATGTTAAAGGTTAAGGAAGTTAATTTGCTTTTTGTTTTCTGTGTGGCATCTATGTGTTCATTATTTTTTGACAAATCTAATACTTTATCAAATTCTTGTCTTACATAAGGCATTAGGTTTAATCAAAAGATTTTTTTTTAATATCATAACCTGTCATTTTTCGTGTTGGGGAAAAAAGAAAAACCAGTTTTGTTTAATCCAAAGTAAAGCAAGGAAGTGCTGGAACCACACCTGCAAATTTGTCAGTTTTTCCCCTTCAGAAGTGCAAGTTGCTGGATTCCTGAAGGGAACAGTTTTGGCATACATGAACAATAAAACTTTTTAAATGTAGATGATTGGAGCTAATTAAAATTCTCAGGAGAAAAACAGTGGTGATCCCAGGGGGCCTGGGAATTTCAGTTCTTGGAGAAATGCATCTTGCAGTAGGAGCAAGTAGCGATCACATCAGAATCAGGATGATATCCATGGTGTTCATCACCAAAAAATTTAGCTTGGCTAATTCACAAGAGCTTAATGTATAAATTGCTCTTGCCATTTCGCTTTGAAAGCTTCTGGGGTAATGTCTGCTTAGGTGTTTCCCCTACTGTTACTACTCATATTTCAGATTATTTCTTTTCTTCTTGTTTTTCTGAATAGCTCCCTGTCCTCTTTAGGATTGCCCTGCTGGCACACAAGTAGCCATCATTTGCATTTATGCTTTAAAGTGTGTAAGGCTTTCGATTTATAGATTGAAATAACATAACTTGTTTGCACAAAGGAAGCAAAATTCTGTTTCTTGATGTGGACTAGATTCAGATTAAAAAGCTCCAGTGTGCCAAAAGAGAAAGTCCCACAGAAGCCTTCCTGTTCTGCTCCCCTTCCTCAGTCTCTTCAGTGATTTCATGCCAGGTGTCTGCTGCAGCTGAATATTGCCAATGGCCAGGGCTTTGCACATCGTCCTTGAGTGTTTCTGATGTAAAGTCTTTCTGCTCTGTGTGCTTTGTTTCTTTAGCTGTGCACAATGCCTTGCCCTGCACTCTCACTTTTGCTGACACAACTATTTTTGGAGCTGTACTATGACCTGTATCAGGGAAGCCATCCTGCTTTTTTCTTTTTTTATTTTTTAATGGATGGGGTGTGGGCAGAGGAAGGAGCCAGAGCTGGTGAGAACCAACCCCACATTGCAGCCACAGTGGTGTCTCCCTGAGTGGGGCCTGTGACATTTCCTTTGAATGTAAACTCTGAGCCTGTCCAAGTGTCTTAAGCTGCTATTGGGGGATTTACTAGAAGAACATGTCAGAATTCTGTTTTGTAGCTACCTTGTAAGGGGACAAACTTGGATACTTCAGTTAGCATCTGAATTTTTACAGGAGCTTACAGAGTCATGATAATACGCCTTAGAACATAAGCAAGTGCAGCAAACAGCTCTGAATCATGTTGTCTACAGCTCAGCTGAATAGGGTACAAGTCAGTAGGGACTTTGGTGCAAAAGGCTTAAATTAAATCATCTTCCTACTCCTCACCCCCAGTTGGGCCCACTACATTGCGACACATTTTGTGAGACTGTGCTTAAATCAATTCTAAAAGCCATGGTTTTCATGTGCCAGTGGAGTATATATATATTTTATTTTGAAGTTTGCTATTGGAGTTTTGTTTTAGTTTAGAGTGTATGTACACCATGTGCTATGCTTTAGCACACATTTTCCAAACTCTGTTCTATGCTTTTTGTTGTTTCAGCTGGATTTTATCTCCTATTAGCAAGGTGTGGTGACTGACAATAGAAGGTTGATGTAAACATTAACAAATTAACTGGGGCAGGATGTGTGCTGGGCAAGGCCGGCAGCAGGAACCTTTGCTCAAGTGCAGTGCATGACCCCAGCACAGCTGGGAGCAGATTGCTTGCCAGTGCCCCTGCACAGGAGAGGGGGAAATCACAGTCAACCCAAGGGCACTGGCATGTGTAGTGAGGGTGCTGAGAACAGAGCAAAGCTGAAGGGCTTGGAAGGCAAGGACAGCGCTTCTAAGCATTTTGAAGATCTTGCCTCAGAGCTCAGTGGTTGGGGTGCAACTTCTTTCAGTGCTAAAGGGGTGAAGAGCTGAATCATCTTGGCTGAGATTTGAGCTGTGATCCCACACGTTTTAAGCTGGGCTACCAGTTGCAAACATACACTTCCCAACAGATCACACTGTCCTCTTGGTACATATGAGGTGCAAGTCATTTGGTGCACTGAATGTTTCTGCTTATTTCACTGCTTGAAAGCTTGCACTAGAAACTAGTGGGATACTTCTTTCCTTTCTGCCATATCTCCCTTCTAAACTTTTTCTGTTAAACTTTGGAAACTGTGCTCCTGCTACAGCCATCTCACCTGGAAAACACACCATGGAACAAACAATTGCTAAAGTCTCAGGGGTTGAGCATTGGCCATGCTCACGTGGCAGTTCAGTAATGCTGTGTGCTGCCTACTCTCAATTCTTCAAAGTGGGGAAAAAAAGCCAAAACCCCTGGATCTGTTAGTAATTCCATGAGATGAGACATTTTTGTCTACTGAACATTGAGTGTGTTAGGTGGGGAAAGGGCTGTATGGAAAAATTTTCACTCAGGTGATGATGGGTGGAATAACCAAAAATTGTCCTCTGCCTATCTTTGTTAACAGGGAAGAGCAACATCATTCCAATATGCCTATAGGAGAATCCTATAGGAATGCAAGCAGGAGATAAGTTTAAAAGAATAAAATTGCTCTGCTGATCCCCTGCTGCCTTTAAACACCAATCAGTTGCACAGAAATTTCATGTGGAAGTTGCAAGTGGTTTATGTTGCTATAAAATGTGATTTTTTTTAAAGGAAGTTGAAAACAGGTGAGGTGGAGTGGATGGTTAAAAAAAAATGTCTTTACAGAATACCAGTATATATCAAGATACTTCTGTTGCTTGCATAAAGCCTGGAAAGAAGTATGAATCCCAGAAATCCATTTAGGAGATACATGCATACATACACACAACCTATTACATCTTGTCCTCTCACTGCACTTACTGTCTCTTCAGTTCATTAAATACATTAGTAATTTTTACCAGAGGTTACTCACGTTTTGCCCCTTTTTTGTTTCAGGAAGGCTGCAGTGAGTCCTTTGGAGAGCTGAGTTCCCACCTCTCCCTTTGGGTGTCTCGGCGTTGCTTGTCTCAGCCCGGTGAGCTCCTTGTGTCATGGTAGCGATCCCTGCAGCTGCAGCGAGCTGGACTCTGCTCCCTGCAGAAGAGCTGCTGCCCTCCTGCCAGCGGCTCCTTCAGGCCTGGGGTGAGCAAACTTTACCTGTAGAGCTGCCAGATCCAGCAGGAGTGAGCTGGCCTGCCTTAGTGCTGCTGCCACTGGTCACATCCAGTTCAGAGCCTCGGCTGAGTTGTAAAACACAATTCTGTTTGATTGCAAATGTACTTCCAGCTTTGGGAAAGCAAGAGACTCTTTTCTGGAGGGACAAATATTTAATGTTTGTTTCCTGGCCTGTTCCCTAGAATCTTAGCATTAATCTAAAAAAGAAGATTTCTTAAAATCTTGCTGTCCAGTTTTTGTCATTGCTTTGTTTTCTAAGTTCCCTTTGGGGGTGAGATTGGGGTTAACAGCACTGTGTTGTCTCCTGAATAAATGGCAAGGTTTTACGAGGTTAAGAAGTTTCCATATGTACATTTGCCTGTCTGTCCTCTAAGGCTAGTTTCCATCAGTCCTATTCCCGTTTCCTAAATCAGCATGTACTTCTTATTCTCCAGGCCTGCAATTGCAGTTAGAGCAGGATTCTCAGTATGCTCAGTCACACAAGATGCATGCACAATACCTCATGCCTTGACCATTTTCTCGTGCTGAGTGCTTAGAACAACTGATTTGGGTAAAATTTTTCATTAAAAATTGTTTGGGGTTGTTTCATGTTGTAAAAATGTCAACTGAAATGAGATGTTAGGGAGCTAACCTTGCTAAACAAGCCTGAGTCTTATATTTTAGTTTTGTTGTGCTGGTAGGTGCAACAATTGCTATCAGAAAGCTCTGTGTGATTGAAATATTCATAATTTTAGGCAAATGTTTTAGTATTTTGCTGCTTTAGGGATATAGTAAATAAAATAATTTAAGGCATACAAGTACCAGGGAATAGACTCCCATTGATACTTGAATGGATATCAAATTAAGTTTCTGCTGTATTAGCAAAGCTTTATCTGAAAAAAATTTGCTTCTTACTCTGTCTTTAGGAATATTACAAGATTGTAAATAAATGGAGGGTGTGTGTCTTTCTATAGTATGTGTAGTCTTTTGTTTTAAAGTTGTCCTCTTCATATGAACAATTAAATTGCTTTTAGCTGACTTTATCTACCTGAGGAGGGTGATCACACTGTAGAACTTTTTTTCTTGCATACCCAGGCACATTATCTGGAAAATGTGAAAATGCATTGGCTACATTTTGCGTTTTTGTAAAATTACAAAACATGAAATAAAGCCGTGGAAATGGCTCTACAAAAGATGTAAGTTCAATTTATTATTTTTATATGAAGTGATTGTTAAGGATCTTAAGTTACATTTGTATGTCTCCACTGTAAATACGTGACTAACAATTCTGCCTATGACTCTAGAGCAAAGTTTAGTGTAAGAGCATTTTTCATGATCATTGGTGTTACGGTAAGTAATTCTAATTTGCCAGTGTTTATTTCTGCATAATCAAAATAAGAGTCTGTTTTTATGTTATTTGTAAGATTTTTGTAGCACCTAATCTTCACAATAGCTTCACAAGGTCTCTCATGATTTTAAGAGCTTTTGTTTGTTGTGTGGTACTCATTTTTCCTGCTTCCCAAACCTTCTGTGGTACTCTGATACTGTGTATCAGTAGGTTGCATTCTCACAGGCTTGTCCTCTTTTGCTCTGGTGGCCGTGCATCACTTCAGGTACAGCGGACAAGTGGAGATTTTGCCTTTTCCAAATGTGTTGCTGGGTTTTGTTGATCAAAATGCTGTCCTGATAACAGCCCAGCTAGAATGTTTGACAACATGATTTAATTTTTGGATGAGACTTCCTAAGATAGCAAAGGGAGTCAGGAACAGTTCAAACTGGAAAATGGAGAGCAAAGCCCCAAACTTCATTGACAACATTAATGCTTATGTCTAGAAAGTATAAAAAATGGTAAAAAATTGTCTTCCAATAGAATTTACACTCCTGAAGCCATGTGCTTTCTCTGAAAATCCCCTTCCTCCTGTGATCTTGGTCATTTTCTCAACAATCTAGTGGTTTAAAACAGGACCTGTGTTCTTATGGAATTACGTGTCTGTGTGTAAAAGTGAATGCACTGAAACTTTACAGCTTCCATAATATGGAGGAATTAACCTGGAATAAAAACACTTTGAAAAAGAATTATGGAGGGGAATTAAACTTCGACACATTTGCAACATGACAATAGAAGTCAGTGTTAGAAATCAAAATTCTTTAGATTTCTTTCAGCTGTGTTTTACATAACCTTGTTTTGCTTCTTGCAGAGACCTGATCTGGCAAGGCTAGAACTTTAATGCAAAGCTGCTGGAAGTAGTTAAATATTGGAACAACTGCTGATTTGGTTGCATCCTCCAACATGACCAATCCTCAGTAAGTACCATGTGAAACAACTTTAAATGAAGGGGAACAGGCTGTTAACTGGAGAAGAATGATGTGACTTCAGGAAGGTTTTTTATTTGTCTGAAGAGTGTGAATTAGACATGAATAATGCTGTGAGTATGTCTGATGTTACTAGCAGCAGTGGCTGAAAACTAGTATGTTATGTTATTTTCAGATCTGCTTATCTTTCTTTTTCCTGTCACCAAAGCTGTCTGCCAACACCAGTCTGTTTGTTTTTCTTTTCAGTCAAATCAGACTTTATCTGTCACCTGGTCTGTCTAAGAATACATAAACTCTATACTGTTAGGGGAGGGAAGGTTGTACCAACCCATTTCCTTTTTCTTTTATAATACTGGAAATTGTATCATTGTATTCTCTTTCACACAAAACCTGTACCAGCTTGGACTTAAAAAGGTAAATGTCCACAGGATGACACTAAAGGTGAAAATCAAAGAAAATTCTTGCTAAAATTAGCTTTTACCTCTGGGTTTCTGATTTCAGATTGTTTACAGAAGAATACAGTTCTGTTGGAAATGAAAGTATCTCATTACTTTCCATTATTAGTTACACATGAATGAAATAAAAGCTTTTAGGTTGTACTTCCTTTTACCTCCTTTTTCTGACACAGTATGACACAGTTGCAGCCTTTCCCTGCCAAATACTCTACATACAACAGCATTTTACTTTCTTGGGTAATTATGGCAGCAGTCAGCTCCTTTTAATTCAAGAATCATGTCCTCCATCTGAAAGAATTAGTCTAATGGTGAGACTCTGACACTGGAAACTTTCAAAACAGAATTTTAGTTCCTTCTAGACCCACATCTTTAAATGATATCCTTATACCAGTTAGGTGGTAAAGCAGTCTCTTATTTTCAGGGGGAAAAAAGGAACTGCTAATCAGGTTGCTTAAATTTCTGGAAGATTTTAATAAGCTTCTTTAAAATAAAATCAGCAATGCAATTTTTGTAGTCAAATAACACAGCGTGCTAAGAACTTTTTGACTATATTCCTATGGAAAGAGAGTATCTTCATACCTGCTGTAAACCTCTGAGAGTAGCCTGAGATTTCTTCTGAAGTTACCAGGCTCCCCTGGAAGAAAGCTGGAGAAGTTTGTGCTTGAACATCCGTGGAATCAAACAGGGCAAGCAGCTTTGCTGGGTGCTGCAAAGATCAGCCTTTGACATGCAAGCTCTGTCCTACAGCCAAGTCATCCTGTGCATGCACTAATGGTAACAGATAAAATTCCTACACAAGTAGTATCTTCTTCTAAATGTGGGAGACATACACATTGTCAGACTGTTTTTACCTGTGTGGAGTTTCCATTAGTGTTAGTGGGCTGCTGTAAGAATACATGAGCAGATTTAGAAGCTTTACATAAGGTTAGTTAAGATAATCTTTATGGAGGAGGCCATAATTCTTCTGAATCACTGTTCTCTTTCAGAACTATTTTGAAATAACTTGTAACAGAGTGATCCTTTTTAGGTAAATGTAGCAAAGCTGCCATCCGTCAAAACTGTTGGAATCAGTATTCAAATCTACAGTGGAAGAGGGGTCTAACTGCATCTATTAGTTAACTGTTGATTTGTATATAGTAATTAAAAAGCCTAGCTGTTCATTGCTCACCAGTCTAACTTGCAGTGAGTCTTTAGTTGGTATAGTTACATGATTTCTTTCTATTTTGCATAAATATTTCCCTTTTGGGCTTATGCATTTTTCCTCTATTTGTTTATAACTTGGTCATTTATATTTAGTGCTTTTGAAGCAGATTCAGCAGAGTGAAATGGTGTTTTCCTTTGTGAAGTTTCTGTTGATCACAGTGAGATCTACTAAAGTTTGGAGAGATTTGATCTGCCTCTTTAATGACAACACCTGCTTAATGACCTTGCAGAGGCCTTTTAAGTTGCTGTCTCTTCAGGATTTTATGAAGTTCTTGTCCCTAACTTCCTTTTACCTGCTTACTCATTTATATTTCTTTATGTGTATACATGTGCTTATTACATTTTCAGGCCTACAATTGAAGGTGGTGTTTCAGAAGTTGAGATTATTTCCCAACAAGTGGAAGAAGAGACCAAAAGCATTGCCCCTGTGCAGCTTGTTAATTTTGCTTATCGAGATCTACCTTTAGCTGCACTTGATCTGTCTGTAGCTGGGTCCCAGCTTTTGTCAAATTTGGATGAGGAGTACCAAAGAGAAGGGTAAGTACAAAGGGCAGATTTTTGTTGTGTCATTTTAGATTACAGGAATTTCATGGCCTGTAAAGCAGGACACCTTAAGTTGGAGAAGTGCAGCCAGTTGTCCTTAAACTCTTTGTAAAATCATTGTCACAGGATGGAGGAGACCTTTTCTAATATCACTAATCTGGGTTGGTTATGGCTGTTTATCATTTTAAGTGGTTCATAGCTACTGTTTGACCACAGTCTGGAAACTTTTTCTCAGGAATAACCAGATTAAATACCTGGCCTCTCAGACGAGCAGAATGGTCTGGTAAAAGCTCCTTGAGAAAGGTGTTCAGGGTGATGAGAGTTGGCTGCCATGACTTGTGTACATAACTGTACATCTCCTGACTGAGAGATACCTGGTACAGCTAATTCCAGGACAGATAATGTACTTGTTACTCAGTAATTTGAATTGTGTAGTTTGCTAATGTGAGAATGTTGTCTTTGATAATGTACAAAGTATATACATACTCCTGTTTCATAGAACTGTGGTTCCAGGTTTATTGCAATAAAAGATCTTAATCAGTTCATAGCATCTGCCCAAACACAGCCCAATGTCAGATTATGTAGCATTGTTGTCCTACAGGACATTAGAAGTCATCCTTATCCCTGGTTCAGGCTTGAAGTAGCTGTAGGTGGACTGCTGTACTAAATTCTTTATGAAAGATTTGGGTCAACTGGAGAGAATCCAGAGGAAGGCAGTGAGAATGATTAGAGGCTCAGAAAACCTGCCGTGGAGTACTGATTGAAATAACTGTGTTTCACATGAAGAAGAGACTTTGTGGGAGGCTTCTAAGAGAGTTCAGTGAGGAAGGGACCAGCCCATTCTTGATCTCCATGAGGAGCAGAAGAGCTTGAATTGCAGCAGAGAGTAGTGAGGGCAGCAAAGTGTTGGGGGGGAGGCTGCTGGTTCATGTGGGAAGAAGGGGGATAGAGGTACAATTGCTGGATGTCTTCAGGAGGATATATTTGTCAGGAATGCTAACCACTGTATTTAACTATATTTAACATCCCTCAGGACAGAGATGGGGTGAGCACTGGTGCCAGCTCTCCCTGTTTCTGTGCCTGCTATTCCCTGGGTGTCACACTGAACACAGACCTACTCCACTGTCAGTAAGGTCCTGGGAGAGCACTTCCCTGTAAGCCATATAGAATGCTCACTGCTGAAGACTTTAAAAAGCTTTATATAAGCCTCCATTTATTAACAACTCATCCACATAGTGCGTTTTAACCTGTGCTCTGTAATTAGCAGAGACCTGCTTTATCTCAGCTCAGCAGGTATTCTGTGTGGTACTCAGGAAGCAAGATGTGGGGAAGGCTCTTGCCTTTAATTTCTTTCCAGATTGGACTTTATAAGACTTCTCCAAAAAGTTGTTACTCCAGACAAGGGGAAATACATTTCGAGAGGGTTATGTAAGTATGGTACAACTGTAAAAATACCCTGCATAGCAAAAGAGGCACTTGAAAATTAATTTGAGTATGCAGGTGTAACCCTCAGGCTATTTTGGTGCTGAGTCAATACCAGTTTAGTTCAAATATGCATTTTTATAGATTTTTATGATCTGAAACTCAATTCTTCGCTGTGCCAAAGGGCACAGGTCTCTCACTGTAACCATTAGAGCAGCTCTGCAGTCTTAAGCATGGAAATAGGCTTGTCATTCTTTTCCTCAGCAGAGATCTCTCCCTTCACTCAGACTTCTTTTCTGGCTTTGTCAGTCTGAATGGAAATAAGCAGGTGCCCTCCACACCTCCCAGCTGTAGAGTACATTCTCTGAAGAAAATTCAGAGCTTAGGTTGGACATTCCAATGCATTTTGGCTGAGTGTGTTCAGCTGCCTTGTGGGAATGGTGGCTTCTTCCTTTCAGTAGCATACATGAAAACTGATGCCCTGAGAAATTTAGGAGCAGAGCTTGGCTTCAGAAGCCCAGTTGCAAAGTAAAATACTATCCCTGTGCCACCTCCTGGCTAGGCTGACTCCATGTGTTAGCGCCTGCATGTATTCTGTGGGGCTCTGATATTCTAGGTCTGCAGCTGATCTAGACAAGCTGGAGTTGTTGTAATTGCAAGGCTCTGGCATGTGCCTGTGCTTGGACAAGACTGGGTGGTACAAGCTGCATCACTCCACAGCCTTGTTGGACAACATAATTAATTGTCCACAGTCAATAGTTCCTGCTTACTCTGGGCATTCACCAGTCAGTCTCCATTTCCTTGCATGGAGCAGCAAGAGACACATCAGATGAGAGATGAAGGAGAGGGCAAGGAAGGAGTCTTCTGATTTAATGGTTTAGTTGTGTACACCCCAAGGTGCACACACGGTTTTCCTCTACCTTTCCTTCTTTAAAGCTACAATGTGCTCAGGGTCCAAGCACAAATTTGACCTGGTTGCTACCTAGGGGAGCTTTTTGTTTTATCTGAGGGAATGTTTCTCTTCACAAAACTGAGATTAATAGGCAGTTGGGAATAGGTGGGTCATAAACTTTGTTGTGTGCCTGGAAACTCTCAGATGGTGTCACATGAGCTACCCCTCACACAAGAAAAGAAAAAAATGAGAAGGAAAAGGAGAAAGAAAGTTATGATCTGTCTTTAACTTGTTAGACAGACCATATGTAAGCTGACATTCCTGTGGCTTTAACACTGGAATAAAAATCTTACTTTGTGCAGTGTGATAGGTCTTTGCCTTTTCACATCAAATTCTCAGGGCAGTCAGTTCCTGTTGTTGGTGTTGTTGAAGGAATTTTGTGGACACTTTGAGCTGGTTTTGTCAGACATTTAAATGACAGTGCTGATCCTGTGCTAAGCAACAAAGAAAGGACTGCAGATTAGAGGCACATTAAACCTGCTTGTGATGTACACCTGTAAGTAGTGAAAGTATAATCAGGCAAGAAAAACCTTTCTACTCTACCTGAAACCCTCAAACAAAACACAAAATGTGCTGTCGTGAATTTACTGGAGAGGCTGTGGCTGTATTGAACTCAGTTTGTGTGAAAAGAGTATGCCAACATTTATTTAAGGAGGCTAATCACCCAGAAAGGTGAGATGATTTTTCAAATGTTAATACTGCTTTAAATGCCACTCTTAGTTTCTTTTTTTTTTTTTTCCAATGAAGTATTCTGTTTTTAAAAAAATAGTTTCTCTCTTCTGCTTTTTTTACATCACGTCCAATAGAAGTAATGGAGAATAGCAGAAAAATTGACAACATGCAGCAATTAGTACATGGATAAAGAAAAGCTCTCCTTACTATATTCTTTGTAAGTTCCAGTTAATAGGTATCCATCACAATAAATTATAAAAAAAATTTGACAGATAGCTGCACTACAGAATGTATTTTATTATGTGAATATGCAGATAGACAATGAGTCTTTCTCTTGATAAAGATCTGTTTATTTGGGTTGAAAAACAAGGGGGGAGAGATGTGCGCCAACTTTTCAATTATTTGTTGTATTTGTTTTAAGTTGCTGCTCCCAAGTTTTAAAGTTAAACATTTGAAACATTAAGGTGTTTTCAAATACTGTGTTTTACATCAAAAGCTGTAAAGTTTGTGAGTTCACAGAGTTAAATTTCATTTTAATGATTCATTTGACATTAGCTGTAAAATAGTCATGCTGTTGTAATTTAATAATTTATGTTGATCTGTTCATAGCCTTAGATTTGTTTGGTCAGAGCTAGAAAGGGCATTAAACAGTGAGAATATCAGAAAAAAGAAAACCATGAGGAGAGAGAGCAAAAGGAAGAGATACCAAACTGAGTAGAGAATTACAGAGATGCAGAAATTAACACAGAGAGGAGTTGTGAGCTCTCATTTTAAACTGGTTTCAAGACTTTTCTGATGAATGTATTCACCTACCTTGGGAAAAAAGGATGTCTGTTTCTTCTTTTTTCTCTAATGGTACCAAGTAGGTGCTATTATTTTGCTTTTCAGATTCGGTTTTCAGATATTACTTTTGATTTTTTGTGGTATTTTACTTGTGCTTTGTACAAAACTTAAAGGCTCTTTATCTAAAAGAGCTTGACTAGATCAAGGTCTCACATTTTTCTTGTTTCTGCTTTTCTTGCCTTTATCTGGTGGCATAATTAAAAGTAGTCCGTTTTCTGAAAAGTTTTATGCACCTTTGCAGATCTTGGATCTTGAATAATAGTGAATAATGAGGTCCAAGCCCAAGATAAAGTGCAAAGATTTTGGAGGCCACAACTATTTCATGCAGCAAGCTAACTCCTATTTACAAAAGTGAGTTGTAATTTAGTTGTAGCTGCCAGTCGTAGTGTGAATCCAGAAAGATGGTGCAAAATGCTAAGAGGAGGATGCAGTGAATGAGACTGTAGTGCTGATCTGTTCTTTGTGCAGTACTTTATCACTGCTGCTCTCAGTGCTGTGGTCCAAAACAGACCTGCACTGCAGCAGAGAAGGAGCATTCAGCTCAACAGAACCTCTGAGGTGCCCAGCTCTTCAGTAGAGAAAACATGAAATTTTGGGCTGTGTTGCAGAGGTGTTCAGTGATTTAGAAATTTCTGTTTCTGTACACAGACTTTTTAAGTGTTTCTCTTGGTAAATTTTGTTTTCCAGACTAACTCATTACTGTGTTTATCCCAGTACCTCAGTGCTTTGAGTGTATCTCCCCCATGTCTTTTTATCAATTGGTAAAGAGAGCTGTACTGTAAGTAAGACGAAGAATTAATTTTCTAGGTCAGCAATTTTAAGAGTTTTTCTGTTTGGAGATATTTCTGTATTTTTCCAACAGAACTTGTTTTTCCTAGGTAGATTTTGAGGATAGAAATGTAGCATTTGTAGCCCACAGATCACTGTTTGCAAAGGTCCTTTTTGGAGACTGGAAATGACATGAGTCTAATTTGTCTGGCTTAACACTGGAATTAGTTGTCTGAATTGGGGAAGATATGGCTTGGGGCAAAAATTGAAATATGGATAAGCCGTAGGAAAAAGGGGAAATGTGGGAAAGAGGAATATTTGTCTGGAAGGCAGGTCTGTAAAAAAAACCAGCTAAATGCTGAGCAACTTTTAGATCTAGCATTAGATTTAGCATTTAGAAGCAAATCAGATTTTAGGATTGCTTAGGAAAAAGAGCAGAGAATAAAAGAGAGGCCATTGTTGTGTCTCTCTATATATCGAAGCTTTGCCCGAATCTTGAACATGAGTGCAGTTCTGATCCCTGTCAGAAAGAATCTGGTAGATATAAAAGAACTGGAAAAGAATCAAAGAAAAACAGTGATCAAAGATGTGATATGTCTTCCATTGGAGATTACTATGTAAACTAGGACTCTGCAGTCTGGAAAAGAGAAGGGTGACGGAGATTTGGCTGATACTACAAAGTCTGTGACACTGAGAGGTTAAAATAGGTTTGACACCCAGACACCCCCTCCCAATACAGTCTCTAAGGTACATTAATAAGTTAAGGCCCAGTTCCAAAGAAACAAAAAGTGTTTGCTTGTGGCACAGAGGGCAGTAGATGCCTGAAGCTACTTTCAGAAGAATGTGTGTCTGAGAGTAGCTTATCTGAGAGGTTGAACAAGTTTGGGGAAGAGAAATTCATTGAAGGTTACAAAGTATAACCTGAGAAAACACATCTGTTCAGGAAGTGACCAAATGGAAAAGAGTGGGTGAGAATATTAAGGAGAAGGATTGATGCTTGCTATGTTCTCAGTCATCTTGAGGCATCTGCTCATGGCCACTGAGCAGGAGACAGGATGCCAAGCCTTTGTTCAGTATGTTCTAGTATGGCTGTTCTTATGTTTCTTAAAGGGAGTTTTTGAGCTGATGATATATTCCACTAAAGATGCCAGCATAAAAAGGAAAAACCTAATGAGCAATTTTCTAGTGAGAGGAGTCAAAGGCCAGGTAATCACAGGATGTCTGTGGTGCACACAGACAAATGGTGTGGTACACACCTGTAAAGAAAACACAAATGATCCTAGAAAGCTTCAAGTACTTCAAATAGAGCTGGGAAGCATTCATGTAATTAATGAAGCTTATTCCAAAATATTAGCTACTGCTCCAGTTGTCTGTGTTCACATGCAAAGGAGGCTGCTAGGATAGGTACAGAAATTGAGTGTCTGTTCTACAAAAATAATGGGCTTTAATTGAATTGCACACGTGGCTGCCATTACTGTGTGTAATGCATCATGGACAAAATGCCAGCTAGGGAAAAGATCTAATCAAGCTAAAGAATAATACTGGCACAGGAATGAGTGTGTATAAATTGGCCATGGGTGAGTTTGGGGAGAAAAGCAGGGGAATCTCTCTTGCCATTTGAGAAGCAGAATTTTGCAGGAGTCTTCCAAGAAGTGCAGTGAGGTTTGAAATAGTACAAGTTTTAGGGGGAAAAAAGATGAGAGTGTTGTCAATAGTTAAAGTTCTGTAGTTAAAGCAAGCTTGTAGAAGTCCAGAAAAGAAGTGCATAGCTCTGTGTGTTCCATGGAGTTCCTGCTCCAGGCCTCCAGCTGCTCCTTGCAGCCTGCTGTGAGACTCTGCTGTTGGCTTAGGCAGATTTTGTATTGTTATTTAGCCTGTGTTCCTGTCACTTCCTGACCATGGCCTTCTGCTCCTTCAGATTGCAATTTGGATTTCATCCATCCTTCTGTTTTCTGATCATAACCATCTTGTGAGGTGCAAACACTTGCTGTTTAGCCAAGAGAAAGAGAAAAAAAGACAGTGTAAGGTATAATGCAGATTTTGGGGTATTTGTTTACAAGACCAGAAAATAGAAACAGTGACAGCTGTTAACAGCTTGAAAAAAGCTGTTTGTAGTGGTTCCTTACCAGATGAATATGTTCAACCTTTCCCAGTTTTGCCTTATGTTCTTTTTTTTCCAAGCTGTTTATTAGTAAGACTAACAGGATGGTGACAGATTGGCTTTGCACAAAGCCATGTGTGAAAGTATCTTTAAAAAAAAATCACCCTGGGTAAAATTCAACTAAATATATTTTAATGTCTCAGAACAAAACCTTACAGCTCTATGTCACCAACAATTAAATTTTTCCTGCACCAGTACATTTATTGACTTCATCCAGGCATTGCAAGAAAGGTAAATGTTATTTCTGTTGTAGAGACAAAGTAGCTGAAATACCTGATGAACCTGTTCAAAGTCATGCAGGAAAGTTTTCCAAAGTCACACATATCTGTGAATTCAAGCAAACACAGTCAGGACACCAAGAGAATGTGTGCTTATTCTTTGAACAGAATAGGGGATGTTTTTACTAGTTTGTAGGGTTTTGGTGGCTTTGGTTTTGTGTTTGGTTTGGGGTTTCTTGTCTGAAGGGAGGGGAAAAGGTCATTTACTTGTCCACTGTTAGTATGAAATCCCTTCATTAATTTATGAGCTTTGTAAGTTATATTTTGGTTTGTTGGGTTTTTTGAAAATTCTGTGTAGCTGACTTTCTAGTCTGGTCTTAAAATTTTAAGTGTAGCTTTGGAGTGTCACAGGTGAAATGGCCAGAATTTGGAAGGTAAGTTCAAACCACTTCTGGTAGGGGCTTGTTTTTCTCCAAAACCAGATTTCTCATCTGTTGAATGAATAAATGAACCCTTGCACATCAGAGGGGAGAGAGAGAGACTACTCTGCTAAAACAGGTTCCAGAGGTGAGGTTTGAGTGTCAGGAGTCAGGGTGGTTGTTAACAAGGCACCCTGCAGACAGGGGTGTGCAGGTGCTGATCACTGTCCATCCACGTGTTACCAAACTCACCTTGGTGTAGCAAGTTAGGATACAGAACTGAAGGTGGTTCTCCAGTGCTTACATTTCAAATCCTTTTGTGTCTTTGCAATCAATTTATATATTTTATGAGTGTGGTACAGGTGGAAATGTGCACGTGAGCTGTACTTGACCTCTTCAGCTGATTGCTTTTTCAATTGTAAACTGGTAGTTTCATTTAGAATCTTCTTAGAATTGGTGTTATTAATATTGAATAATAATACTAAACAGACAGAATAATCCCATGTTATTTAGACTATAAATCATTAACAGTTTGAGTAATAATTATCATGGTTATAGGTATTGTATGCCAAGTATTACAGTTGGTTTATTCTTACTGGTACATACTGGAAAATCTTAGAGACACGTACTTTGGCCCTCTATGATTCTGTGAATGGGAGAAGCTGCCCTGCAGTATTAAAATACTGGCATAATGTATCTTTTGGAAAAAGGAAAATAAATATAAGCAGAAACCAGAGTTAAATCCTGTTCTGTTTAAACAGAGCCACCCCCCCTCGTTGTTAGAAATATCCAAAAAAGCCCCAACCCTAAGCCCAAAATCACAGTTGCATTAAAAACAAGTTACTGTTTGGAGATGATGTAAAATAAAATCCATTAAAAGATCTAGTTGGCAAAACGGCCATATCCCAGTGTCTTTTTTTTTTGCCCTATGTTTTAACACAACATATATGAAATCTAGTATATTCTGTATTCAGGCTGGAGCTATAACAAAGTTTAACCTAAGGGCAATTTGCTGATAGTAACACTTGTCAAATCTTCTGTGAAGCTTTGAGAGTCAATTGAGGAGGTTTTTTACAGTCAGGCAATCAGGCAATCTGACTACAAGTGTTGTTGATATGCTTAATTCTGAGAAGCTGCTCAAAAGTGTCGAGTCTCTGAGCACTGCTTTGTGAGTATGTGAGAGAACATTCTGTGATGTTTTTCCAAGTGTTTGATTATAATGTGAGTTATTGAGTCTAGAGCTGTTTATTAGGAATTGATCAGTATCACTGTATCTTCTCGTACACCACTGATTTCTGTGTAGTGATATTTTAGTCAGACAGTGGGGTTACTGCACCACACTTGCAGCTTTTTAAACCCTGGTTAATAAATCATGTCAGCTTTTCATTACCTAATGTGTATTTACAGTGCTTTGAAAATCTGAAGTGGCAGGCAACCATCCCATCCAAACTTTGAGGTGAGCCAGTACAGGAACCTTGCAGAGCACTGTTGAGAAATGATGTGGTACTGCATCAAAGTGATACTTAGGGGGAGGAGTTAGGAGAACAGTATCAGGATGGGCTTTATGATTCTTAAGTCCATGCAGCTCTTATTCCTATTACCAACACTCCTGAAAGAAAAACAAAAAGAAAAAAGTTTTAGCAGCCCTCTTGTAATTGCATTAGCACAACACTAATGTAACATTTATTGCTTTATCAGCTTCCCTCTAGAGTTCTGGTCCTCAGAACTTGGCCTCCTCACAGCTTCCTGCATCCTGCCTAAGCCTTGTTTTTCCTCTGAACAAAGGTGACTTCACCCAAACCAGGTTTGGTGTGTGCTGTCCCCCAAACTCGCAAGGTAATTCTTGGCCTGATCCACAAACAGATTGATGAGAGTTGGACAAATAGCCAAGCAAGAGAGCCTTGGCCAGAGGCTTGACACTAGCCAGGCTGCTTACCTTTGCTACTATGAAGTGTAGTTGTGGAGTCACTGAGCTGCTTCTTTGGTGTTTTCCAGATTCCTGTTGTTCTTTTTCATGGTATCATGGACAGACTGTTATAACCCAAATTTGGCAGCCCTTGTCAGATCTGTCGCATAGAGCAGGGATAAAGGTGCATGACCAGAAAATTCAGTAGCAGAGAAATCATTTTTAAGAAGTCATTATTTTCTAAATAGCAGAGTCCTGCTGTGCCTTGGTACTCACTGATACGTGAATGCAGCATGTGTGTCAAAATAAGAGCACATGAGAACCTGTGGAACAGGAAGAAAGCAGAAATGTGTGTGTGATAATTAGGACTGCATGACTCAGTACTCTGAAGGCACTTGTACACCAGCACACTCCAGATCTGGGGAGATCCCAGGCTGAAGGTTTTTCTTACATGTCTCTTGGTAAAGAAACCAGTGAAAGTGAACTTTGCAAAGTGTTTGTGCATTATTGCTGAGAGTATCCATAATGGCAGAACTTAGAATTTTGAGTTCACTGCTCTTTAGCTCTTTTTCTTTTTCACTACTTCTTTTCTTTTCTTGTTTTTCCCTTAATTTTATTTCCTTAGATCTAACTGGCTAAAACCGTGCTGTGGGAGACGAGCAGCTGTGTGGCAGGTATTTTTGCTCAGTGCAAGTCTCAACAGTTTCCTGGTAGCCTGTGTAGTATTGGTGGTGATTCTTCTGACTCTGGAACTCCTAATAGATATAAAGCTTCTCCAGTGTGAGTAGGAGGATTGGTTTTTTTAATTTTTTTTTTTAATTATTATTTTTGCTTCTTAATTTTTAAAATTTTTATTAAATAAAGGCTTAACTTGCTGGGAGGTTTTTGAAGGGGGAGGATGTTGGGGATGGTTTTTCCCTACCATTTAAATGATTACCAGGCTAGGTAAGAAATGTGTTCTTGTGGAATCCTGGTATAGTGAAGTCAGTCTCTTCTTTATTATTCTGACCAAAGCTAGATCAAATAACAAATTCAGTACAGGACAAATTTTCAAAGGATAGCAGCAGAGTGTACATGCAGAGATTCACAATGTGTTGTCATTAGTACTTGAAAAGCTCTGTCCTTTACAGGCATATTACATATGCACAGAAGAAAAGTCTGTGCAACCTTAATCTCTGATACCCATCACATGTGGATAGACAAAAGTGATGAACATACAAAAATAAATAGGGTACTTGGTGTTAACCTCTTACTAATTTACTTCTGCTTGAGTGGATAGGAATTGAAATTACAGCCTTCTAACTTGTAATGCACTGAAATGAGACAGATTTTCATTCTACTTTGCTAACACACTGTGAGTGAAATAATGGCTTAAATGGAGTTTTGATTTATCTGAATTCACTCTACACAGGTTCCACAATAGAAATTTTAATGCTGCTGTTTTGCTTCTTATTTCATCGTTTTTCCCCTACTCTTCTTTTCCTCCATTCCACCCCTTTTTTTCTTTTTTTGACTTTTATGATACAAAGCTGACATGACCAGAAACACCACCTAAGCTTTCCCCTAAGCTAAATGTTGAGGAGCAGCCTCTAGTATCTCCATGCAATCTCAGATGTGTTGAAATGGCAGCTGGGGTTCAGACAATCCCATAAATGCAGGAGTACATAGTACAAAAGAGTGTCTGGTGTCTCCTGTGGCAGCTTTAAACTGAGCAAACCAAATTTTTATTCTTTTGAAGTCCTACTGTTGCAATTTGTCCATTGATCGTAGTGGAGTAAAGATTCAGGTATTGCAGTTTTATTAAGATGACTTTAAGGGACTTCATTGATATATGCAGGCATTTCTTAAACTCTGTAAGATTAATAAATGAATGTGTCATTCCATGCTGTTGCTCCCCATTTCCACCCATCTGTCCATACTGCACACACTGTTCAGGGCATGGCCACTCTGTTACAGCTGTTACTTTCTCTGCTCTCTGGTCACTCACCAATTTTGGATGAGGAAGTCTAGGATTTGGACAAGTCTGCCACTTTCCAAAAAGTCAGGAATGCTAACTGTGGGTATAAGGCCTTAAGGAGGAAGAAGCTTTCAACAATATTTATTGAGGTGTCACATCTTTCTGTTTATGTAGAGAATTTTCACTCCTTTTGTAGAGACAAAGGGTTTTAAAGACTGTTGATTTCTCTGAGTTTTAGCAGTTTTGGTTACTCTCCTCTGGAAGCAGCCAGTTTCTCGCAATTTGTTTTCTGTAGAACCCTCTGAAGAACACTTTACTTTAGGAATCATTGCTCCCCCATGTGTCTGGTGCATGTGACACTGCTGAAAGTTCTGCATCTTACACCTTGTGCATGACCTGCAGGCGTTGGGTTGAGCCAGGTGACTTCACTGTTCAGTGGCCCCTGCTCAGGACACATTCCACTTGTATTAATGCTTTACAGTTGAACTAATGAATCTTGCCGTGAGGCTTTTTACCTTTGCCAAATTTGAATACCTTCTGTCTTGTTTTAAATCAGATAAAGGATGTCTCAGTGAGGCTGATCTAAGTATTCCAGTTGTGCCTTGTAAGGGATGTGTGTCACTTTAATGTTTTGAAAAGCCATTAGCCCGTAACAATGTTTATCAAAATTGCAATTACTATTTTAAAAGGTCCCTTATTCTTTATAAAACCAAACAGTACATCAGGATACCTTTCAGCACATCACTGCCAGTTCTGTCCATAATAATAACTGCTAATCCATGCTATACACTGTAATTACTTAGGAAGCCTCCCTTTATTAAAAGAAAGCCTAACCAAGCAAAAAAAAAAAAACCCAAAAAAACCCCCAAAAAAAATAAAACAAACCAAAAAAACCCAGAACAAAAGAAACCTGATGTTTTAGAGTATAGTTTTTCTCTCCTGCTTTTTCAGTATGGTCTTTGGTGGCATGATACACTTCTCCCACACATAAAGCTGTTGGTTTCAGAGGTGGACACCACATTTGCGAACTGTAGGACATGCATATGGAAAGGTCAGAGACCTGTTAGGGTATTTTAGCACAAAACATATTCATACCAGAATTAGAAATCCCAGAAAGCAAGGGACATATAATATAGGTCTTTTGTTTTAGGTCTCTGTTCTGTAATCAGGTTTTTTTTAAGTCTGTCTTCAAAGCTCCTCGCACACGATAACAAAATAACATCCCAGTGCCTCAGAGATACAGACCGTGCTATCCATTCCTCATTTCCAGCAGTTTTGGGGAAAAGGAGCTCAGAAAACGTTGTTAGTACTGCCCTCGTTCTGCAGCCAGGTGCACGTGTAGAAGGCAGCAGCCCTTGCTGCCAGCTCTGTCCCGCAGAGGCTGCAGCAGCGCCTCGGTACCGCGGGGGTCAGGGCTGCCAACAGCAGCATCACACACACCCCTGCAGTGTGTAGTGCCAGGAAACCGGCTCCAACATCCACCGAGACAGGAGCTGCTGCTCACAGCTGCTGTGCTGCTCGCTCAGGCTTTCTCAGCATGAGTTTTCGTCCCCACTTCGTGGTTGCTGTGTCTTTTTTCTGTCGCTAGGGGGCAGCTGGAGCCTTGGATGTCAGTCGAGCCCCGTTGGAAAAGCTGCGTGCCCGTTCTTCACTGCCCAATTGATATAGTGCCTTAGTAAACTTTATTATATTGTATTTTGCCCATTTGTTTCACCTTTATGTAGTTCCTCTGCTGCAGCGCAGAAAATTCTCTCATCAAGCCCCAAAAGAGCTTCAGTAGTGGGAGTTCCAGTGGTAGGGCATACTCAGTTTTATTTGTATCATGATTTCTTCCTATATCCTTCTTGTCTTCTTCCCATATTAATCGATTCTGAGTTTAAAATAAAATTCTTCATTTTTTCAGTGTGTTTGCTGTATGTTCTTGGGGCAGAGTTCAGTCTACCACAGCCCTGCACCTCTATGCACACAGCCATTACACAGTTATTCTCTGACACTGCAAGACTGTGCAGACTGCTTTGGTCTGGCTGCTGTGGGGATGGTAGACTCACAAATATCCTGAGGGGAAGAGACAATGTTTGCTCTTCATTCCCTTAGTCCAAACTTGGGAGCATGTGGAAATAGGAATTGCTAGCAGTTCTGTTAGGGGACCCTGTCAACTTTCTGCATTTTTGTGTCAGTGTGAAATTTATTTTGAAGCCCATTTTGAGCACTATTTTTTAAACCCCTGCTCCAGATAAATACTGATCAGCTGTGCTGAATTGTCAAAGACTGAACACAAGGAATAATGTAGGGATAGTAGAGCATTCTGTTTCCTGAGTCCTAGATCTGCATTTTTAGGTACACAGGAATTAGTTATACATCCTGTACTAAGGCAGCACGTGGGGTGAGAACACAGAGCAGTGGCAGAGCATCAAAGACCTGAGCTGTGTCTGCCATTGCTTTCCAGCAGCAGGATCTGTTAAAGCTCCAGTGAAGAACTCCTAACATGGTGTGAATGAGGGTGAGCAGCTGCCAAGGCTGGAATTCCATGTCCATTGCATCCCATCCTCTTTGTGGTACTTCCATTGCAAAATCGAAGAAAGCAAGCTTTACCATATGTAACTTGGGGCAGTACTGACTATGCTAAACCTAAGTTGCACTCTGCTACTTTAATGATCCTTCGTTGTGTTATATTAATTGCAGTTTCAAGTGCTTCCCAGTTCGCAGGAGTAATTCACTGGATCAGCCTAGTCATTCTCTCTGTTTTCTTTTCAGAGGTATGTATAATGAAAGTCTTTCACCACAATATAGAGCTGCAAAGTATTTTTGTATTGTCACTGGAATTAGCAAGAATTTTACAGTAGTTTGACTGTAAATAATGTAGCACAGTGTATTTTAAGGAAAAAAAGCAAAAGTGTATTGTCACTGCTTCTACTTAGCAAACTAAAAAATGTTATTTAGATTAGCACTGTGTGTCAGTTGCTTAGAATTGGTAAGGAAACATGGAAGGGAAGATACTGCCTTAAAAATTATGATTGGAAAGCTTCAGAAAGAAATAATAATCTCTGAATCTGCAGACACTGGACAGGATAGTTTGATCCATTTGTTATCAGTGTTACTGGGTGTAAAGTATAGGATTAAGATGAAGATATATTCTTCAGGAATAAAGATCCATAGGAGTTTTATATAAAAAGGTCTGTTTTGAGAATAGAGTTGTCTCCTCTCACAATTTATTAAAGTAGTTTATATATTCCAGGTTGCTGCATATAGACCTAGTCAGAGAATGAAACAAATGGTGAATTTCTTTGCCAAAATGTGTGTGAATGTATGTACTGGAAAAGGCTCTAGTCATGATGTAAAAAATGACAAAACAGGGATAATCTGCCTTTCTGAGCTTTCAGTTTTGTTCCAGAGAGAAGTCATTGGTATTGAGACATTTAGACCGCTCCTGAAATATTCCAAAATACTTTTATTGGTATTTTTCAGGTTGTAATATGTTACTTGTCACAAAAACAAGTTTTATGTTTGTTAGATTGGAAAACAGCTTGGACTTAAAGATTTGAAAATATTTTTTCTGGTTCCGTAGGAGAAAGTAGAATCCAGAAAGGTTTGTTAATGACTTCATTCTATAGCAAATTTAGGTAATTACAAGGTGATGGTTATAAAAAAACCAATAATCAAAAAACAAAGCTGTGATATCTGCAAATGATTTATTGTATCATTTGTATTGAATTCATACTCATGATATATGATTGGTAATTTCCATGGTGCTTCTAATGAAATACATTTACATGTATAATTTTGTATTTCTCAGCAGGGATTTTTAGCTGCTGTTGTCAGTGGGTGCTTTCTGAAAGGGTTGTTTGATGGCAGGCAGGGATCTCACACTGCCCTGCATCCCAGCCCTCTGCACTTGCACAAATAGGTCCCATTACTGGCCCCATCCTTTGACAGTGGTGCTGGGCTGTAGGTTACATGTAAGATGACTGAAAATAATCCAGACAATTAAAAGAACTTGCAGTCTTTCCTTTGTGAATTGCACATCCTAATTCCCAAAGACTCATGTTTGCTAGGTGGTGTCTATTCCCTTTAAAGAAATACTTTCCTTTCCCCACCAGAATCTTTCCTCTATGGGGATTAGCACCCTGGAGCTCCCTGTAATCCTGAGCTTCCCAACAGGATCAGCTTGTAACTGCTGTTAGCAGGCATGGCTGCACAGCCACACTCACCTGACCCCTTTACTTTCTGGAGCTGCTTTCACCAAAAGCCTCTCCTGTGCTGCTCATTTCCCCACTGCTGGACTGCAGCCTGCAGTTCTGTTCTGATTCCCTTGCACCACCAGCACTCTGCTCACAGCTGTGCTCACACCTTGCTCCTGTGTCCCTTCCCGAGTGCACAGCTCTTGTTGGGGGTGTTGGTGGCACTGCAGTCACATCCTCCAGCCTGGAGCTCATCTGGCTCAAGGAAGGAATGGCTTGTGTCAGTTCTACTGGGACAGGCTACCCTCCAAAGTGGATGAACTAGTTCAGAAGTATTTTGCAGGAAAAGAGTAACAGAAATGTTTTACAGAGCCAAAACAGGTTCCCTGACTCACCATCCTCATTTTGGATCTGTGTTGGCTTTTCTCTCTTTATTATTATTTGGAACTACTTTGTCTACTTGTTGTTCTCATTTATTATAAACTTACCACTCACTTTATTGTCTACTTCTGTCTTCCAAAGTAGTTTCCTTCACCTGTTTCATTATGGTTTGAATTTAGATCAAAGGAAAATGAGGCCACAAGACAGCCATGAGTGGTGCATGGACCAGGGTAGATTTTTGGATATGGATTAATTTGGCAGCTCAGAGACAGAGGTGGCTCCACAGAGCATCTGGATGTGCTTCAGAGACCACCAGTCTGGGAAAGAGTTCAGGTGTACCTTTCCTGATGGTTTGCTTATGCCAGGTTGAGTTCATGTTGAATTGTGTCTTAAGAAAGGAAAAACAGAGGGTATAATTTTCTGTCATACTTTTTTTTTTTTTCCCAAGAGATTACAAAATACTGCAGAAATTGCAAGTGGCTTTTTTTTTTTTTTTATTCATCTTATTTACTCCTTTGGTCTCTTCAGGGGATTTTTTTTTTTCCCCCCACTGATTCCCATACCATGAGTCAGCTGTCTTTGAGATCATTTCTTGAGGAGATCATGTGTTACAGTGAGATTTTGCAGTCTGTGGCTGTTCATGCCAGGATGATATTTCAGAGTTGAGCAGGTTTAATTATATTACCTTGATATGACATATAACTGCTGAGAATTGATGAGTCCTTCAGTCAGTTTTTCAACTCAAAGCAAGGATTCCAGATTTCTGGTGTTCAAAAAAGGTTGTTTCCAAAGCAGAGTACCCTCTTCTAAATTTGGATGTTTACTGTTTATTCTGTAATTTGGTTCTCATTAGTTGTAAATATGGATACACAATTCTTCAGAAAGGCCTCAGCTTAAAGAACAAAGTTGTAGAAAACTTGTTAAGACCCATAAAACTTTCAGCACAAAATTGGAATGTTTTGGAAGAATACGACTGATTCAAGGTGGTGCTCTCAAAACATTGCAAGTAATGTGGAGTATTTGTTTGCAATTGCAAGTTGCATTGAAGTTAAACAGGCACTGGCTTTCTGCTTGGTTAGAATGAGGGGACTAAACATGCCAGCAGCTGGCAAATGCCACCAGAACAGCTGCCAGCAGAGCTGAGTAGCTGCTCTTGCAGTATCTTCCTGCTTTCCCTGGCCTTGTCTTACAGCCACAAGCCTTAAAGGCAATTTGTTCATTTTATATTCTGTCACTGTCTGTGACTTTCCAGCATTAAAATATCTATATTCAAATGGAGTGCACATCAGCTTTGTTTGCTTTTTTCCAAGTATTTGAACAGGATTTACTAATGGTTTCTCTCTGTTTACATCCATCACTATGATTTGTCTGTGCACCAAATGTTACCCAGATGTTAAGGCAGAAGAGAAGAGAGAGGCACTGGGTGGGAATCCCAGTATCAGCAGCAAGGCAAGGCCAGGATTGCACCCTCTCAAGGGGACAAATTCAGCCTTGGTATTAGTTAGCTGAGAAAAGGAAAATGGGGAATGCCACAGAGCTTTGGTAAGTGGGCTGAAGTCTGCTCTTAACAGTTGTATCCCATTGCCACAAGTACGTGGTTCTGTGGTTGTTGTTCAGTTCTGCTTTTCCACTAGGACTGATGAGACTGTGTGCAAGAATGGAGTTCCTTGATATTGGCAGTTTGCATTTCTCTATGTGCTTCAGGCAGCCCAGCACTCAGGCACTCTGCTGAAGGGAAGCACTTAAGGCTTTTCCTGGGAGGAACCAAGTCTTGTGTACTCAAAGTCAGGCAAGCACTGAATCACAGATTTTTTCTGGCATCTGTGTCCCAAGAAATGAGCTCTCAAATTGAGTAGAGTAAGTCTGGGCTCCCAGCTGAGGAACAATCTGTTTCATTAGTTATGGCTCACAGGAGGAAAAAACTCCAAGGCTTTCCTCATCCTATATGTTTAAAGGGAGTGTTCATAGTAACCTGCCACTTTTCTGCTTGTTAATAGCAATTCTTGAAAGGAATAAAAGCTCCAATGGGAGACTGCTGTTAAGGTTCTGTTAAAAAAGAAAAACATCCTAAATGGCAAAACTAAGTAAAAATGTCTTTCCCTTAACAAATTCATAATTTATATTAGAGAAACTCAGTTATGTTACTTTTGTTGTATTATTTGTGAGCTTCAAAGAGCTGAGCAGAAAGATAATAATCATCTATTAATCTTCTGTAAGCTGTGGTTTCTCTTCTGTGTGTTTCCTTTTATTCCATGTACACACAACTTTTCTCATGGTGCATAAATGCACTTCATTTCTGTATGTTTTGTTTTTTAAATGGATTGAGTAGTGGTGTCTAGGAACAAAGATAAAGATTTTATATACTAATATGATCTATAAAGGCAAATTTAGGCTTTTTTCTTTGCTAGTGTGTATAAAATAAATTTTAATACACTGGGAAATTTCTTAACTAAGCAATTTTCTGGCTTCACAAGACGTAGTTACCATGGAAAATGGTCCTGTAAAGTTCTGGGAATCTAGCTGGACATCTGCCTGAAATGCCAGTCTGCCCATTTCATTTCCAGTAGTACACCTAACTTACAGTGTGCTCTGTCAGTGCTTCATCTATGCTTTCATCTCTTGGTGGTGGCAGTGCAGAACCTCCTACACCACGTTTCAGAGAGAAGTTAGTGCTTGTATGACCATGCCCAGAGGGAACTTGTGATGCAGGGCTGCCTTAGCCCAGTTCCTTGGCCACTGTGCATGTGTGGTAGTCTCTGCTGAGCTGTTCCTGTGCCTTGGAGATCAATACAGAATTGTCAGTTGAAAACTCATTGGTTTTACCCATATGCTAAGAATTAAGATTTTGAGAGTATTGGGAGAACATAAGAAGAAATAGAAGTGCATTTGGGTATGTGATGTCCTGGTAGTATTAGCAAGAGAGAACACAGTGTGTTTGTGTCTGTTCATGGCACCAGGCTTTGGCAGGGAATGGTTTCTGTGGCACCACGAGCTGATGGAGCCCCAGCAGTTCCAGAGTGCAGGACATGGGGTGGGTTGTATTGGATAATGGTGTGTGGGGTGTGTAGTTTCAGAGCTTTGGTTAAGGAGAAGCTCTGTCAGGAGGGTGCCTGTGCCCTGGAAACAAAAGGATGTGTTGGTTTAAGCACTGCCAGCATGTTCCTCTGGGCTCTGGTGGGCCTGAACACAGCATGTGCTGGGACAGCTTGATAGCTCAATACCAGCACCAGGAGATGGCAATAGGATTCTTCAAAGGACTCAATGAGCTAAGGCCTCTGTGGAGTGACCCACATGAGAGGGGTTATAAATTACAGATTGGGTACAAGGTGTTCTGGAGAGCTTTCAATAAGTATTTGGTCTTGAGATACGTCCAAAAAGCCAAAAGCTTAATCTAGAGTTTCTAGAGCCTCTGTAAGAGATAGATCAGTTCTGTGGCAAAGGGAGAAAGGAAAGAAAGAAAGAAAAAAATTGTTCCAGCCTCTTCCATCCTGTCTATCTCCTGCCCAATCCCTACCCCATCCTGAAATGCAGAGTTGTTCTCCAGTGCTTTGTGCTGCTGGGCCAGCTTCCCCTCCTCTGCTGCCTCCTGGTGATTTCTTCCCACTACAGAGGGATTTGATGCAGTGACTCACTGAGTAGTAAATTGTATATTAACTGTGCAAGCAGAAAAGTACTTAAAATTACCTATGTACTGTGCAGTCAGCTGACAAATGCAGATTGTGGGAATTCACACAGCTGGCTCAGCAAAGGACTTTGCCAAGTTTCCCTACAAAATTAGAGAGAGAACCTGCAGCATCACACAGTTCGTCATAAACTTCACTGCAGATAGTTAATGTCATGCAAACAAATGTGTGTCACCAGGAGACTTTGTCAATTTTGAAATTGAATTTCTGTCTGAAAAATGGTTTAAAATTTTATCTGAGTTTACTTCAGCTTAAAGACGTTTACAGAACTGTTCACTCATTTGCCTTTTATTAGTGCACTGGACAGGCTTCTGTGTAATAAATTAGCTTTTAGGAGAAGAAAACTGTATATCTGATATAACTAAAAAATATATGTGTTAAGGACTTGATAATTAAAATATTTCTAGTCAAAAAACATTAAAGCTTTCTTTTTCAAGTACAAAAAACCAAGCTGGCAGTACTTTCCTTTAACAGGAAAGTGCTCACACTGATACTTAATGTGTTGTTTTTTTCAAATCTATATTCAAAAATGCAGAATGCCTGTGGTGTAATGCAAAACCGTGTGTGTGCATTTGCTACATGCCTGCACATCAGTAGGAAACAGCAATGCTATTCCAGTTTTTCCCTTTTTCTTCTAGATTCTTGTACTTAAAAATGGTAGAGCTGTGACTAACTTTGGTTTTTTCTGTGATTAATGTTTTACAGTTGCAATTCTCTTTTAATTCATATGCATCTTTTGGTTTGGCCCTTGAACAGTAGGTAGGAAGTTTCCTGGGTGATTAATTTCTGACTCTGTGTTTTTTCTGATTCTGCTACAGATCTTCATTTTTAATAAATTCTGTTCAGAGACAGTATACAATCAAATGCAATATATATGTATTTGTCTGAAATATATTTTTGATTGCTTTGGAAAAAATAATAAAATGTTATATATAAGAAATACCAATGCTTTCATTTGCAGTCAAAGTATTTATTATACTGAGCAATCAAGGAGATGCCCAGTACAGTCCAAATTTCTTTGGTTCGACCTCTTCTGGACGAGAGCTGTGGCAGCAGCAGTGGATGTTCTCTCTGCCATGGACACACAGAGGTAGAGTGGGGACAGCCAGGGCTGGTTTGGAGCTGTGCTGGCCCAGGGGCACCTCAGTGGCCAAGCTGGGGCTCAGTTGGGTCACTAAGGACAGACTGCCTTGCCTGGCTCTTGGCACTTCAGTGGTGATGGGGTTTTTTAAGAGGGACAGTGCTGGTGCACAGCTTGAAGAGCTTCCATACAGAGTAAATGCTTTTAAAGCTTACCCCCAGTTGTGCCCAGCTGGTTCTGAAGGGTGCACCTCTGGGATGGGAGGCTTCTTTATCCCAACCTTACACTCACCTTCCTGCAGTGTCTGCTCTAGCTGAGAGCTGAACTCCAAGGTGCTGATCATCTGGGCATGCCTTAGTGGACTCCAACACCCAATCCTGCATTAAATGTCTGCCAAGTAGACTTCCAGTCACTGCTGACTTGTGCTGATTCACAGCAGCAGAATGGCAATGAAAACATTTGTGTTAGCTTCTAGCCCTTGGAACTGCTCTCACCAATTAACATCGCGGTAGCACAGTCTGATTTAAACACTGCAGTCAGGAATTAAACAGGCAGGAAGGAACATCCTTTTTACATTCCCTCACCATTATGATGTTAAATCATATTTAGGGTTGTGAGGTGGTGTTTCAGTTTCCTTCATGCAAATATGCCTGATTTTAATGAAAATACCTTTGTGCACACCTGTCCAAAGGAAGACTTTCACCCTCTGTTTCTGTGAAGGTGTGAAGTGCTCAGCCATCCTGTAGTAGTTTCTCATTTATGTGGCATTTCATAAATACTGCCTAAGCCTAGCAGAGCATGAGCTGTGCTCTCAGCAGGGTGGCTGTAGGAAAGGTGCTGCCCCAAGCTTTATAGAAGGCTCTGCTTGTCCTCATGTGTTTCCCCATGGCTGCCTGCTGTGGAACCTGTGTGGACCCCAGGTACAGCTGTGCTGATGGGCTCACAAGTAACTTGTACTTCAGCATTTTGTGCAGCTCCTTGGTGGGGAGAGAGGGAGATGCTGGCAGAGGAGTTGGGATGCTTTTGCCTGGCAGAATTCAGCTCAGGAGCTGAGCTGGGGCTGCAGGAGTGCCTTGGCTGGTCAGCAGCACGTGTACTTGCACCTTGTGGCTATGTGACATCACATCATGCTGGCCAGTTTGGGGTTATTAAGGGACTTGAGCATCTGCTCTTGTGCATCTCTTCCTGTACATAATAAATAAACCTTGGGGTTATAGGTTATTATGGAAAGAACCTTGCTCCTACTCTGCATTTGTAAAGTGCTTTGGAAGTACAGTGTTTTTAGGAGTACAGACTGGCACTGTTGGCAGATCTTGCTGTCTGTGTAGAGTATCATTGTTTTTTGTAGAGGAAAGAGGATGCTGCATTTTGTGTTCTGGCTCATGCCTCCCTTTCTCAACCAGCCTTGGCCTGTGCCTTTGCATTCCCCATTTGTGAGAGGTGTTGGCTGGTTCACTTTCCTGCTCCTTGGTGCTGTGGGGCTGGGCTCTAGCACCATCTACCCCACAGCATTGTCTCCTTGGGCAAAGCAGGGCTGAGTGCTGTTATCCAGGTTTGCAGTGGCAGGAGAACAGAGCACAGTCATCCCAGGCCAGCTGAGGCAATTGGGCTCCTGGGGGTTGGCAAAACCACACATAGGGACACTACTGAACAATTCAGTGTTGTTCTGTCATACTGCTGGTATGTTTGGCATAAATTCAGAGTTGCTTGGGATTAAATATTTGTATTTGTAATGAAGAGGAGATACATGTATTCATCAGAGTCACTTTTTTCTGTACAATTCTGGCCATGGGCACCCCTCACATGTAGGCCTGCTGAGCACTTAAGTCATTATGCTGCTCTCTAATGGAGAAAGTAACAATTTGGTGGTCTTTGTAAGGCTCCCTGCTGCAGGTAGACTCCTCATGTCTGGCAAAATCTGACTTTGTTGTTGCTGTTGGCAGGAAACATCCCTACCAATTTATCTTTTATGTGAGTTCAATATCAATCACAAGTTGACCGATGGATTTTTATTTTTTTTTTATTGTGTCTTCTGAAAGCCAAATTAAAAATTAGGAAAGGTGTCATTGGATTTTTTAATGGGAATTCACCATTGGTTCATTCTATGTTCTTTCTTTATTCCTCTTTTTTAGCTGTTGAATCTAACTTCTAAATAGTTCAATCAGTTTATTCTCAAAACTAGACAGCTATTAGTTTTTTCCAAACATAAACTCTCAGCAATTTCTTTCAGAAAAATATTTTTTTGTGGTTAGTTTCTTCTTTCTTACTAAATACTCATTAATATAAAACCAGCACAGCTACTAATTGCTGTTTTGCTTCAGAGAGAGGGATCAGAGAGATATTTTTCTCCTTTATACCATGACTTTCTGGGATCTCATAATAAAGCAACTGCCTTTGACTCCAGTGAAGAGCATCTGCTCTTCAGGCTGATGAAATGTACCTTTAGGCATCAGGACAGGGCATCTTCTCTTAGAAAATCAGTAAGCACTGGCATATCAAAGATAGCCAGAAAAGAGAATTTCTCCCCATTCTGACTGAGGGGGCCCCATGGTGGATCTTATATAGGCTTGGGTCAGGAGGGTGGAGAGGGTTGGTAATCTAAACTACACAAATCTGAAAGCAAAATTTTAGGAAGATGGAAAGACTGATGAGCTTGGAACTTGTTTGTGGAGGGTTTAGTAAGTCAATACAGTGGCTGGGAGTCAATATCTGCTTTTTTAATATAGAAATTGAGTTATTTCTAGAACCTGATTGTTATTTAGAAGAAATGTACAGTACTTAAATAAGACAGAAAATTATTCCCTAAATAGGTAAAGGACTAAATGTTTCTCTAAGACTGCAATAACATTCATAATCTTTTTTCCCCCCTAATCTATTTTACTAGACTGTTTTGAGGATTGTGGTGCTTGGCATATGGGATTACATTGAAAACAAAATAGAGGTAAGCTCTCTCTTGGTACTGTTTTCCAGGCAGCCCCAGTAAGACCATGAAGAACTGCTTTGGATGGCTTTGTTATTAACCTGGTGCAATACAATATCTTTTAAGGCAGATAAATACACACAATCTTCTCATTATGTGCATTATCCATAGCTGAGTGATGCAGTTCCTTTTTCCATGAGAGACTCAAAAGATTGCAGTGTTTGAAAATATTTTATTAAGGGAGGGATTTTGGCCTTCTTGCTTTTTCTGTGCCTTTTGTTGTTAGAGCTGTGCTGGTCTAACTGATGATGCTGCTAGCCTGAAATGTAAAAATTGTTACCTGAGTTTTATATCCCCATTGCCATAATTGAGTTGAAATTAGTTGAGCTAGTTGAAAAATTGCATGTAGTTTCCTGGTAGTAAATACTAGTTTGGCAAAAATCCCCATTTTTATTGTGAAATTGTTTTGATAAACACTATAATTAGTACCTCAGATTAGAAATTTGGTAGAATGTGTATACTCTTGTAGAGAAAGAAAAGGAAATTCATGTTATATTGTTGTGTTATATATATATATATAATGTATATATTATTGTTATAAATAATAGACAATCCCAATCTGAGCAGAAATCTGGAGATGGGTTAAATTAAAAGCTCTTTCTTAATACTGCCTCATAAACCACTACTGTGCAGGAAGAACCAGAAGACAATCTGGGTGTTGTTGGAGCTTAGGCAATCTAGAGACTTGCATATTTTTGTAATGAAGTTGTAAACATTTTGACTTGTTTTGCTCAAAAAATGAAACCAAACTTTAAATAGCTGATTCAGGGTTTCTTACTATTAAGGCTAAATGCAACAGTTTCTGATAATTCATTTTGGTAGTTTGGAATAGTGATATTTTTTACTACCCATTGAGTGGCTCCAGTAAGAAGTATTTCTTTCCAATACACTGAATTTTTATACACAGTTCTGAGTAAGTACAAAAATCCATGCCCTGCCTCTTTATGCAAACAGTTAATCAATGGGCCTTAGCAGCAGGGGAGAATCTCAGCAGGAATGAGAACATGGTGCTTTGTTCTACCCTGCTAGACCAGTGTGGGACAGACACAGCACTGCTGCCACCTTGCTCTGAAACAAATTTACTAGCTCATTTCTGTCTAATGCTTTGTACAGTTGCTTTTTCTGATTTAATCCCAGTGCAGCCAGTGTCACATAAATCATTCTGAACAGTCCCAATTGTCAAACTCCTCTCCAGCCTCGCTGCCCCATAAAAGTGAGAGCAGGCAGTCTTTCTGTCTAGGTGCACAGCCATTCATTCCCACACGTGTTGTGTAGCCAGGACATGGCCAAGAGCCATCAAGTCTCTTGGCTCCATCTTTTTCTACTTGTTGTCTTGATCTCTTCATTTAGACAGTAAGATCTATGGGCAGGGACTGCATTTTTTTTTAGATGACATTATGCCAAGTAACAGGTAATAAATACCAGTGATGATAAAACTCTTTGGCTGTAATAACATTTAGACTATCACTTCTCCTTGGGGATTTTGGCCAGTATTTCCAAATACCTTTCTCTCCCCCTGCCTTTCCACTATGGTTTATCTCTCCTCACCTCATAAAAAGCACTGAGGAATTCTGTTGTGCTACCTAAAAAGGATGCAGCCTTTCTGTGGCTTGGCCACCTCTCATATCCCTTTCAAATAGGTACCATAATTGCATTTCTTTTGGGCAAAGGAGGCCTTCAAGATTACAAAGAGGAACAGCAGTGATATGATTTTAAGGAAAGGTTTGAAAAAACTGATTTCTCTCTAGGTGTTTGATGGTGCTATCATAATCTTGTCCTTGGCACCAATGGTGGCCTCAACAGTGGCTAACGGCCCCAGCAGCCCGTGGGATGCTATCAGCCTTATCATCACACTGAGGATATGGAGAGTGAAGAGGATCATTGATGGTGAGTGGGGACTCAGTTTGTGACTCCAGGCATTACCTGGCAGCCTGGGAAAAAGAGGTTTCAAAAATACATAAAGATTGGTTGCTCCCACTGTTCCTGTCATTGTCCTTTCTCTTACATTTTGCTAGCACTAAACAGAAGAGACTTATGACTCCCATGGAGTAGGGTAGGTCTGGAGCTCATGGCTATGTCTCCTGCTCCCTAGGAGCCTTTATAATTCATTGGTTTGTTTTCCTCTTAGGCACATTCCCATCCCCTATCCTGTGAAGTAAATGTCCTGACCTTCATGTCTCTTGCCAACAGATGTCATTCCTGATTCTGCAAAATATTTGATTCCAGTCTGCTTTGCTGATACTTGCTGCACCCTCCCCATAACCATACAGCCAGCTCTGTCTTGGGACTTTATTTTCTAAGTTTGTGTCAGTAAATAAGTTTTATGTCAGATTCTGTGAGGATTTTGTTGCCCTGGGGATTCCCCGCTGGAGGTACTGTCTGCAGTACTGTACATCCTGGAAAAGAAGTGAATATTGGTGTTGTTTTGCACAGACCTCTGTGGGGATGTACCAGGGGTGATGAAAAGACCCCAACAAGTCAAGGTTGCAGAGAGCAGAGTCTGTGGCTGGGCCTGGAAGCAAGGACTGAAGTGTGGGTTACTGTGTGTTCAGCAGCTTCAGGCAGCTTGAGGAAAAGAAATAAATGAATGGTCATTTTGCTCATGTACAAAAAATCAGAGTTAAGTTATTATTTGGGGTTTAAAAATGCCCAGGAGACTGGATTCAGAGTTCAGGGGAGGTCATAGCCCTCTCATGGAAGCATAAAAGGAAACTTGAGGATTTTGTGTAGCTTCAGAAAACATTAATTGCAGTATGTATTGACCAGCTTTTCTGATCAGTGTGTTTGCCGTAGTTAAGAAAGTAGCAAAATTTCTAGAGCCATACAGAAAACATATTGAAAACTGGGCTGTAGCTTGAAAAGCCATAGAAGATAAATGCCCCTTTTGTTTCTCCAAAATATATTTCTTAGTCTGCTGTGTCCATTAAGGACTTATTTCTTACCACAAAATCTAGGAATGAAATGGTTAGAGCTCTGGAATAGTTCTTTTCCTGAGAGAGCTGTTCTGTTCAGGTTCAGAGGGAATTGGATTGACTCTAAAGAGAAAATCCTCCTACCCAGCAATTCAGGAAATGTGTGGTAAACACTGGGGAAGAGCTATGCTAGCCTGGAAAAGCAGGTAGCATGGATTTCTGTTCAGCTAGGCAGTTGGAGGTCTGATCAAACAATATCTAATCACTGCATTTCCCATGTTAGAAATCCTTCCCTGAAAATGGTGCTCTAGTGCTGCTTCAGTTCGAAATACTCCATTTCTCCAGATACAAGGGAAAGGGGTGATGATGTTCTTTGGCCTGTAAAGGTTTTCTTTCTGATGAAAAACCAAATCACAGCTGGGTTGCTTTAAGTGTTATTTGTGTTTTCCAGCGTATGTCCTTCCAGTGAAAGTGGAGATGGAGATGATGATTCAGCAATATGAGAAGGCAAAAGTTATTCAAGATGAGCAGCTGGAAAGACTAACCCAGATCTGCCAAGAACAAGGGGTAAAGTTCAGTTGTCTTTATTTACGCATATCTTGTCAAGGCAAGGCAAACAGTTCATGTACTTTGCTGCAAGCTGAGCTTTGAGAAGTTCCACTGGGACTCGTGCTGTGGGGTGACAGGTCTCAGTGTGAAGGAAGCATTAGCTGCAGCCAGGATATTGTCAGCATGGTATTTGTCAAACAGCAGTCAGCTGCCTCTGCTGCTGGGCTTGTGTTTTTGGAGGTGAGGAAAACAAATGTGAGCAACAGAAAATAAATGGTTCCAGTATATAATTTATTGAATGAGTGCAGCTAGCTTGACATAGTACTAACATATAAAAGCCATTGTTGGAGACTGCAGCTTGTATTCCTGGGAAAAGGAAGTGCAGTTAAACACAAATTAATTTCCCTGCTTTAAATGCAAAAGGTGGCTTCCCTGTAGGTCAGTCAGAGACTCTTGGCAAGCTCAAAATGTTGCAGTAGAAGCTTCTAGTTCCTGGAAGCAAGTCAAAATTTAAGACTCTTCCCAGGCCCCCAAATGTTCAGTCTGGAGGTAAGGGAAGGTGAAGTTTGAAATATCTCAAATGAATATATTTTACATGAAAAAGGTTTAAAACCATTTTTGGGGCAATGAGCCAAGAGTTTTTGCCATTTGTATTATGCAAATGAGTTCTTGACTAACTTGCTTTTAAGTAGAACGTAGGGATGGATGTTGAGGCTCAGGATAAGTGAGTATTGAGGTGACCATCAAACCACCACAGGATGACCCCCAGGTGATTTACTTCTTGTTTCAGTGAAATGCTAACTGTGAGATATAGTCCAAATAAATCCTGGAGATTTCTGGCTTCAACTACCACTTCTGGCTTGTGGCAGGTACTTTTGAAATACAAAACTATCAATATTTAGGTCCTCAACTGAATTTTTAGGTTTAGGTCCAGGTCTCCTGGATCTCAGTCCTGGATTCTGTGATGAACTGCTGGTGGTGGTGGTGAGTTGCCTTGTCTGTGTGATGTGTTAGGAAGAGCTGTAGATGCTGTCATTTCATAACACTGGTTTTGAGTCACTCATATTAACCATAATAATTAACCATAATAAAGTTCCAAACCTAAGGCTTGGCTTCTGCCAAAAATTAGTAAGTCCCAGCTATGTAAATGTTTTTGGTGGCAGAACTGCATTCCTCTTCATAACACCTTTGTACAATGATGCTTAATAATTTGGGTTCTGTCAAGGTGGTGAAGTTGCCAGATAAATGGTATACAGCCCATTTTTCAAGGGAGGGATTATCCCTTCACCAAACCCATTAAGCAAATCAGTGATTTCTTGAGTCCCAGTGCAATATTTTGTCTGTCAGACCATACTGAAGGTCTTGACAATCATAAATTGTAAAATTTTTTTTTTAGGAACTTTGCTATCCATCCAGAAAACACACTAAATCTCTAAACAATTACTGGTGTTACTGTTTTATAATCTGGGTAAAGGTGGGCTCATTATCCCAGGTGGGGTTCAGGAGCAGCTCTTGCTGGTGTTCAGTCTGAGCCAGGTACTCGTGAATGTCTGACCAGAGTAGCCCTAAATCCAAGCTCTGATGGTTACAACAACCTTTACACCAAACACAGAAATACTGCACTGGGAGATTAGTAAATCTGAGAAAACAGAGCAGGTTCTCTTGCAGCTTCCAAGTGTCCTCTGCTATGGAAAAGTACAGTCTATAGAAAGATGGCAGCATTATAATCCCTCTTACTGGCCTGATTTGGTGCCAAACAACTGTCTCAGCTGTATAATATCTGGTAAATGTACTAATTTGCTGCAGTTAGCAACTTCAGACATTGACACGAGTACTGCATCCTTTATTTGTAAATTATTAGCTTCATAATTCAGTCAAGAACAACTTGTCAGCATTATAATATTCACATTAACGTTGTGTACAGCATCTGATGGGAAACACGGCTCCTAATGGTATTTAATGTCTAAAATTTTGCCAGGTTTTTTCTTTTTCATTTGATCATCTTTCCTGAGCTCTCTAAAGGATGGTTTTTTCATGGTGTTTCTGTGTGCTTTTCTGTTTTTGAGGGAAGGTTTGCCTGCATTAGTCTGGCTGTGCCAGGGCAGGTGGGTGTTGGGGCTGCACTGCCCACATGGGCAGAACAGACAAGTCCCTGTGGTTCCCTGCAGCCCAGCAGTGGAGGCAGGCACTGATTCACTCTGTGCTGCACATTTTGCATTTATTTGCATTTATCCAATAGTTAGAAATGGGGCTGAGGATATTCCTGTTGGAAAGGTTTTCCAACTCTTCTTTTTCTGAGACCCTGTATTCAGTTTCTTACTGCTTTGCTGCAGCTCAGGCAATTGGGACTAGAATTCTCAGGGTCTGGCATATTCTGCAGATGAAATGATCTTGAAAGTTTCAAGTAAAGTATTAATTATGTCATTAGAAGAGTTGGGAAAAAATACTTAGCCTGTTTTGCTTGGGATTTAAAACAAAAATAATTGGTGGCTGGTTCTCTGAGAAGTCCCATGCTGGTTTGAAGCTGGTGCTTAATGCTAGGCAGACAAAACCAGAATTTCTGTTACAAAAATTAAAAGCAGGAAAGATACAACTTCCCTTCATCTTTTTGAATTCTCTTTTGTCAGCTGTGGGGTTTTTTGACCAGTGATGGGGTATCACAGCTATAAAGTACATTTCCATTCCTGACTGACACCAGAGAAGTACTTTTTTGCAAACATAGAAACTCTTTCCACATGCTGCTTTTTGGCTAGCTGTACATCTGAAAACCAGAATATATTTATAACTTTTACTTACACAGACGACCACTTTATTCTCTGTAGTACCCCACTGCAACTGTTTGAATAATTTGCTTTTTATTTATTCTCTATTGGCCAGAAAAGACGTTGTTAAACAGGAATGGAGCATGAGAGACTTTCAAAAATGGGTAAAGGTAAAAGGAAAAGAAGCCTCTCTGCAGTCACCATCAAAAATATGCAGAGTATATTGCTGATGGTTCTGTTTTATCAGAATAACTTAAACTGCAAAAAAAAGTTCTAAAGTTTCATTAGCTACAAATTCCAGTCAGTGAAGATTGCTTTTTTCCTCTGGAATCACCTATAAATGAATTTCCATTTCTGATAATAGATATACTTACCTGATCTTTTCTGCTTAGCTTCCATAAGAGTAATTCAGCTGAACACAACCCAGCCAAGAGTATGTGTTCAGCCCTATCACACCAGAGCTCCTTTTCTGTCAGTTCCTATAGAACTGGCGTTTTCATCATTCCTAACACTGTAACAACTATGGAAGCTGTAATTTCTTTTTTTTATCTTGGAATATAATTTGTACAACAGCTGCCAGTTTAATGACAGGGCTATTTAGCTGGTAAAATTACCTATTGGAGAAATAATGTATGCTATCCTCTTGCAATAATTTTAATTTATTTCTAACTACCAGTCATTTTCTTGGTGGATGGAAGGCAGCCAAGGTCATCCCGTGTTTTATTCTACCCGTAAATCATTAGTTTGCAACTGTCTCCTGATTTTTATTGTTACCAACAATGGCTAAACTAATGGAAATAAACATTGGATTGTATCCCAGTGGCAGATGAGTTTCAGGGCAGGGCATTCTGTACAGACAGCACTAATAGAATTGAGCGAAGTTATTGCTCCTGCATTAGACACAAGTAAGCTTCTGGCTAAAATGTTCATTGATCCCTCAGAAACGATGTCAATCCTACTCTGTTGTTAGACCATAAAAAGGAGAGTACTCCATGATTCACTGCTAAGTCTTTTTGAGTCTACATATGTATTATAAAATATCAGCTAGGATGGGTGGCCCACTTAATAAAAACAGGCATAGAAAAGGAGATATTATCTAGAGCTCAGGGTGGATCTATCAATTTACCTGCTTAGAAATAATCACCTAATGCATTATTTTACTGAGGAAGTGCACAGTAGTGCCCCATAATTCTTTCTGCTTTGTTTCCTGACAAAAATATTGCCAGGTTTGTGCTGCATGTAACAGATTTTGAAAATGGTAAGTTTAAATTTGCCATTGATGAACTTTCTCTTCATGCTAGTCAATCTAGTTACTTACTCCTCTATAAATCATACTCTATCTCCCTTTTTCTTGGTAGTAAGTGTATTTTCACATCAGCCACACGTGTTGTATCTGTGTTGCTGAGCTTCATTGCAGTGGGGTGTACCCAGATAGTTCTTAGAGGTGCACAGTGACAGTACACAAACATGGAATGTGCAACCTTCCTGTGAAATACAGGAACAAACATTTTCATTATGAGAATGGGCAAGCACTGGACCATCTTGCCAGGAAGGTGGTGCTGTGTACACACAGCCTGGAGATAGTCAAAATTGCAGAGGACAGGCTTTCAGCAATCTGAGCTAAATGGAGCTGCTTTAAGGAAGGGATTGGACTAGATGGCCCTCCCAGTTCCATTTCAACTTAAATTATGCTGGGTTTTATGAAGTTTACAAAAATACTTCTTCCATTACAAAATATGTTGGCACTTAGTGGTAAATACCCTCTAGAAGCTATCAAAGTATGTGTAATTGTAAAGAACATGAATGTCATAGGTGTCCTGGTAAGTAAAGTCAGTAGCAGCTTCAAGTGGACCAGTGCTCTGTAATTGCCATGAGTTAGGAGGTGATTTACCTTTGTCTCCTTGGTCACAAGTTATCTTCCACATGAGCATTTTTTTGCTCATTGGCTCTGTGAGCTTTGTAAGGTTCTTGCACAGAGCTGATACCTAGGATTTAATTTAAACAAATCAAAGCATGTGTTTTTGAAGTTTCTATGCCTTTTTTTGGTCCTCTGTGATATGTGTAATACGCTTCTGCCCTACAGGCTGAGGGAAGGATGATGTACCTGGAAATACAAACTGTGGTTTCCTCAGTGCAGCTCTGCTGGTCCAGGTGTACTCAGATCACTACATCAGCTCCTACTGCAAATAGAAATTTCACGTGTTACCTTGGCCCACAATTTTAACTTAAAAACGCTTATATTTTATACCTCCTAATGATTTATTTTAGCTGCTCTGGGCTGCCTGAATGCAGTCAGAGCAATCTCATTAGCTCTTGTACACATTAGAACTGCCTGAGGTCAGTGTGCAATAGAATCTTCAATAGACAGAAGCACCTACAGCCGAATGTGCTCATGCAGCTCTCATTGCATTTCAGCTGTAAGGAACGTGCCCTTAGACTTATTAACCTTTGTTTTGGGGGTTGCTTTGAGTGGCTGACACTTAATCCAGCATCTGCAGGATCTTGGGATTAATTGTCACAAAACAATTCCTACCAAAGCAATCTCTGGAGATTCATGCCTTTTACTATCAAAAATTCTGTTTCTTGTCTGTGCCAGGGGGCCATTGGTACCCGGGATGGGTGTCTGTGACAGGGCGACAGCACTTCCCGGTCTGGTGTGTGTGACACGGTGACACTGGAGCCCGGTCCGGTGCCTGTGACGGTGTCCCCGCGGTGTCCCCGACGTGTCCCTGTGTCTCCCCGGTGTCCCCGTGTCCCCGTCCCCCCGGTGTCCCCGCGATGTCCCCGTGTCCCCGTCCCCCCAGTGTCCCCGCGGTGTCCCCGCGGCCGGTGGCGCGGCTGCAGTTCCCGCTGCGCTCGGCAGGTGGCAGCAGAGCCGCGCCGCGGGCCGTGTCCTCGCTGGGGACGGGAGCTGAGCGCGGTCAAACACAAAATTCACGGACTGAGCCCGGAAAAGCTGCCCGGCCGTGGGGACCGGCAATAACCTGTCCTGTTGGGGACCGGCAATAACCTGTCCTGTTGGGGACCGGCAATAACCTGTCCTGTT